>NC_054833.1:70855492-71168761 GCF_018345385.1 Vulpes lagopus | reverse complement strand
ATTTTAACTACTGTGAACCATAGCATGCTTCTGTTTGAAATTAGTCACCCAGTGCCAATGACTTTTGAGCATACTATTCTCACTTGTTTCTTACTGCATTCCAAAGATACTCTGATTTAAAAAACCCTCAAATCATCTAATTTAGGTTATGTTTCAAGTTTTTAAAATTAAAGCAGGCTATTTTTAACAAAAATATTTTTAACAAAACCGATTTATTTTTAACAAAACCCATTTTATCTGGCAATCATATTGGGAGATAATGCAGCTGTCCGCCTCTGGGTCACCTAGTTCTAAGCATCTCCTTGGCTAATCCAATTTGAAAGTACTCTTAGGAACTTCTCTACAAGTCTTCCTTGTTCTGCATACTGTTCTTTCTTCTTGTAGGCATCTATATCTATGTCTGTGACATTTGTTGTTACATTTAAAATTTCAAATACTTTGAGGGTTTTAGGCTCATTTCAGTTCAGAGGACTGAATCTTCCATGTGCACCTAGAAAATGTGCATTTAATAATACCAACAAATATTCATAGTTTTGCAAAACCCAAGAAATAACCTATTTTTATTGAGATGTTATAATTTCAGAAGCATATGTTAGAAAGATGAAGTCCAAAGGAACACAATTGTAATGAAGAGTCACTTTTAGTGATATTATGATACCTAATTGTTATCAGTGTGGGCAAAATAATATTAGTTGTGTTAGTCACGTTTGATTTAATTTTTGCATCTGGTACATTTTTATGTTAGTTTATTTTTATGGAAAAGTTTAGAAATCAAACTTTAACAGTCATTACTTACATATTTAGATATTTTTACATATATTACTTTTATAATTTAAAACTTTTTTTGTGAGTTATTTTTAATTGCTATTTTCTTAAATTTACTCTAATTCTTCAAAATTCTCATTCCATGCAAATATATGCTAAATTCTCAGAATTCTCATTCTACATTGGTTTGTATATGAGGCAACAGCTGTTGAATAGTATGAGTAGCTTGTAAAAGAATTATTGAGAATTAATTATTATTTTATTATTATTTGAAAATTATTAATTATTTGAGAATTAATTATTATTTTATTATTATTATTATTTGAAAATTATTATTTTCAAACAATTATTAAAAACCAACTACCACTTTTGAGAATTTTTTGGGGTACAAGATTATATAATTATTCTTAATTTTTACATGTCTAAAAAGTGAGAATTGTCTGTAATAAGCAATAGAATTTTCCTGTCATTGTATATTGATTCTTGGAGAGTGCATTAAGCACATGTCTTATACAGTGTCATATATCTAAGGATCATGGGCAGATTCAAGAGATCATCCAACTGTATTGATGTTGAAGAAAAACCCTTTCTAAAAGTTCTCATCGTGCTAAAATATTGGTATTATCTCTTTAAGAAATATTAAAACAATACTTTAATATTTGTTTATAAAATTGCACATCTAGATATTTCTACTTTTACTGAAAGTTTATTAGAATAATCTTTTTTAGAAAAAGTAATTGCTATATTTTTATTTAAAATATAAACATAGAATGCTAGATTAATGAGGAAAATGAAGCATGAATTTTCAAAAAGAAGTGTTAAAGAGTAAGGTTTTTCTCCATAAATTAATGGATCCTTTCAAGTATAACACATTGTGTAATAGAAGCTCTGCATTATGCACAGATTGAGCACTTAGAAAGGTAAATAATTACTGTTGAGTACACATGGCTTAATCTTAGCTACTTCCTATTTACGCCTGAGCCAAAATGATTGTTTTTCTATGTATCTTTTTAATATCCCAACAGAATTCATTTATTTGACAACTGCATTTAACTTGGCATATCCAATTACTCCCTGGAGATTTAAGTTGTCTTGCATGCCACCAAATACAACCTATGACTTCCTTTTGCCTACTGGAATCTCAAGGAACACTTCCAATTTGAATGAACATTATGAGGCAGTTGTTGAAGCTAAATTAAATTCAAGTAGTACCTACATTTCTAATTTATCTTCCAAAACAACTTTCCACTGTTGCTTTTGGAGCAAGGAAGATAAAAACTGTTCTGTCCATGCAGACAACATGGAAGGGAAGGCATTTGTTTCAACAGTGAATTCTTTAGTTTTTCAACAAATAGGTAAGTATTTTAATGTTCCAAGCATTAGCTATTATTTAACTATTTTAAACAAAATGTTTTCATTTTCTGAATCCTGTATGAAATAGAAGTCATATGGATGGGATTCTTAACACATATCATGATTTTATGTTAGTAATAAAGTTATTATTTATCATGTGACAAAACCAATGAGCCCTGAATTATTTTACATCTTATAAAAATGCAATGAGGGAACTCTTTTACCCATAAATCCATTTCTTGTAATCTTCTGAATTTGCTTTAAAATAGAAAAAGCACACCTTATTTTGTTGGATAGATAAAATATTCAACACATGAATATTGGAGGTGCCTGGGTAGCTCTCGGTTAAGCATCTGCCTTCACCTTGGGTCATGATGCCAGGGTCCTGAGATTGAGCCGGGATCAGTAGGGTGTCTGCTTCTCTCTCTCTCCTTACCCCTCCCTCATCCCTGGCTAGTGTTCTCTCTCTCTCTGTCTCTCTCTCTCCCTTTCCCTCTCTCAATAAATAAAATCTTAAAAAATTCAACTGTTGAATTAATTAAATTTTAAAGTACTTATAAATAATATTTGTTCAAGCAAGAAATCTCTCTGTAGCCAATTATGTACTTTAAATCAAGGGGATTTTGCTGTTTAAGTATAATGCATACTGAATGTAGATGGTGCCATTAATAATTCTGTATCTGGAAATCAAAACCACGAAATCATTCCCAAGCCTTCTGGAAAAGCTAATGGAACAGTCAATTGATTCAATAATACAAAGAGACCTACAGTATGAAAATAAAGGCACACATAGATATAGCACTCCTATAAAGGGTTAATCAGAATTTCTCAATCTCAACATTATTAACATTTTGGCCCAGACAATTCTTGATTATGGGGGGTTGTTCTGTGCATTGTAGGATGTTTAGCAATATCTCTGGCTTCTACCTACTAGATGCCAGTAGCTCCTTACCCAAAACGTTATCTCCAAACATTACCAGGTGCTCCTGAGGGTCAAACTGCCCTTGGTTGAGCATTACTAATTAGATGGAAGAAATACTCCAATTTATTGAAATCAGCTTGGGGATAAGAATAAAGCATAAATACATAATTAGAGTTTTAAAACAAGTTAGTAGTAGTAACTCCTAGTGTCTCCAACTGAGTCTATGGCCATTAATCAATAAAATTCATTTAATTTTAAGTGAGTCTTTTTTTTTAATTTGTAGCGGAACTTAACTTAGCCTTCAGCAATTATTAAATATACCAAGAGTGAACTTAAGGCAGGGTCTTCGTGATGAGCTTTGAAATGATCAAAAATGTTAGTACTTTGTTCAGTTTTCAAGAGGAATGATTATGATGCTATAGATTTAAATTTTACACACAAAACTTACATAACTAGCCACTTCTTAATGATTTTAAGTTTTCGTAACTAAAAGTGACAGATTATGTGATAGTTACTGAAGATTTCAGCTGATTATTCTACCAAGCATGCTGTTTACTTCATAAGAGGGGGGCACTTGATGGAATGAGCATTGGGTGTTATGCTATATGTTGGCAAATTGAACTCCAATGAAAAATAATACAAAAAAAAAAAAACAAAACAAAAAAGACTCAACAGTTTTGTAAAATCCCTACCAGCTAGAAATCCTCAGGTTTGGGGAAATATGTTAGTGTTGTCTTAAGTTAGTCATTATTTGTAGTTGTTGCTATTCTTGCCTTTTAAATTACAAATCACCGGTAATTTATTATCAGGTGTGTTTTTCCATGCACAGTGAAGTAAACTTGCATCAGTTATATTTGGGGCCAATAATAATACAATAGCAAGAATTTAAGATATGAATCATATAGTTCACATCTGAATCACTGTGCCTTTATTGCTAAAGCAGATACATAAAAATCACTCCACATTTACTTGTACCTTGATATTGAATATGTTCTTTTCCGTTGGAAAGCAAGCATGTGACGTTTGAGGCCTTTGTCCTCCTTAAGTAGTTCAAGATTTTTAAAAAAGTGTGAGACTTCTTTTACTTTACCAAAAAGCAACTAGGGGCCTAAGGGCCTAGGTGACTTGGGCAGATACATACCACTGGTTAGAGCTGGCTCTTTTTCTCTTGAAATAGGCAGTGGAAGTTGTGTCTGAACACTGGTAAATTTAATTTAGTTCTCCTCTTTCACTGAGTTGTTCAGAATGTTTTTCAGATTTAATATAGTTTATTTTTAATTCAGGTGCAAACTGGAACATACAGTGCTGGATGAAAGAGGACTTGAAATTATTCATCTGTTATATGGAGTCATTATTTAAGAATCCTTTCAAGACCTATGACCTTAAGGTCCATCTTTTATATGTTTTGTAAGTACCAAATAAATTAATTTGGATATTTCTACAACGCCATTTTTTTTAAATGCAAGACCTTCCATATATAGAAGTGGATTATGAAAACTCTCCTATCCCTACATTTCATTTTGTATATATGTACATTTCTAGAAGGCAGTTTTATATAGTTTTTCATGCAATATTCATCTCTATTAGGTTTCCTCTTTGCTCCTCCTGTTGATTATTTTTATTGTTTTGTTGATTAAGGTAGCAAGACACCGCAGTTATGGATGGGCATATATTCTGAAAGAAATATGAACTCAACTCAGGGGTCTTAGGTATTTGAGTGGAGGAGAAAGCTTGTTATGCATTTCTTTTTCATGGAATTTTTTTCATGTTTGATGATTTTATTAGCTTAAAAATATAAGTGCTTGATATTTGCACTAGCTAGAGAGCCAAGATGGTAGTTTTCATAGCCATACACTCACAATTCCAGCTAATACATCATTCAAGTTTTCTAATAACTCCAGTGATAATACATATATTTCCATGTGAATTTTAGCTCTTTAAAATTTTTTCTAATTTCTTCTTTTATGTGATGCTTAAGGAGAAAGAGACTCATTTCCTTCAGTTCTGTAGTTATTGAGATCATACCATTAAGGAGTGATGTGCTAGAAACTGCCCATATAAACATGAGTCAAGATAGAAGGTAGAATGGTGGTTACCAGGGACTAGGGGTAGGAGTAATGGGGAGTTCTTGTTTAAATATGTATAGAGTTTTAGTCTGGGAAGGTGAGAAGTGTTCTTAAGTTAGATGGTGGTGATGATTACCCAACAACATGAAAGTACTACTGTCACTGAGCTGTACACTCAAAATGGTAAATTTTATGTTATGGGTATTTTAAATAAAATAATTAAATTAATTATATATCTAAATATATTTTATTTTTATTTATTTATTTTTTTTTAAATTTTTATTTATTTATGATAGTCACAGAGAGAGAGAGAGAGGCAGAGACACAGGCAGAGGGAGAAGCAGGCTCCATGCACCGGGAGCCCGACGTGGGATTCGATCCCGGGTCTCCAGGATCGCGCCCTGGGCCAAAGGCGGGCGCCAAACCGCTGCGCCACCCAGGGATCCCTCTAAATATATTTTAAATTAAAATAATATTTAAAGGAAGCAAATATATTAAAAAAGAATAGTTATGATCTCTGCCTTGAAGGCATCACAGGCTAGTTAGTGATGGGGGCAGATATGCACATAGCTTCAGTTTTAGTGGTTACTATTGTATGTTAGGTAGGTACATGAAGCCATGGGAGCACAAGGTTATTGGGAAGCCTTAGGTGAGGATGTCTGGTGCAGCTGAATTCTAGATGACTCTGGAAGCCCCTGCTAGCTCCTCCTTTGTACAGTTCTCATTATGGTCAGAGTCCTAAATGGAACTATTTGATTGGTGAGAATGTGCCCCTAGCTGCCAGTATTTGTGCTGTATGAAATATTAGATTTTCCAGACAAATTCTGGGCAGCAGGAAACCTAGATACATGTTCACAACAGAAATGACTGAGCAGTGTATCTCTAGAGGCTCACAAAGTAGCTGAGGTTGTAAAGTGGGAAAGATTAGAGTAGTAATTAGTAATGTATAGCCAAGGGTGGACATTTAAAGGATAGGAAAAGAATAAGCTTGTTTCTAGTCTATAGATAATGACCCAGCAGAGAGAGAAAGTCTGAAGATAGGTAGAAGAGGACTCTTTGAAGGTCTATGACAGAGTGAATATTTAAAAAAGCAAGTTCCAGGAAAAGAGCACAGTTGGAAGGTTGGTCTTAAAATGAAGGAGGCTCACTTTGACTTTGACTGATGAGGAAAGAAAGGAAATACTCTTTTGGGTGGAGATATATTTGAAGTTTGGAGCAGGACGTTTCCTGCTTTATTGAGAAAAATAGATTTTAGCTCAGAGAAAAGAATTCATTTGCAATGTAGCACATTCCTATGATGACCTAAATATTTTGGATGGTGATCAGAAACTTGCTGGGTGCCTATTCAAGAAAATTTCAAACGTTATCGGCAAGCTAGGGCAATGTGCTTGGTGTTAAAGCTCTGTGACTATGTATAAGGATTTAGATTTTATGATGTATAGATTACAGTTATGTCTTGAGGTCTGCATTTTCAGAAAAGATACGCGTGAACATATCAGAACAGTACAAAATTACATAGTAACTTAGCTAGAGCTGAGAATTTTCACTTCACTTCACTTGACTACACAAGTAGCCATTGGTCTGTTCATCTAAATGGTCAGACCCAGAAAAATGAGAAAATTATGATAAATTAACTAGATTTTTCAACTTTCTCATATGATGAATTTAGCAGATTCTTTTGACCTGCTTTTTGTTTTTATTGTTTCCTTTCTTTCTTTCTTTCTTTCTTTCTTTCTTTCTTTCTTTCTTTC
This sequence comes from Vulpes lagopus, assembly GCF_018345385.1. Taxonomy (NCBI): domain Eukaryota; kingdom Metazoa; phylum Chordata; class Mammalia; order Carnivora; family Canidae; genus Vulpes; species Vulpes lagopus. Next base: position 71,161,904 of record NC_054833.1, on the reverse strand, counting down.
TTTCTTTCTTTCTTCTTCTTTTTTTTTTTTTTTAGAAAAGGAGGGGCGTGGGGTAGGGACAGAGGGAGAGAGAGAATCTTAAGCAGGCTCCATGCCCAGTGGGGAGCCTGACTCAGGGCTGCATCCCACTACTCTGAGATCATGACTTGCACCAAAATCAAGAGTTAGGAACTTAGCTGACTGAGCCACCCAGGTACCCCAACCTGCTTTTATTTTGAACTCAGGTTTCTAAAAATATATCAGTACAGGAAAACTTATCATAATTGCATACAATTTGAGAAAGTTTGTGGGTTTTTTTTCCTTTTCCTTTTTAAGAATTTTTTACCACATTAATTGTTCTCTTCTTTGTATGATTTGGTTAAATTGTCCATTTTTACCAATTGTTACATACTGTTTCTGTCTTGAATTCTGTTGTGTACATCTTTGGGCACTGTATCTCCAAATACTTTAAATAAGACTCTTCAGATCAGGAAGAAGAGATGGTCAGTGTAATGAACAATTCCCTCCTTTCCATGAGAGGGAAAATGCATAAAGGTAGTTACTGTAAGAAGAGTTTTTAATCAAAATCCCCTTCTCTAGACATTAGAGAATTCTTGAGGCAATCTTTTAAATGCTTCCATGTGTAAATAAGTATTTTTTAAAGGAACTAACACCTAATGTTTATAAGGGATTTAATGCCCTATACATATGTCCCTTAAGGAAAGCATTGTTTGAGCTCAGATATTAATGTTTGTCAGAGAATCCAAAGGAGAGATACCATAGAAATGTGCTACTTTGGAACTGCTTTAGGGCATTTTATCTTTGACCTGGAAGAGAAATCCTTTTCTTCGTGAGATGTCTCCTGTGTGTACCAGCCCCTGAGCTGAGTGTGGGGAACCATGTTGAACCACTCAGACACAGCCCTTGTCCTCCTGGAGCTAACAGTAAAGACAAAGAATATAACAAAGTTTGAAAATGCTGTGATGTAATAAACACAGAGACTTGTGAAAGCATATACAGCGTATTAGAAGTATCTGCCTGGATTACAAGGGGACAGGGAATGAGCCAGGTTGAGTGAGGAGTATTTGCAAAGTCCCACAGTCATATCTGGACATTTGAGGATATAAAAAGTTAAGTATGCTTGGGTTATAAAGCTGGGGAATCGTGAGAAATCAAGGTGGATGAATGAACTAAGAGTCATCCAAGGAGTTTGCACTCTTGTAACTGCTAACATCTAGTTTACTTTGTCTCTTTACTATTACCCCCTCCGCATTCTTGGTGATTTCCATATCCATATGGATGATCTTCAATTTCTTGAAGGCTTTACTTTCCTTGTTCTTGTTTCTTCACTCTGCCTAGTTCACCCATTTTCATGGCCCTCCTCTAGACCTTGTCACTACTGGTAAGAATGCTGTCTGTAATTTCAGTTTCAGGGATCCCACTCTTTGACCATCTCCCCCTCTTCCTCACTTTAGGCTTATTCCCTCTATTACCTCACCCTCAGAAATAATTCTCCATGTTTCTCGGCTCTGTCTCCTCAGTTTCTTTTTCATGAAAGACAGAGGTATCTCTGCTGCAGCAGGGGGAGGGGGAGGAGCAGGAGTTCTCAGCATGCTTCCATCAGCACAATTTTGGAAGTCCAGTGGCTTTGATTCATTCTGTACCCGTTCAGTCTGAGCTAGCCACGTTCTCTCACAAGACAACACAGCCTCCTGTGAATCTCATGGGGGTTTACCCCTTTAGATAAAAGCCCACAGATCTTTTAGAGATAAGCCCTTCTTTGCCTTTTCTTTGATCTTTGCTTGGGAGCCATTTCCTAGAGGGCCATCTTTGCCATCTGGAGAGGCCGGGCATCTCACCACTCTCAAGGCGTGTTTTCTTTTGTTTGACAGTCCTTTGCTCAGTGGTCTATCTCTTCTTGTGGCAAGAAGAAAACAAGGGGCACCTTCACCACCTGCTTGGCAGTCTGCTGCAGCAGATCCACCAGTTCGGGAGATATACTTCCTGCTGCCCAGGGAACTGTAGATGTGTGGCTTAGCTTTCTGCCAATATGTAAGACTCTCTTTCCTCCAAGATCCAGTCTGTGTTCCTCACTTGCTTGTGTGCCCTCACTGGTAGTGTCCTCAAACTCCACATTTCCACTCACAGTCTATTCAAGGCAGTTGAGGCTTTCTTTATCATACTTCTCCAATTGTTCCAGCTTCTGTCGTCACCAGACTCTAAGGCCACTTCCACATTTGCAGGTGTATTTTTTTTTTAAGATTTTACTTACTTATTCATGAGAGACACAGAGAGACAGAGAGGCAGAGACACAGGCAGAGGGAGGAGCAGGCTCCATGCAGGGAGCTTGATGTGGGACTTGATCCTGGAACCCCGGGATCATGCTCTGAGCCAAAGGCAGACGCTCAAGCTCAACCGCTGAGCCACCCAGTTGTCTCTGCAGGTGTATTTCTATGGCAGCATCCCATTTCCAGGTACCAATACCTGTCTTGGTTCTTTGTGCTGTATAATAAGCTACCCCCATTTCCAGGTACCAATACCTGTCTTGGTTCTCTGTGCTATATAATAAGCTACCCCAAGTTCAGTGGCTTCTAACAACAATCATTCATCATCTCACAGGCCCTGTGGGTCAGGAATCTAGGAGCAGATTAGCTGGGGCCACTTGCCTTAAGGTCTTTCACAAAGTTCTTCCCAGGCTGGGACTGGAGGTCTCCTTCAGTTCCTTGTCTGTGGATTTCTCCATAGAATAGCTTACAACATGGCAGCTGGCTTCCCTGAGAGGGAGCTGAAGATGCTCCCCAATGACCTTGCTTTTGATTTGCAGCAGGAAATTAGGGGGAGGTTAGCTTCTCTTATAATTGCTTTTCTCACCAACATCTACGCCTGCTCACATCAGTGCCCATGCAGTTTCTTTCTCTTCTTTAATCATGGATGAGTTCTCTGGGTTCCAGTCTAAAGTGAATCCTTTTTCATGTGTTTTGAGTCCCATCCCCTGTAGCTTACTCAAGGACTTTGCTTTTGCAATGATCTCTCTTTCTTGTATCATCAAGTTTTCCTCTCAGCTGATAAACATGCTGCAGTAACTCCTATTTAAGACATAGATCACACATTCCATCAAGTAACCACCCCATTCCACTGCTTCCTTTAAAGAAAACCAAGTTTTGAACTGTTTGAATATATTAGATTTTCAGAAGCTAATATATAAAGTCAAAAGTGGTTTCTGGTTATGAGGGAATAATACAGTCTGGGATTACTCTTCTGACTCTTCTGTCATAAATAATCAGAGAACGTGATAAAATGTGGGAAACATCTGTTTCAAGCTACAGGAAAAAAGCAGAAGAGAACTGTGATACCTAAGGAAACAAAGTGAATCCTGAATTACTCAGATTTGCTGGACTAAAGGCAATATCCAGAACCTGGCACAGGGCTGGGAAACTCTAGTAGAACCCAATGTTAATGCTGGATCAAGGAGACAGAAATAGAAATTCAGAGAGCCTAAGGAGTCTTGAGTTTGTGAGGCAGAGGACTTGAAGCAGGGAGTATGCAGAATTAGTACTGGGGTCCCCTTCACTCTTTGACTGATTACTAATCTGTCCCATGATGTTGAGTAAGAAACACTGAGTTGAGTAAGAACCACTAGGAAGAGAATGATCACCAGGAACTGTAAGCTAAACAATTCTCAAAAGTTACATAGGACCAGGAATAATTAAAGTTTCCACCAAGCAGATTGGAGATATTTGTTGAATATCAAATGACAGTCAGTAGAAACTTCATTATAGCCACATTTTAAAAGTGAGGCCAAATTAGCCTTAGTAGCCTTAAGGCTACTGTATCTCCAAAAGAACTTCTAAGAAGCTTGAACGGTTCAAACTGGTGCCCCGGTAACTTACCCGACTGCCAGAACAATATCCAACATTCTTTAAAGTAAAACAATACAGTCCAACACTCAAAAATCTCATATTCATAATGTCTGACATCTAGTAAAAAATGGCGACACACATGAAAGAACAGGAAAATACAGCCCCTAGCCAGGAGGAAAAGAAACATCAATCCATAGAAATAGGTCCAGAAATGAGAGGGATAATAAAATTAGCAGGCAAGGGTGGCTATTACAATGTTCCACATGCTCAGGGATATAAAGGAAAACATGAATAAAATGAGAAGAGAAATTGGTAATATAGAAAATAACTGACTGTAATTTTAGAAAAGAAAAATACATTATTTGTAAAGTAAACAAAAGTACCCAGTGTAAACTAGGACATTTTAGGGCTAGTATCATTAGTGTGTAGAGGCCACAGTGCTGTCTCTGTGAGAAGTACATTTTCCATTCTCTTTCCTTCCTTTATTTTCTTCCTTCCTCTTGTCAGCCTCCTTCCCTCCTTCTCCTCCTTCCTTCTTTCCTGACCAGATGGACTTGTGGATTCTTTATTTTATGGGCTATAATCAGTTGATTTCATTTATTTATTTATTTATTCATTCATTCATTCATTCATTCATTCGTTCGTTCATGAGAGACACACACAGAGAGGCGGAGACATAGGCAGAGGGAGAAGCAAGCTCCCCATGGGGAGCTTGACGTGAGACTCGATCCCGGGGCTCCAGAATCACAACCTGAACCAAAGGCAGAAGCTCAACCAGTGAGCCACCCAGGTGTCCCGATTTCAGAAATTCTTAAGTTTGGTTTAAGTCAATGTCTCTCCTTATTTTAAAAATTTGATTACCATTTTAATCCTTATGCTTTAAATTATCAAAATTTAGAGTAGTTGTTTGATGTTTACTTCAAACTTCTTTTAGAAGATGAAAGTTGTTCTTAGGCTGACTTTGACAAGTAATGAGGCTTGTGTATTCCAGTTTTCACACAAATTTTGAAAAGTTTATGCTCTCATAAATATGAGAAATATCTAATATTTTCTTCAAGGAAAAAGTAATTTGAAATAATCCTTTAATTCTTTTAAGTTCTGATTTATAGAAATGTTAAGGTCCTTCAGATTATCGTTGTTTTTTAGTTGTGGCCACTAAGGAATTAATCCCCTACATAAAATAATAAAATGGCAACAGTAACAGTGTCTTGTGATAATAAGACACCTTGGGTATAATGAAATGAGCAATGAACATGGAAGCACAAGACATCAGACAAGTTTAAGGACTACATTGTCTCTGAGCCTCACTTTCTCACTTAGAAAGTAGGTGATATTAGTTCCCTCATAAGGTAGTTTGAAAAATTAAATTAGTGATTCTCAGGGTGTTTGTGTGAATTGTAAATATGCTATAAAATGAAATATGATGATATATTTAATATGGATTCTGTATTTTTTGCCCATCAAGTTCCCACCAGTAGGGAGTACAAAATGTTTCTGGCCAATAGCTGGGATTGAAAATTTTTTCTTTAAGGGTCAGATAGCAAATATTTTAGACTTTTCAGGCCAAACTCTCTTTCGTACAACCTTGTAGTCATAGTTAATATGTAAATGAATAAGCATAACTATGTTTATGGACACTGAAATTTGAATATTATATAATTATCATGTATCATGGGACATTCTTCCTTTTTTAAAAAACCATTGGTAATGTAAGAAACCATTCTTAGCTCACAGGCTGTACAAAAACAGGTATATTTGGCCTGTGGGCTGTAGTTTCCTTACCCCTATGAAGGATATTTGAATATTAGTTTTAGATTGATTCTTAGTGTTTCATAATGGGATTATCTGTTGGGGTGCCTTGGGAAATTTCTAAATGGATATGCTTTAAAACAAAAACCCAAATAATGAATTACTAAAATAAACATATAAATTACATATAATCATGATTATGAATATATACTATATATTTTCTTTGTATATGTTGAAATTATAAAGAAGTTAACAAGGAGATTGATTAAACAGAGCACACAACAGTGAAGTAATAGAGAAACGAGGTAGTTAATCTAATTGGTAATCAGCCCAATTCTACAATTATCCAGTCTATTTAGAAAAAATGAGGGGATCTTTGGGTGGCTCAGCGGTTTAGTGTCTGCCTTCAGCCCGGGGTGTGATCCTGGGGGCCAGGGATCAAGTCCCACATCGGGCTCCCTGCATGGAGCCTGCTTCTCCCTCTGGCTGTGTCTCTGCCTTTCTGTCTCTCTCTGTGTCTCTCATGAATAAATAAATAAAATCTTTAAAAAAAATGGAATTGGCAAGACCATCTATAGTAAGACAGTGCAATTCTAACCTTTCTTTTTTTAAAAAAATTAATTTATTTATTCATGAGAGAGAGAGAGAGAAAGAGAGAGAGAGGCAGAGACACAGGCAAGAGGGAGAAGCAGGCTCCATGCAGGGAGCCTGATGTGGGATTTAATCCTGGTACTCCAGAATCATGCCTTGGGCCGAAGGTAGACGCTCAACCACTGAGCCACCCAGATGTCTCTAACCTTTCTTTTTAAAAAAATAAAAATATCATTAAATTTTCTGTCCTTTAAAAAGTGTTAGTCAAGAATGATGTGCTTATTTTCTATTTAGTTCTATTTTTACTGTAAAATTTGGGAGTTCAAAGTATAACACCATACAAGCATATTTCTGACATAAAATACCACAATTTTTTCAATTTGTTCCATCATCTTTTGATAAAGCCTTTAATATTTGAAAAACACCTAAAAGGCTTAGTGTGATTTTTTAAAAAATAACATTTCATTGGCTTTGTTTAAATATTTAAATAAAATTGAAAGTGCTAAGTCATTCCAACTCTAATTCCAAATGGTATTTTATGGATCTATAGCACTTTAAAGTTTTCAAAAATACTTTTATGTAATTGTCTTTGATATTTATAACAGCCTTATAAAGATGATGCAGGAATTTTTCTCTGCTTTGTTGATTGGGGAAATCATGACTCACAAAAAAGAACTTACCTGTCTAATGGTCTTATGGCTCATAAATAAACAGAAGGACTTGATTTTAAGTGTTGGTGTTAATTTACTGTGCTTCCTACAATAATATTATTCCCTATACAGTGACCAGTAGACTGCTTTACACGTTAAAAGGCCTATAAATGTTATTTCTTGATTGTTTTCTTTTAGGACTAAGGTAATACTGAAGTCTATCTCAGGAAACTTGAAAATCTATCTTAACTCACATTTAATACTAGTGGTGTATGTATGAAAGATTTGGATCCATTTCTTTCATGTTGTATTGATATCTCAATTCTCAGATATATGCTATTTAGCAGAGTTTCTAAAGCAGTGCTTTCTCCACAGTAATTTTTAATTAGTATATTTAGCACTTACAGTTTTTTCCCTACAAAAGGACTGTAAGATTTCTGAAGGCAGTGATCACATCTAAGTATTAATACTCTCTTCGCATCCCCACATTCTTTAAAAAAGATGGAGTGGTTTAGATAGAAAGCAGCAGGTGTTTTTGGACAGAATGGGATAGCTTAAGCAAGACAGGGAAATATTAATTACCCCTGTCCACCACTCCCCACCCCCAACTTCCACCTTAGAGGGTTTTTTTGTTTGTTTGTTTGTTTGTTTTGTTTTGTTAAGATTTTATTTATTTATTAGAGAGAGAACAAGCTGGAGGGAGAGCAAAAGAGAATCTGAAGCAGACTCTGCACAGAGCCCAATATGGGACTTGATCCCAAGATCACAAGATTATGACCTGAGCTGAGACCAAGAGTTGGCAGCTTAACCAGCTGAGCCACCCAAGGGCTCCCCCCTTAAAGTCTTTTTTATTTACACCTAGGTTTAGATTCTCCAGGCAACCAGGCTGATTAAAAAAACTAACACTAATAAATCAGAAATAACAACTCTGTGTCTTTGTTGCATGCCATTCTTTCTGCCTTGAGATAGGTAACTCAACCCAGCTAGTTACAGTCACCCACTTACAATGGTTTGATTTATGACAATGATATGAAAGCAATACTCATTCAGTAGAGTTTTGAATTTTGATCTTTTCCCAGGCTGGTGATATGTAGCCCCTCTTGATGTTGGGCAGTGGCAGTTCCTAGTCAGCCACATGACCATAAGGGTAAACAACTGATACACTTAAAACCATCCTCTCTCTCTCTCTCTCTCAATCTCTCCTTCCTTAACTCTCGTATGCTATTCAGTAAATTACATGAGATGTTCAACATTTTATTACAAGATAGGTTTTGTGTTAGGTGATTTTGCCCAACTGTAGGCTAGTGTAAATGTTCTGGGCATGTTTAAGGTAGGCTGGGCTAAGCTATGACATTTGGTAGGTTAGGTGTATTAAATGCATTTCAACTTGGGGTATTTCCAGTTTACAATGAGTTTATCAGGAGGTAACCCATCATAAGTCTAGGAAAAACTGTACAGTTACCTTAAAAAAAGATATTTGAGAGAGAGAGATAGAGATAATCAGAGAGAGCACACAAGCGGGGCAGGGGGTGGTTGTTGCAGAGAGGGGAGAAGTAGGCTCCCCACTAAGCAAGGAGCATGAAGCGGGGCTGGATCCCAAGGACCCCAGGATAATGTCCTGAGGTGAAGGTAGACTTTTAACCAACTGAGCCATCCAGCCACCCCTGCAATTAGTTTTTAAGGTTAGTTCACTCATTTGTAGGTTTACAGTGATAGGCAAAGTATTGCTTAAAATTTTTTTCTTAAATTTTCTTTTTTTGAGTAAACAACTGTATTGACATAAAATAGACAATAAACTGTATATATTTACACAGTTTTATTATATATTTAAGGTTTAAACTTGGTAAGTTTTGGTATGTGAAATCACTCATAAAATCATTAACCCTAATAAAGAAAATGGATATACTACCAATCACAGAATTGCTTACTGCCCCTTTGTAACACCATCCACCGCCTGTATCTGTGGCATCCTACCACCCTCATCCCCCTCCATTGTCCCCAAGCAATGAATGATCTGCATTGTTACCCAGGTTACTTGGTATTTTATAGAATTTTATATAAATGTGATCATACAGCACTTTTGTCATGCTTTCATACAGCACGATTATTTTCAGATTCATTAATATTGTGTGCATCCACTAGTAGTTCATTCCTTTCTTTTTTGGATATATTTTTTTATTGGAGTTCGATTTGCCAACATATAGCATAACACCCAGTGCCCATCCCGTCAAGTGCCCCCCTCAGTGCCTGTCACCCAGTCACCTCATCCCACCGCCCACCTCCCTTTCCACTACCCCTTGTTCGTTTCCCATAGGTAGGTGTCTCTCATGTTTTGTCACCCTCTCTGATATTTCCCGCTCATTTTCTCTCTTTTCCCCTTTATTCCCTTTCACTATTTTTTATCTTCCCCAAATGAATGAGACCATATAATGTTTGTCCTTCTCTGATTGACTTACTTCACTCAGCATAATACCCTCCAGGTCCCTCCACATCGAAGCAAATAGTGGGTATTTGTCGTGTCTACTGGCTGAGTAATATTCCAGTGTATATACAGACCACATCTCCTTTATCCATTCATCTTTTGATGGACACCAAGGCTCCACAGTTTGGATATTCTGGACATTGCTGCTATAAACATCGGGGTGCAGGATCCCTGGTGTTTCACTGCATCTGTATCTTTGGGGTAAATCCCCCGTAGGGTAGTTCTATTTTTAACCCTTTGAGGAACCTCCACATAGTTTTCCAGAGTGGCTGCACCAGTTCCCATTCCCACCAACAATGCAAGAGGGTTCCCCTTTCTCCACATCCTCTCCAACATTTGTTGTTTCCTGTCTTGTTAATTTTTATTATTCTCACTGGTGTGAGGTGGTATCTCATTGTGGTTTTGATTTGTATTTTCCTGATGGCCAGTGATGTGGAGCATTTTCTCACGTGCTTGTTGGCCATGTCTATGTCTTCTTTGGTGAAATTTCTGTTCATGTCTTTTTCCCATGTCATTATTGGATTGTTTTTTTGCTGTTGACTTGAATAAGTTCTTTATCGATCTTGGATACTAGCCGTTTATCTGATATGTCATTTGCAAATATCTTCTCCCATTCTGTAGGTTGTCTTTTAGTTTTGTTGACTGTTTCAGTTCATTCCTTTCCATTGTGAAGTAGCATTCCATTATATGGATATGCCACAATTTGTTTATCCATTCACCTGTTGATAGACATTTGAGTCACTTACCATTTTTGGCTGTTACAAATAAAGCTGCTGTAAGTCTCTGTGTTCGTTTGTGTATGCGTCTCTGAAAGGACATAGGCTTTCATTTCTCTTGGATGAATACCTGAGATAGAATGTGTAAATCCTATGATAGGTGTAATTTTAATAACTTAAGAAATTACAAACTGTTTTTACAAAGTGGTACCATTTTACATTCCCACTGGCAGTGCATTAGAGTTCTAATTTCTTCACTTCCATTAATTAACTTCTGAAATTTTAGCCATTCTAAAAGGTGGATAGTGGTATCATTGTGGTCTTAATTTGCATTTCCTAAATGACTAATGATCTTGGGCTTCTTTTCACATGCTTATTTTCATGTGTTTATCTTCTATGGCTGAGTGCATGGTGAAATCTTCCCCTGTTTTTTAATTGTATTTTATTGAGTTTTGAGAATTCTTTATATCTTCTGGAGACAAGTCCTTTATCAGATAAATAATTGGGAAATATATTCTTTCAGTATATGGCTTGTCTTTTTGTTGCTCCATAGTGTCTTTCTTTCAAAAAATAGAGTTTTCGATCTTGGTAAGAGTCCAGTTTATCAATTTGTTCTTTTATGGATCATGGTTTTGGTGTTGCATCTAAGGAAATGTTGTTACCTTACTCAAGGTCACACATTTTCGTCCCTATGTTCTTGAAGTTTTATGGCTTTAGGTTTCCTGTTTGAACTGATGATCTATTTTGAATTAATTTTTGAATCTGGTGTGAGTATGGATTGAAATTTGTTTTGTTTTGCATATAGATATCCCATTGTTCAGCACAACTTAATGAGAAGATTACCATTTCTTCACAGAGAGAAAGCTCTGTATCCCTGTAGAAAGCTGGTTGCCCATATAAGTGTTGGTCTCTATTCTGTTCCATTAATCTGTTTTTCTGTCTTTATACCAATATTCTGTTAGCTTGATCATTGTGGTTCTTTAGCTATAACCCTTGTTTTATTATTTTAACAATTGCTTTAGGATTTATGATATAGGTTTTTAACTTATAATCTAACTGATGTACCTTTAAGTAATATTATATCAATTAATGTATAGTATGAGAACATTAAAACTGCATGCTTACATTATGTCTCTTCCCCCCAAACTGGGAGCCAGTGTCATACATTTTACTTCTACCTGTGTTATCAACTCTACACTACATCGTATTATTTTTGCTTTAAGCAGTCAGTAACTATTTACCCTTTTAAAGCTATTTTCAGTTCTTTGTATAGAATCAGACTTCCATCTGCTACCATTTCCTTTTTGTATGATTCCTTTTTGCATTTTTTTATAATGCAGACCTGATAGTGACAAATATTTTCAATTTTGGTATGCCTGAAAAAAGCCTTTATTTCATGTTTATTTTGAAAGATATTTTGGGTATAAAGTTTTAAGATCGCAATTTTTCTTTCCTTTCAGTACTTCACTGTTGCTTCACTATTTTCTTCCTGCTATTATTTCTAATGGCTAACCTGCTTTAACCCTTTTCTTTGTGTTTCTGATATAATGTACCTTGTTTTTTCTAGATGCCATTTAAGCTGGATGTCCAGAATAGTTCACCTCAGTTTGGATTTTTGTCATATAGTTTAAATAAATCCAGTCCTGTCACATCTGTGCTGATATTTAGCTCTTCCTTTTTCACATAGGCCTGAAGTGTTAGAAGAGTCACCTCCAGTCCCCCAGAAGGGAAGTTTTCAGATTGTTCCATGCAACTGCAGTGTTCATGACAGCTGTGAATGCCATGTGCCTGTGCCAACAGCCAAACTCAACCACACTCTTCTTATGTATTTGAAAATCACGTTGGGTGGAATAAATTTTCAGTCACCTCTAATGTCAGTTCAGCCCATAAATGTTGGTAAGTTGTGCATTAGAAAGGTAATAGATCTAAACATCAGTCATATAAACAGGTTAGGTATTGTGTACAAAATTTTTCAATAGCTTATCTTACTTTGACCAATGTGGTAAGGACAGCAAATGTAGAACTGGGAATATTAAAAGCGGCTTCTAGAATGTTTTCACAGTAGTATAGATATCTCTGCAATTATAACTTCAGTTCTTTCTTTCTTTTTTAAAGATTTACCTATTTATTTTAGAGAGGGAGAGAGAGTGTGTGCAAGTGCGAGTGAGGGGAGAGGCAGAGAGAGACTTTTTAAGCAGATTCTTCACTGAGCATGCAGTCTGATGAAGGTCTTGATCTCATGACTCTGAGATCATGACCTAAGTAGAAACCAAGAATTGGACACTTACTTAACTGACTGAGTCATTGAGGCCCCCCCTTAAATTCTTTCTTAAGAACAGTTTTTCTTTCAGTCTTGGATCTGTCTAAATGATATGTATTATTTGGTTGTTACTTTTTCACTTGTCAGATAACAATTTCTAAAAGTAATTAGAAGTTTATTTTTTTATCTTTATTTTATACTTTTTTTTATTCCTTCAATAAATATTTCTTAGAAGCTCTTGTATGTCAGCCACTGATCTAGGAGTTGGGGAAACAATGGTGAATGAGACAAAGTTCCTGCCTCAAAAACCAGAGACAAACAATAGTGAGCAGAGAGAAACAATAAAGAAGTAAACAACTAAATAATTTGCTATACAAATCTGATTATAAGAAAAATCCAAATAGGTAGTGCCATCACATACTTTTAGTGCAAAGATTCTCAGTTTCTTTTGATCAGCTTGAACATATGATTACAAATGTGAATAATATAGGCCATGTTCACTTAAAATATTTATTAACTTACTTTTATATAGATATGTATTTTATATATAACATATAACTTAACAGCATTACTATTTTCCCTATTTCCTGAGACCATTATATATAAACTCTTTGCATGCATCTTAGCATCAGTAGATGTCTAGTGACACTAGAGCCACTTTTCCAAGTATCTCACACAAAGTTTTCTACACAACTTCACTGTCATTTCCTTCTAAGTTACTGGGGATATGCCACTTTTTGAATCTGCATGACATCATATTTTAACATTAGGATTTTCAAATAATTTGTTCTCTAGGGTTATATTTGTGGTCTCTACAACATAATTAAAATGTCATCTAAGCAATTCTGTCATGAAGTTATACCACAGGAAAAATATATATGAAATTTATAAAATATTGTTATGTTCTCTTTTAAAAACTAATTCTGTCAGGTGATTTTTAGAAACATTTAGAGCCAAAATTTAATTAAATATTTAAAAAAATAGTTAAGAGAAGGTGCACAAACTCTATCATAATAGAGTTTGTAAGAAACTTAAATTTTGTCTTTTCCTCAGGAATAATATTTTTTTAAAGATTATTTATTTATTTATTCACGACAGACACACAGAGAGAGGCAGAGACACAGGCAGAGGGAGAAGCAGGCTCCATGTAGGGAGCCCGACATGGGACTCAATCCCAGGATCATGCCTGGGCTGAAGGCGGCACTAAACTGCTGTGCCACAGGGGCTGCCCAGGGATAATCTTTTGAGAAAAAGGGCCTGTCATTTCAGCTATGGAGATCAAAGAAGACCTGTTAAAGAGATAGTATTTGGGCTGAATGTAAAAAAGAGATAGCCATGCAAAAATCCAGAGCAAAAGGTGCCTCAAGCAGGAAAAATAGCACCCATAAAACCTCTGAAATGGACTGAACTTGGAAGTTGGAGGAACCAAAGAGAAAACGTTTGTGCTTAGAGTGAATAAGGCAGGGGAATGTTTGGAAGATATGGTCAGTATTGGATTCAGGTCATATGGTAGGCCAGGCTATAGAGTTTAGATTTTATTCTAATTACAGGGGAAGTTTTGAACCAGTAGAGTGGTATTGTCAGGTGTGTGTGTCTGTGTGTGTTCCGTCTGTGTGTATATTTAAAATTTACTTGACATGTGAAGAAGGAAATCAATGGGGAAAAGAAGAATAATAGTTACAAGACTGAAATCAGAAGGCTCAGACAGGAGGCTAACTGGAATGATCTAGCTGGTTTAGGAATGTAGCAGTAGAGAAGTAGAGAAATGATCATAGTTGGGATTCATTTGGGAGATGGGGCTGACCGAAATTTCTAGTGGATTGGGTGTAGAGTATGGGCAGAGAAGAACCAAGGATAACATTCAGACTTGGCCTTGAGCATGCCAGTGAATAGTGGTACCAGATACTAAGATGAGGAAATTTAGGGAGGATCAGGTATGTGACACATTATTTTTGAGATGCTTATAGATATCCAAGAGATGCTGAGTAGACAGTTAGACATATGATCCTAGAGTTCAGGAAAAATCTATATGGGAGTATCTGGCATATAGATGTTTATGGGACTGCCTGAGATCATCCACTTAGAGTTCAGTGAGAGAAAGACTGAGGCAATCAGAGAGAAAAGAGAGTAAAGAGGTTGGTGGCCTGGAAGCCATGTGGAAACAGAGTGAGCAGCTGTGGAATGCCACTGACAAGTGGAGTAAAATGCATCGGACAACTGGCATTGTATTTGGCAAAGGATGATGACTTTGACAGAGAAGTTTTGGTGGATTGTTGAGAAGGAAGACCTGATCACAGTAGGTTGATTAGGAAAATGGAACACAAAGTGGGGAGAGTGAGTAGTGCCAACTTTTTCAAGGAATAATACTCTGAAAGAAGCAGGTAGATGGCAGTATATCTAAGACTGGGGACATGGGTGGTCCAGTGAATGATTTGTTTTTAGATTTCTAATATTAAGGCACATATGTATGCAGGCAGGAAATATACGATAGTTTATAATTTCATGATTTCTAATATTTATTTTATTTTAGTTTTTATTTGAGAGAGAGAGAGAGAGAGCACAAGCTGAGGGGAAGAGGCAGAGGGAGAGGGAGAAACAGACTCACCACTGAGGAGGGAGCTTGATCAAATAGGGCTCAATCCCAGGACCCTGGGATCATGACCTGAGCCAAAGGCAGCCACTTAACCAACTGAGCCACCTAGGCACCCCTAATTTCATGATTTCTGTTTGAGTTTTTGTTTTGATTTATTTTTGATCATGAGAACTCAACTAATTTCACCTATTATTTCTAGACTTTAGTGTTTGTGCTTTAAAGTAACTAAAATTTGTAATATGTCACATAAAGTAAAAGCTTTATAAATTTTGACTCAAGAGAAAAACTATGTCTAAATTTTCGAAGAGATAGTATGTTAATAATAATATGCCACTTTAGTTCTTGATAAATAAAATTTAAATCAGCCAGCATTTCAGTGTAATGATTATTTCTACATATGTTAAGTCCTGCTATTTAAAATCTTGAAAAAAACAGGGCAGCCCTGGTGGCACAGCGGTTTAGCGCCGCCTGCAGCCCAGGGCATGATCCTGGAGACCCTGGATTGAGTCCCACAGTCAGGCTCTCTGCATGGTGCCTGCTTCTCCCTCTGCCTGTGTCTCTGCATCTCTATGAATAAATAAATAAAATCTTAAAAATAAATAGAATCTTGAAAAAACAGAGATGCACAGAAAAGAGAAATGCATCATCTATTTTCTATCATTTTGGCATTTTGTTTCTATTTTATATATATTTGTAAATATACTTTTATTTGTTAATTTTAACAAATCAGGAACTAAAAGTATAAATGATGTTTAATAAACTTTTAAAACTAAAAATCTTAAACATTTTCAGTATTCTTCTCCAATATGATTTTTAAAGGTTGCGTAGATTTCCCTAATAGGGATAAACCAGTATTTATTTAATCCTTTATTGTAAGAGGTTTACATTGTTTCTGCAAATAATGTAAAGGTTATGTGTGTTTAAAACTATATACACACGTATAACCTATATACAAATGCATATTCATATATGAACACATGCATATACACATGAACTCAAATCATTTACCAAGTTAAACACATTGTTAGGCTAAGAAACTCTATCCACATTTCTGGTGACAAGCCAGGGCCTGCAAATGCTATGTTTATTGCATGTAAAATACGCATACTGTGGATTTTTTGAGTAGATGTGTCTAGATTATATTTCAAAGTTAATAGACTTGCTGAATTTTGCATGCATATTTGCATGCATTTTCCAAGTACTGTCCTGCAAAATGCTGTTCTTTCTTGTCACCCACTAAATCAGTGTGTGAGTATGGTGGGGGAATTCTGGAAGTTTTGGGAATGCTAGGTTAAATAAGGTTAGCAGACATTTTTTACAGCAGGAATTTATGCTTATCAAAACAACCTCATTACTGATTTATACTTATTACCACTTGGGAGAGGAAATGGGTATACATGGGTTGCTATGGAAAGGTACAAGGAGACCTAATATTTTGCTTGTATAATTAGCCTTTGAATAGGTCACCTTTTAAGTAGTTGAAAGAATGGGAAATGCTAAAAATTCATTTTGACTCTATTTTATGATTATCATGAAAATTGCTTGACTTAAAAATGTTCTTTTTTTCCTTAAGTGAAGCCTGATCCACCATTAGGTTTGCATATGGAGATCACAGATACTGGCAATTTAAAGATTTCTTGGTCCAGCCCAACATTAGTACCATTTCAACTTCAATATCAAGTGAGATATTCAGAGAATTCTTCAACAAATGTGAGAAAAGTAAGTATATTTTAGAAAATAAAATGAAAAGTTGAGAAGCAAGTAAAGATGAGATGCTTTCTAAGTCCCATAGAAAATGCCCTTTGCAGGGTACCTGGGTGGCTCAGTGGTTGAGCATCTGCCTTCAGCTCAGGTCGTGATCCTGGGGTTGTGCAGGCTCTGCATGTAGCCTGCTTCTCCCTCTGTGTATGTCTTTGCCTCCCTCTGTGTGTCTCTTATGAATAAATAAATAAAATCTTAAAAAAAAAAGAAAATGCCCTTTGCATGCCAAATATACATGGTCCTTCTAGAGCAGAATCAACTGTAATTTAATATTATATCATTGGCTTTCATTTAAGATCAGCATAGGAAATGAACACCTGAACAGCATGTCTGCAATCCTTTTAGAAAAATTGTTTGATGTTGCACAGTCTCTCTTATCTATGGATGCATGTTATATGTTGAGGACTGTGGCAAATTCCTCCCAGAATTTATTGCCAGAGAAGGTTCCTCTTCCAAAAAGAAGTTTACGTAGATTTGTATCTCTCTGTCTCTCCCTCTCCCTCTAGTTCCCTCTTCCTTACACACACAGCTAAATAACTACAGAAGTCCAGTTATAGAAACTTGAGTTAATAGTTATTTTTTTTTACTTACAGAGCTCTGGTTTTTTATTTTACAATTCAAACTTTTTAAAAAAAGATTTATTTATTTGAGAGAGAGAGCAAGTGGGTGGGGGGAGGGGAAGGGGAAGAAAGAGAATCCAAGCAGACTCCCCACTGAGTGTGGAGTTGTCCTATGACGCAGGGCTGGATGTCACGACCCTGAGATCATGACCTGAGCTGAAATCACGAGTCAGACACTTAACCAACTGAGCCACCCAGGTGTCCCTCAAACTTTTTTTTTTTATTGTTCAGTGTATTTATATACAGGCAGTGCTTTCATTTGTAATGAAAAGTGTGTGAAATTCTTTTCTCATTATTTCAGTATTTATTGAGTACCCACTAGGTGCTAGGAACTGTTCTATTTGCACCAGGATATACTGGATGGTAGAGCTAACTGGACAAAGGAGTTTGAGGGTACTGGTGCTATAGGTTGTAATATTAAGTGGAGATGAGGAAGACCTCATTGAGAAGGTGACATTTGTTTTTTTTTTTTTTTAGTTTTTATTTATTTGTGATAGTCACAGAGAGAGAGAGAGAGAGAGAGGCAGAGACATAGGCAGAGGGAGAAGCAGGCTCCATGCACCGGGAGCCTGACGTGGGATTCGATCCCGGGTCTCCAGGATCGCGCCCTGGGCCAAAGGCAGGCGCCAAACCGCTGTGCCACCCAGGGATCCCGAGAAGGTGACATTTGAGTGAGGACTTGAAGGAGGTTGGTGATGTAGATATCTGGGGGAATTAGTTTCCAAATAGAGACAACAGCAAGTCAGAGACCCTTAAGCTGGATGAGAAGCGAGAGGCCGGGAGAGTGAGTGAGGGCAAGAGTAGCAGTGGATGAGTTAAAAAGGAATAGGAGAGGAAAAGGAGAAGGTCATGGACTATAGCATTTGTTATATAATTTGGAAGTAAACACCTGTCTTTTAAGCTCTGGGCCTATTTTTTTTTAGACTTTATTTTCATACAGAGCAGAAAAGGAATCCTTAGTGTCATGTGGGGAAAAAGAAAACAGAGGACAAGGTTGGAAAACAGAATTTATTTGCTAAGCAATTCTTAGTAGTGGTTGTTTTATGCAGAATTAGGTCTCTTAAATATTTTCCCTCTAGTTTTCAATCTGTATTTTGATTTATTATAGCTTATCTTTGGGTTCAGATTCTTAAAATTATTCATGCCCTCCTCTGTGACAGTTTCCTCTAGGAATGTTTATAATTCTCAGTCCATTCCTGCTCATCATTTTCTACCACATGTGTAATATAGATGTTAGCCATGGCTTAAAACTCCCCATTGACTTTAGCCAACCTGTCAAATTTTGCAAGGTCAATATTCGTTATCATTCAGTTAAAAATATCTGCTGATTGTCATTATGATTTTCTTCTTGCACTCATGGGCTACTTAAAATTTTATTGACAAAGGTGCAAACATTTTTTTTTTAAGATTTTATTTTTTTATTCATGAACAGAGAGAGAGACAGTAGAGACATAGGCAGAGGAAGAAGCAGGCTCCCTGTGGGGAGCCACAGCCTCCCTGTGGGATTGAGCCTGATGCGGGACTCAATCCCAGGACCCCGGGATGATGACCTGAGACCAAGGCAGACGCTCAACCACTAAGCCCCCCAGGTGTCCCAACATTTGTTATTGGTTACTGATTTTGGTTAAATCCCACTGTGGCCAGCTAACTATTCTAAAGCCTTTAATTCTTTGAAATTTCTTAGGACTGCTTGTTCTCCATTTTGATAAAAGTTCTATGTCAGCTTGATGCTCTGATGTTTTCATTTTTCATGTTTAACAGGCTAATGAAATTGTCTCAGCTACATCTCTGCTAATAGACAGTGTGCTTCCTGGGTCTTCATACGAAGTTCAAGTGAGAGGCAAGAAACTGGATGGTCCAGGAATCTGGGGTGACTGGAGCACCCCTCTTATCTTTATCACACAAGGTAGGTTTTGTAAGAGTAGCTCCTATTGAGAGGAGAACATGCTTCCTGATTTCCTTTGGCCTATTATAAGCATCTTAAATTTTGTGGCAGTAAACCAAAAGGAGGGACACAATATTAATATTTTATTTAGATGTTGGCAGGTTAATTTGTGAATTAAAAACTTGTATAAGAGTTCCCATGTTTGTGTATCTTGCTGAATTACTCTTACCTATTCAAAATATAGGGTTAATAGAAAGGTTCCAAATTTACAAATTCAGAACATTACTGGTCTCAATGTTTCCTTTATTTACACTTTAAATCAGATCTATTTATTTGACATAAATTTCAAACATTCAAATTTCATTTAATTATTACATTTATGTAATATAATAAGTAATAACATAATGAAATAATTCTTTTCACTACAGATGCTTGCTTTTGAGACTTTTCACTTCCAATTTTCATATTTTTCAAGTTGTCTTTAACATCAGAGAAACTGGTTTATTCAAAACTTCCTCCTGAAGTTGAGGTGGTGTTTTACAAAGAGGCCCAGGCGCCTAAGAATAGTCCAGCCCTGTCATATGCTAACTTGTTACCCTAGGAAGACACTTCATGGTCCTTTGCCTACTTGTCTGATCTGTCAAAAGAGCAAAATTATTCCTACTGAAATTCATGCAGGTTGATTATGGGTATGTAGAGACAGCAAGTACCCTGTAAATCACTAAGCAGGTAGTCAACATATTTAATGAAATAAATTTGTTTATTGTTTACTTACTATTTAAAAAGCACTGATCAGGGCTGCCTGGGTGGCTCAGTCAGTTAAGCATCTGCCTTCAGTTCAGGTCATGATCCCAGGATTTTGGGATCGAGACCCACATCTGGCTTCTTGGTCAGTGGGGAGCCTGCTTCTATCTCTCCCTTTGCCATTCCTCTCAGTTGTGCTCTCTACCTCTATCTGTCTGTCAAATGAATATATAAGATCTTTTAAAAAAATTGATTAGTCAAAGAATCAGTAGCATTAGTGGTTTAAGAGCACTGACTTGGAGTCTGACAAAATATTATAGAACTTCAGGCCCCACCACTTATTTGAAAAGTTTCTTAACCTTTCTATGCCTTGCCTCAATTTTCCCAATTGCAAAATAGGAACATTCTTATAGGGATAGAATGAATCCTTGTACCTACTGTGCTCACTGCAGTGCCTAATCCTTCGTAATCACTCAATAAATAGTATCTGCAATCATAGTTTATAAATCCATAATCTCAATACTCAAAATCTCAGTGTCTGATGAATGTGAGAGGTTGACATGATACATGAGCAAGGTTGTCAGAAGAGTTAACAAAGTACTAGGCAATAAGAAGGATTGGTTCTCACCAGGGAAGTCAAGAACCTTGTGTCAGTGGATTTAGAAGACATGGATTTCTCATCACGATTCCTCAGATAATTATTGAACATCACAATGTTTGCGCCGACACCTCAACTTCTGGAATTTTTCTAAGGAAGGTCACCTTTTCTACCTTCAGTGATTTATTGTTGATTAATAGGTCTTAATGAGCAGCTGTGAATTATGTAAAGAGGAATGAATTGCAACATCAACTTTTAAAGAATGTCCAATGGAGGCTTTTTATAGTGGGATGGGGTAAAGTGGATGGCAGAGGAGGGAACCCTGACTCTCACTCTGAGTGGCCTGTGGCTTTCTGCCTTTACGTACCATCTGGTGAAATATTTCTCTTTCACAAGAAGATGGCTTTCTTCTCTATTTTACTTTTTTTTTTTTTAATTTTACTTCTTAATTAGATTAGAAAACCTACCCTGACTGAAGAAGAGGGAAATTCTAAAAGAATCTAATGATGTAATACGTGGTTACTGAATCACAGGTAAAAGGTATAACTAGATTCATACTTCCCTACTGAATAGTAATACTAATAATAACAATAAAGATAGTTATGGGGTGCTTCCTGTGCTTCAAGCACTGCTCTAAGTACTTTACATATATTAACATTTTATCCTTTCTATCCCCTGTGAGATAGGTACTAATATTTCCTTTTTATAAACAAAGAAATCAAGATTTAGAGAGATTAAGTAAATTGTAAAAGTCTAGAGCTGGCAGTTTCATTCCAGCGTTCATGTTTGTATGCACTAATACAGTGATGAGGTACATGATGTATACGTAGGCGCATTTTCCGGTGTCACTAAAAATTGATCCTGGGAACTAATAAGCAGTAAGCTTAATTACATAGAGCATTTCAGTGGAACACCTCATTTCCTTCATGATTCCTGATAAATGAGGTTTCAGTGTTGCTTGGGTTTTTCAGGTCTTAGGTTTGCTGAGTTGCCTTTAGAGCAGTTCCGATACTCCCAGTGCTCACTGCACTGGAGGCTTGTTCTTGGATGGTGTGCACCAGTGAAGTATCTTTCTCCAAACTTGGGAGCTTCCTATTCTTTTGGACTTCTTTTTGGATCCTTCTCTCTTAAATCTAGGTATTTAATATTGTTGGATTATCCTCTGTTATCGATGGATGGGTCCTACAATGGCATCCACCTAACAGAAACATTCTAAGGTTGAGGCACTAACTTATTTAGAATGAATTAGCATACCTACTTTATTCATTTCCGAACATTTGGATGTTACTGATTTTTTTTTTCTTTTTGTTTTGAATAGAGGTTGTCTGGTGTATCGCTGTCAGAGCAAACAGATGCTAATTATCAGTACCTTTATAGCTACTACTTTTTATTCATTGATTTATCAAAGCTTTCTCTACCAAGTGCACAATTAATGAAGCATTGACAGTTTTTAATCAAGGCAATCCTATGGATTTTTTGAAAATGAATTGTGTAGATTCTTTGTTTAGCTGTTGGGAGATCTTGGACTCTGAAGAAAATCCAGGACCTTACCAGAACTTAAGAAGTCCAAGAATATTGCACTTTAGTTATGCTGCATGCTGAAAATAAGTTTAGAAGTGCTGACTTCTTGTAATACGTTTCTTAATGGTATTCTTGTGCTGCCAAAGGAGAGGAGAAACAATTTCTACATTTCGTTCTAGACATTGCTTGTAGTGCATTAGGGAAAATATTTTCCCCTTGAAGAAAAATAGGAAAACTGCTTTGAAAATTTAAAAATCTATTTTCTGGCACTATAATAAACACATTTTAAAGATTTTATTTATTTATTCATGAGAGACACACAGAGAGAGGCACAGACACAGGCAGAGGGAGAAGCAGGCTCCCTACGGGGAGCCTGATGCAGGACTCCATCCCAGGACCCAAGGATCATGCAGATGCTCAGCCACTGAGCTACCCAAGCGTCCCAATAAACACATTTTAAAATAACTTTAAAATGTTTTGACACATGATTTATGTTCATGTAAGTAACTCACTAATATCAATAGAATTTCTTTTAATGAAATTCTTAGTGTAGATTCTGCAAAAGTATTTCTTAGTCATGAGAAGAAAATTCTTATTTTATAAATTAAATATTGTATAGTATCTCACATGAGAATAAAATATACATTTATACTGTTTTGAAAATCAAATATTTAACATTTACTTCCTACCAATTTCTATAAATTCAACGTAGATTTTACAAAATCAAGTTTTTAATAACTTGTTTTCTTCTTTTTAAGCTAATATTTTAGTATTTATTTAATCATGCCATATACTATGACTTTAACTGTATTTCTCAATTAAGCCTTACTTAGGCATTCAATTTTGAAGTGAAATGCCTTTTTTAGTATCTTTAAAAGATTCAGCTTAACTTTTGAAATCTTATTTATACTCTTAAAAAAAATAAATTAGGGATGGTTGAATGGCTCAGTCAGTTGAGCGTCTGCCTTCAGCTCAGGTCATGATCGCTGAGTCCTGGGATCAAGCCCCGTGTTAGACTCCCTGCTTGGCAAGGAGCCTGCTCCTCCCTTTCCCTCTGCTACCACCCCCCAACCCCCGACTCATGTACCTGCTCTCTCTCTCTTTGAGATAAATAAACTCTTTAAAAAATAAAAAAATAATAGATAAAAATTACTCTTAGACTTTTGAAGCAGTTCAGTAGTGAGATGTGTAGCATATTGAAGGTAGGTTAATGATCTTTCAGATCTGTGCTAGGTATGTGTGTAGTAAGCATTGTCCCAGTGAAGCCTGAGTGCCACCCTAGGCTAGGATTAAAAATCTAATGGATTGGCTTCTGTCAGTGACTTCATGCTACTAAAATTTTTCCTGTTTATGCTTGACTATAGACATTCAAAGTACAAATGTTTTGTATAGGTTGTAAATATAAAGACTGTTATTATAAAAAAAAAACTTAAATAATAAAAACCAATGAAATTTTTTGTTTTTGTTTTGGGGGCAATCCAGACGATATAAATGAAAACAGATACTCATATTCTTTCATCAGAAAATGGCCTACCTTAAATTGTACAACTGAAATATACTGCTTTTATAATGCATTGTAGCAGAAATAATTTCTTCTGTGTAAACAGTCATTACCTTTTATTCTGTTTCTAACTAAAACTATAGGCAAGCTATGTTTCCAACAATAGGGGGCTGGAAAAAGTAGTATGGAATAGTATAGAGGCCTTAAAAATAATATTTTAGAAAAATATTGGTTCCCTTTGTCCTTAACCACAGCATATTGGTGTTAACTAACTTAAAATATTACAGATCAGTATTTACAGTATTTCCTGTTTTGGTGCATTGGTGCAGCATTGATTTTACATATCCCTAACTAGTTTTCTTGTTTAAGGCTAGTTCTCTACTCTACCTGTTTATTTGAAATTTTCATATATCCAAATGAAACAATATCAACCACCATTTATTCTTCAGGATTTTGCCTTATAGTGATTTGATTCAAGAACTTGCCCTAAATTTCACTGATTCTTAATGCAGAGTATGATGGAAAATGTGTCATAGTGGAATTAAATTATATTTATTTGAATGAATTTTCTGCCTATCAATTAGCAAGTGACAGTTATGCCTTAAAAGATATTTTATAATAAGTCTGTATGTTTAGAAAATACTGAAGATATTTTTGATGTTCAAGTCCTTTGGGAATAGGAGTGCCTGCAATTCCATAACCAGGCAATTACAGTTACACAGTCTCTTGGTACACTCATTTTATTTTTGGCAGTGTGATCTTGAATGCATTATGAATCTTTTCACATAGTGTAAATTCCTTATGGGATGATGGGATGTTTTTGGTCTTCCTCTGATATTTTCCCTTTCTTCTCTTACTGCAGATGTCATATACTTTCCACCTAAAATTCTGACAAGTGTCGGATCTAATGTTTCTTTTCACTGCATTTATAAAAGTGAAAACAAGATTGTTTCCTCAAAAAAGATTGTTTGGTGGCTGAATTTAGCTGAGAAAATTCCTCAAAGCCAGTATAACATGGTGGGTGACCGTGTTAGCAAAGTTACTTTTCCAAATCTGAATGCGACCAAGCCTCGAGGGAAGTTCACCTATGATGCAGTGTACTGCTGCAAGGAGCAGGAATGCCACCATCGCTATGCTGAATTATACGTGATTGGTAAGAATACTGAACTTCTCTTCATTTTCTTCCACAAGCAAATTGTTATGATCGGCCCTATATTAGAGTCCCATTGATAATGTAAGGAAATGTGATTTTCATTAAAAATTGTTTGATGTTTTTGCTTTGTATTAATATTTTAATGTGTTTTAAATAGATGTCAATATCAATATATCATGTGAAACTGATGGGTACTTAACTAAAATGACTTGCAGATGGTCAACCAATGCAATCCAATCACTCGAGGGAAGTACTTTGCAGTTGAGGTATCATAGGTATGTATTGTTTTTGCTGTTTTCTTTTTCTGTGGCTATGGTGAGATAAGACTTTCTGTAGAAATATCATCATAACAGTCCTCTAGTAGATGTTCTTCCTGAAAGAGAAAGATGGAATCTACTTGATTGGAAAACATTTGAGGGATTAAATAAATTGGTGGTTTTTGAAAAAATCCACATTGAGGTAAAAAATGTAGTTTTTTACCTCAAATGTTTTTTTCTGATAATTGATTAATGTCCCATAATTGCATTTTAACTACAGAATGAAATCCAGGAAAAACTGGCTTCTGTACATTTTAATTTGACTTAGAGAGTTGACCAGAGGAGAATAGCAATGATTATAGAAGTCCAATGTCATTTGCTAAAGATTAATATTTTGGAAAAAAGCCAGAGGTAGTAGTGCAAAGATTGTGAGAGATAATATCAATACTTTTAGAAGTAAAAAAGATTAAGAAAGAAACATTAAGGAGTAAAGCGTTGTAATAAAAAGTAATTTGTGCTTGTTTATTTTTACCCTTCTCTGTTTAGAAAAGAATTCAAGGCATCATCTTTCTATAGTATCATCTGAAATAATAGCACTCTTGATTAGGAGACAGTAGATACATTTTTATTTTTATAATATCTCATAGTGGTTTTCAGTTATGTGTACTGTTCTCAAACACCCTGTCTTAATTTGTGTTTGTATTGGGGGTCTTCCAGTTTGTATCACTTGTCCTCATTTATTCTTAAAATCTAAGTTTTCTACTTGAAAAACAAATCCCCTTCCTCAAATACTGCAATCTGAATTCTATTCCTAAAGTGACCAGTCTTTTCTTATGTAGCATTAGAAAAACTGGGGCCATTTCTACATTTCTTACATGGGAGTAATAGCTAACTTCATCCTACCTGATATGAGTATTTTAAAATCAATAGAATATTCATGGGATGCCATTTTACTTTTATAATCTGTCTTTACTTTCTTTCCATGACATTTTTCACATTAAAAAAGGTGTTTGTGGATGACCATCACATAAGCTCTGTGCATCATTTATCTTGCTAACATTTACAGAAGAACTACAGAGGCCCCTGCATGTACTCGGGCGGGTGTTTTAACCTCTTTAAGCTTAGATTTCCTTGTCTGTAACCTGGAGAGAATAATAGAACTTACAAGATTTTTGCAAGAATTAATGATATATTTCATTTAATTATAATTGATAGAATTTCTGCGGGTAAATGTTCAATAAATGGCTGTTGCTGTCATGATGACAAAGACACTAACCTTTGCATTCCAAGTGGAGTATTAACTGTGCTTCGGTACATGGTCACGATTCTTCTTACCCTCAGAGGACTCTTCAAGCCTTATTCTCTTCTCTACCCCCCACCCCCCAGCACTCATTCATGCACACACCCCAATGATTGTAATTTTGAGGAGGTGAGCAGGAAAAATGTCACAAAAAATGGAAAACGAGAAACAGAAGAATATACATTTTTCATTTTCTTGTAACCTTACAGCGTTTATGGAAACAGTAACTGCAACTTTAACCATTTAAATGCCATATTCAGAGCAAATAGTGGCAGCAGGGCTACTTCAAAGAAAAAGAGAAATGCTTTGTATGTTCTGGGGTGGAGTGTGGATCAGGACAGTTATAAAAATTACTTTCTTAATTTTCTTCTCTGAGAAAATGTGTTATATATCTAACCATATGATTCAGATATGAATCAAGAATTGGTATTATTTTCATCATATTGCTTTGAACTAGAAAATATTAGGACATTATCAATTAATCTATATTTTACTATCAATTATGTCTTCAATTTGTGGTGGAATTTAATTCCTATTTAAAGAGTAAGGGATTTATCTTTTTTCCCAACAAAGGGGACACCAATTGGTAATGTTCCCAGTAATACTTGTGATCTATACATTTAAAATGGCATCACTTATGCATAATGTTAGCTTAACTTTCAAAGTGTTGTAGGATCTACCTCTAATTGGATCCTTATCTCCTTGTTAGAGCAATGCCATTTATTTTATTTGCATTTCCACTTAGTACAATAAAATATTTAAAGGTTTATTGTCTATTTTTAGGGACAGATATAAAATTGTGATATAGCTGGGAATCCAAAAATGCCTTTCCAATAAGAACATTTATTTTAGATGGAACAGACACTATGGTATTCTCAAATATCTTACTGCTTTCATCAATGTTGTATATTAACTGACTGTTCTCATATCTTTTAAGGAGCAGCCTTTACTGTTCTGATGTTCCATCTATTCATCCCATATCTGAACCCAAAGATTGCCATTTGCAGAGGGATGGTTTTTATGAATGCATATTTCAGCCAATCTTTCTATTATCCGGCTATACAATGTGGATTAAAATCAATCACTCTTTGGGTTCACTTGACTCTTCACCAACGTGTGTGGTTCCTGATTCCGTGGGTATGTCAAACTGTGTTGTGTGTCTTCATTTTTACTAGCAGATTTGGATTCAAGTTAACTCATGGAAACTGTTGTGTTTTACCATTTTTTTGATCACACAATATTTAAACTATTTTTTTTTCATGTTTACAGTGGAATTGAGAAGACAAGCAATCTTACAAAGTTATGTCATTTTTATTTTGTTTTAAGTTACATATAGCACAATATTATTGCCATAGGAATATTTTCAGCATATAATCTGATGAGTTATATTGGTCATTAGGAATAAAATTTAGCAGTAATATTATTCTAAGTGATGCAGTGCTTTGTTTTTCTCCTAATATACTTGTGAAAACATTTGGTGTTTTCAATTTAAAAATTTAATTTGGGTATTGTGATGGATTTTGTAATCTGAGTAGTAAACCCAAGGGTTTAATTTGTGAGGCTATGTAGGATGCAGAAGGATTCAAAATAACTAAAGTCTGAAGAAGAGAAAATAGATCAAGTATAATGATATCCATCATGATACTTTACTCTTTTAAAAAGATATGTTAATTTCAAAGTTAAGAGCTCTTGAAATAAATAATATATTCCTCCAATATTGCTGAGAAATCTTTGAGAAATGACCCATTTATGATTATACAACAGAGGTAAAAGAATATCTTTTGGTGCTATATACTATTTCATTGAGAAATTAAGCCAGAAATCAATATTTGATTCATTGTATTTTCAAATAGTTAGTATACATCTGAATTAAAATTTATATTTTGTTAAATATAGCCTAAAATCATAATTGTTACGGTTTTAAAAATCACTATAGTGATTAATCAATTAATTGATTATTATTATATTGATTAATCAATTAATCAATTGATTCTCGACATTGCCCCCCCCCCATCCTATTTAGTTTGATTACATTTAAAGTGATTTTACTGTAAGCAATACTTCTGTGGAACTGAACATCTTGGGACAGCAGAAAACCCTCCTACCACTCTCTACTCCACAAATATGCACAGATATAATCTCACATGTAAGATGTGACAAATGCAACATGGATTCAGTTCTATCTGCTATCCAAACCTTCAATGTTATTCTTCAATTTCAGTACTACAATAAGGAGTTCAATTCTATTAACTACTTAGTACTAGAAAACAATGTGGAGATTCAAATGCCAGCTCAATCTGTTACTACTTTGTGAACAGGGGCTAGACATGTATGCAAGTGCTCTGTGACTATTTTATCACCCATAAAATGTGAAAAGCTCCTCCTACCTTCCCAGTGTGTGTGTTGTGGGGATAATGCAAACTCTTGTACTTTAAGCATCCTTTCCGTAAACTAGATATTCATGGATTATATCCATATGACATCTGTATGATTCAGTTGAGTACAATCTTAGTGTCTCTCAAACATACATACTTTTTCTGAAGAGGAATTATCTTTCGAGGAGACAAAATGCATGTCATCTTACTGGTTGGTGAAGAATGTCTTCTTCATATGTGAAGAATTGAATAAGTATGAGAACTCGTATAATAATGAGAAAGTTTAGGGATTTTGGTTATCAACAGTCTAAGGTATTATTAATGAAGTCCAGAGCTTCAGAGTTCACACTGGTGTACTCTGGGACTTTGGGACATTTAGTTCCCAAATACGTTGAGTTTGCTTATTGTCTTTTACTTTTTAATTTTTTTTGAAAGCTCTTGCCCTTCTGATCAACTTTGCCTCTATTTCTGTCCTTCAAAAGCCTGTTTCCCTTAGATGATAGAGAACCAGGGCTTTACTCTATAAGACTATCTCGACCGTGGCCTAGAAATACTTAATAATAGTAGAACTGTTTGAAATTCACACATGTGGAAATGAATG
The DNA here is from genome assembly GCF_018345385.1 of Vulpes lagopus. Lineage (NCBI taxonomy): Eukaryota > Metazoa > Chordata > Mammalia > Carnivora > Canidae > Vulpes > Vulpes lagopus. The sequence continues at coordinate 71,132,708 of NC_054833.1, read as the reverse complement.
CAATGTGTGTTATATTTTTCCTTTTATTAAAGCTCTATGTAGAACAGAGTATGCTATCGATACTTATATGTTCAGTATGGAATCTTTTGCATGCAGAACTAACGGCTCAGTTTCTGTTACTTGCAGAGTGACATGGTCAATGTATTGATTTTTTTATCAATCTATTTGCAAAATAGAGATAATCCTTTTTTTATGTGTCACATAAAATTATAGGAGATCAAGTGAGATAATGAATGAGAAAGCTTTGAGAAGGAGATATTGCTTTACAAATACTGAGTATAAGGGTACCTGAGTGGCTCAGTTGGTTAAGCATCTGCCTTCAGCTCAGGTTGTGATCCCAGGGTCCTGCTTCTCCCTCTCTCTCTACCTGCCACTCCCCCTGCTTGTGTGCACACACTCTCTCTGTCAAATAAATAAAATAAAATCTTTTAAAAAATAAGTAAGTAAATAAATAAATATTGAGTATCAAAGTTCTAACATCATAGTGACATTTTAAAGATATTGTCACTGTTTAAATTTCTGTTACATTATACTATTTTTAAAATTTCTAGTGAAACCACTGCCTCCATCCAGTGTGAAAGCAGAAATTACTGTAAAAATTGGATTATTGAAAATATCTTGGGAAAAGCCAGTCTTTCCAGAGAATAATCTTAAGTTCCAGATTCGCTACGGCTTAAATGGAAAAGAAGTACAGTGGAAGGTACCTTTTACCTAGAAATGTCTTTAGCTTGCCTCACTAAATGTTATTTCTTACAACTATTTTAATAACTGTATTGCACAGGATTTATTTTATTGACATAAAAGTACATCTTCCTGTATTCTGTAATCATTTTTGTTAAATAGATTGCTTTAGGGTCTAACTCTTCTAAGGAATGACATTTCCTGCAATCCATCATTTCCCAAAGTGCGTGTGACAGAACATTGATCCCATAAAGTATTCCTTGACAAAAGATTGCATGGCTGAATCAACTTAAGAAACCTGGCATCCCTAAGTGTTCCTAGTACAGAATCACATTATGTTACATATTAAAGATTCAGAGAGGTCCTGCATTAAAGAAGCATTTGTGAATTTATTTGTGACTTTTGTTTCATCCTGTGTTTCACAACTTCATTTTACTAAGGAACCCTTTTTCCTTTAACATCTAATAATATTCTTTAGTACATGCATGTTCAATGAGATACTTTTTTGGAAGAAGCTGCTTTAATCAAACAACCCAAATCACGTCCATAGTGGTAAGCGTGCTATGATGACTTGCCACATCAGTTTTTAGATGGCAGTCTGCAAAGATCCAGAAATATCAGGAACCCTAACTAAGTCATTAGGTAATAAAGATTTTAGCTGAAAGGAATGTGACAGCTTACCAGCTTATTGAGGAGACTAAATATCAGAGATACCACTATGTAACCACTAGGTTAAAATTACTGTGAGTTTTTGTGGCTAGAGGATTAGTGGACAGAGATTAGTAGCAGAGTTAAGAGTGACTGGAGAGTGAGGCTGCCTGTAGGCCAGTCCAGATCTTGTCTTGAGAAGGGAACAAGATGACTAAGACAATCCTTAACTTGAAGAAACTCATAATTCCAAGCCTACTACAAATATTTCTCAAGCCAGAAAACACAAAATCAGTTCTCTCTGAGTTTTGGCATAGTATTAAGGTTGTACGTAGAATGCAGTTCAGGACCTGTTAGCTACGTAGTTGATAGTAATGATTAGTCTAATGTTTGGCCTTACTTTACAGAGGTATGAGGTGTATGATGCAAAATCGAAATCTGCCAGTGTCCCGGTGCCAGAGCTGTGTGCAGTCTATGCTGTTCAGGTGCGCTGTAAGAGGCTGGATGGGCTGGGATATTGGAGTAATTGGAGTAGTCCAGCCTACACAGTCGTCATGGATATAAAAGGTCTGTAGAGATTCTGTAAATGTGTCTTAAAAATGCACAAGGGTGTGTTTCAAATATGACTAAAAAAAATTCCTTCTGAAAACATGTATACAACCTAGGCTGCTTGTCGTTTTGCAGTTCCTACCAGAGGACCTGAATTTTGGAGAATAATTGATGAAGATACCTCCCGAAAAGAGAGAAATGTTACTTTACTTTGGAAGGTATTCCTACTTTTTATATTATTCTTAAATTTAATTTTTATACTCATGAAAGATTTACTTTGTTGTTCGTAATCCTGTCATTTTTAGGCTCTGCAGCCCCATATTTTGTTTTCGTTGTGAGATATGGTTGCAGAGAGCTATGAGGAGGGGGCCCAGGCACAGAGGGAGGAAACTTCATTCTGTTCTCAGCTGAACATATTAGAGCTCGGTCAGCATTATTTTGTAAAAGTCACTTAGACTCTTCAGCCTCAGTTTCCTGATCTGTATAAATGTAGGGCTGGACTGGATTATGCTTACTCAAATCTTACTCCTCACCTACCCAGGGATAGGTGTTCCACACCCTGCAGGGATACACGTATGTGTGTTTGTATGTTTTTTTTTGTTATTATTTTTGACTTAGAAGAATCTTGGTGACAAAAAAATATATTGAGAGGAACTGTTCCAGTTTATTGTAGAGAGTCATTTTCTGTAGGTTTATAAGGGACTGAAAGCCCTTTAATCTTATTTGAAACAGGTGATGGTAATGTGGCAAGTGGGGCATATTGTTAATACTCTGTAGATTGGAAGAGCAGAATTGGACTAGGCATATATTTTAAACTGGAATCATCAGTGATCTGGTATGATTTTTTTAAACTATGGGACAGAAATTCTGGGGTGCGACCAATATACACGATTCTGATAGCTTCTGCTACTTGAATTAGCAACAGATTAGAAGAAAATAAATGATAAATATTACTGGGATTAACATAAATGATGATGAACATCTTTTCAGCTCTTTCTTGTTTACAGAACTAGAGTGTTATTCCTTGTTTGCTTTTTCGATGAGGAAACTCTTGACTCCTTGCTGTTCTCTCTTTTCTCTAAAATTAGTGTGAAACTTCTTGCCATGAAAGTGTCCTAATTGTATCCATACTTAATTATCTTTAAATGATTTGTTCTCTGAGACTTAAGGGAAAAAATTAAAAGGAAGAAAATAAATCTCCTGTGTTCCATACCCACCCAGATGCCTTTATTGCATCAGTGGTCAGAGAGGGATCCTATCCTACCTCACCATCCCATCCCTCAGCCTTGAACTAGACAAGGCTTGTCCTGGTCTGACCCTGCCTCCCAGTGGGGAATGTATAAGAAGAGTTCATGAGCTTGGTTGGTATAAAAAGCACTGGAGCCCTTAAACTAATCAATTTTTATGTTTACTACAGCCTCTGATGAAAAATGACTCATTGTGCAGTGTGAGAAAATATGTGGTAAAACATCATACTTCCCGCAATGGAACATGGTCAGAAGATGTGGGAAATCACACTAAATTCACTTTCCTGTGGACAGAGCAAGCACATTCTGTTACAGTTCTGGCTGTCAATTCAATTGGTGCTTCTTCTGTGAATTTTAATTTAACGTTCTCATGGCCTATGAGCAAAGGTAAGAAAGGATGCAGGGTAGTAAACCTATGCCCCTTTTAGTATTTAATCTTTACATAATCCTCCCATTCTAAATGATCTCCAAAAAACCTGCAATTCTCTGAATCTGAGAGACTCTTCTTTTCTGAAAAATAGCAATGCAGATTGTACCCTGATGATGTAATATGGTCCTTGAGTCTTCATGTGATAGAACCATGTTGAAATAGTATTATGATAAATGAGAATATTCTAGCAAATCTGATACTTAAACCTTTTAGATCAATGGAAAATGTATGTAAATCAATCTCTTTCCTTGTCTCTTTCTGTGTGTATATATATGTATAAATAAGTACATGTACATGTGTGGGTTATATTTATTACATATATGTAATAGTATTATATATTATATGGATATAAGTAATTGCTCAGACTTGAAAATTAACCTGTACTTCATTTAATACGAGTGGTGAACCTTCTTTCATTAATTTTGTTATATTTGATTAACTATTTCTCCAATAGGTTATATGCGCCTCAAATGTATTAGATTTTTTAAAATTAATTTTGAATTTAAAAACAAATTTCCTTCTTTTCCCCTCAGTAAATACCGTGCAGTCACTCAGTGCATATCCTTTAAACAGCACTTGTGTGCTTCTTTCCTGGACGCTAACACCCAGTGACTACTATCTGACGTATTTTATTACTGAGTGGAAAATTCTTAATGAAGACAGTGAAAGCAAATGGCTTAGGATCCCTCCATCTGTGAAAAAGTATTATATCCACGGTAAGTTTGCTGTGCTTTAATAAGTTTCTCTTACGGATTGGCATGAGAGTATTTATTAATTTAAATAAGATAGCCAGTTAACGAAAACTTCAAAAATATAGATCTGGTATAAAATATAGATGTGGTACCATCTTACAACATATAATTCTATCACTTTTTTTAAAAAAAGATTTATTTATTTATTTTTGAGAAACACACACACACACACACACACACACACACACACAGAGGCAGAGACACAGGCAGAGAGAGAAGCAGGCTCCATGCAGGGAGCCTGATGTGGGACTCGATCCCGGGTCTCCAGGATCACACCCTGGGCTGCAGGCGGTGCTAAACTGCTGTGCCACCGGGGCTGCCTCTATCACTTTATAATAAACATTCAATTCTGTTTCATTCGATCCTTTTTTAAAAAAAATTATATTTATTTATTCATGAGACACACACACACACAGAGAGAGAGAGAGAGAGAGAGAGAGAGAGGCAGGGAGGCTCCATGCAGGGAGCCCGACGTGGAACTTGATCCCAGGTCTCCAGGATCATGCCCTGAGCTGAAGGCTGTGCTAAACCACTAAGCCACCCGGGCTGCCCTCATTTGATCCTTTTAAAATATTTTACACAGTTGTAATCATATCATCTATCACTTTTCTTCTAATTTGTTCATTTGATATACCACAAACATATTTCTATTTTCTCCCCAATCCTTTTAACCATTATTTTTAATGATCATACAGCATTTTATTCCTAAGTCTATTTAAACCTTTTATTTGAGAACATTTTTGTTGCTTCCAGCTTTACTTTTTTTTTTCTAGGCTATTTTTTAATGGCTTTTTTTTTTTATCTACCACTAAATTGTTTTCCCAAATCTGTGTACCAACTTATAATGCCAATAACAGTGAGTGGGAATGCCAGGCTAAAGGTATACAAATGTAGGACTTAGTGATGTAGGCAGCATAAACTCCCCAAAGTAGACTGGTTGCCCCAGGAAGTGATTAAAATATGAAGTAAATGTGCACAATACAGTATCTCCAAGTCTGAGTAACATTTTAGTAGGGCACCTAACGATTGCTATGACCCTATTATACAATATCACTCCAGAGACTTTTACTTCTATTTCATTCCAAAGACCCTAGAATTTAGCATCAGGGCAAATAGAAATGATTGTTAGAGAACTAGATTCAGTTCATTACTACTGTTTTCCAGATGGTTAGTCTCTGTGCTTTTCTTTAAACCATGGAAATAAATAATTTAGGCTTCAAAGAGATTTATCCCTTGTAGAATATTTATATATTATTAACATTTGTAAAAATGATACATCACTGATTGATTCGTTTTGAACTTTGCTATACAGATGGTTGTCCCCCTGACAGGGGGACCCCTGGATAAGCAAGGGGACTCCTGGCCCCCACCTCCACTTCTTTGTATTTCATAAGACTCAGTCTCTTAGCTGCCTTGAATGGGGGAAAATAAGTAAGCTAAATGCTTATGAAAGGAGAATATTGCTAGCTTTGGGGATATGGGAAGGAAGGTAGGGCATATTGTCCTGGAAAGGGAAAATGGATGTAACATACACTGTGAGCTTGATCAAACTGGGTATCATTGGATCATGCCTTTGATAATTGGAATATCCTGTCTCTGGGTAATATTTTCAAAAATTATTTGAAAATTATTGTTATTAGTTGGAGAATTTGGATTGCTTAGGTTGTTTTTGAAACTCTTCATCATCAGTTTCAATCCATAAATAACTTATTTCTATGTTTGGAAAGATAGGAGAGTCACCTAAAATTTTTTTTATATAGGTTTCACATGTTAATATTAATTCAATAGGAATGACCCTTTAATATATTTTTCTCCTCAGATCATTTTATCCCCATTGAGAAGTATCAATTCAGTCTTTACCCAGTATTTATGGAAGGAGTAGGGAAACCGAAGACAATTAATAGTTTTACCCAAGGTAAGAATTTTCCTTTTGGTTTCTTTTTACACAGATGTGTAGTTTCTCACTCAATTAGCAGTTATATTACCATCTTATTTTCTTTTCAATGGAGTCATGGATGAGTCCAGAGTCTTACATAGATGTGCTAAGGAGTGACAGTAAGGGTATGGGTGGTAAAATTAAAATTTTCAGTCTCAAATTGGGTAAAAAATTAATGGAAACAAAATAAAGGAAAATGTACAGTAGTATAATAAAACATATCATGAAAGACTAATTAGAAAAATAGTAATTTTCTGTTGATATAAATGCATCTACTCCAAACAATATGTTTTGGGGTACATACTTAGGAGCCTTTACATTTTAATCAGTCTTTTAAAGGAAACATTTTTCCTCTAAAAATAAAACTGGAAAAATAGTCATAGAAGTAAATTCACTGTGCCCCTTAAATTCCTGATTCATCTTAATAGAATATCAACATTTTGATTTTGCGATTATTGCATAAATTATCTTCAAATCCAAGCAAACTAATAATGAAGTTTCAAGAGAGAAATATTTTGCCTGGTTTTAGAATTCAAATAATTATAAACATTCAAAAAAAATTATAAACATTGATTCATTTATTATTTGACACATACAGGCTGGGCACAACTGGGACTTGAATAGTAAATATCAGTCTTTGTCCTTACGGAACTTAACACCCAGTGCCCGAATGTGAGTGAGAGTAAATAAATCATGTATAATATAATGCAGAGTGGAAGAAGTGCCATGCTTGTTGTGATGAGCACTGGGTGTTGTATGTTATGTGATGATTCACTAAATTCTATTCCTCAAACCAACATTACACTACATGGTAACTAACTAGAATTTAAATAAAAACTTTAAAAAATTACTTGGGCTCAAAAAAACCCCAAAATCAATGAAAAATAAATAACATAAGAGTGGCAATTGGTAATAATTAATAAAAGGACTAATTTAATGATAATAAAAAATAAGTGCCGTGAAGTAAAATAAAGGTAAGATGAAAGGATAGAGTTAAAATGTGATTCTTTAGGGGCACTTGGGTAGCTCAGTGGTTGAGCATCTGCCTTTGGCTCAGGTCATGATCCAGGTGTCCTGGGATCAAGTCCCACATCAGGCTCCCTGAAGGTTTTTCCCTCAGCCTATGTCTCTGCCTCTGTCTGTGTGTCTCTCATGAATAAATGAATAAAATATTTTTTAAATAATGATAAAATGTGATGCTTTACTTAGGATGGCCAGAATTGGTCTTTTTCTCTGTGCAGGTGACATTTAAGTCAAGCCATGCAGGTACCAAAAGAGAATAACATTTTAGGCAAAGGGATATAGCAAGTACAAAGGTTCTGAAGAGTGAGCATTGCAGGTGGCTCAAGAAAAGCAAGATCAATGTGTGTGGAGCAAACAAGGTAGAGATTGGCAGGTGTTGAAGGTTCGCTTCTCTAGAAGCAGATCCTGAGACAGAGAGTCATCAGAACAACTTTAATTGGCACTTTGACTCATATAACCTAAACTGATCACATGGGATTAGCAAAAAAATATTTATTTATTTATTTATTTATTTATTTATTTATTTATTTATTTATTTATTTATTTATTATTTTTTAGCAAAAAATAATTTTAAAAAATGTTTTGCTAACTTAGAGTAAGCATAATTCTGCATAAAATAATGATTTTATTAATGTGATCATAACTATACTTTTATCTTTTCTTATTTTTATATCTTTAAAGGTAATACAGACTTATGGTGAAATCAGAAAAAGTCTGCTGTAATTTTTGATACAAAAAGATGTTATTATTCCCTCAAGCTTCTGAATCATGTTAATTGTATTTCTTTTTCAGATGATATTGAAAAACACCAGAATGATGCAGGTCTATATGTAATTTTGCTGATAATTATTTCCTCTTCAATCTTACTGCTTGGAACGTTGTTAATATCACACCAAAGGTATTGTACTTGGTGTAATGAATCTTTATGACAAAAGCTGTTGAGCATATTTAAACCTTGATTTAAAACCCAAATCAGAAACATTAAAGTATCCTAAATACATTTATGAGTTATTCAGTATACAATTAAGATGGCCTAAAAAGAAAAGACCTGTTTTCAGGAAACCACATTCTGTTTTGCTGGCACAACACAAATGTCATGGAAGAAATTCATTTTTTAAATGTAAATACGTTCAGGAAATAGTAAGCTTATAACAGGAAATCCTAGGGAGTATGTTCTCAGATATGGCAAAAATGGCTTTAGAGCTGTACTATTTGGGTTAAGGACTTTGAGGAGTGAAGATTAGCTCAAGTGGTCAGTTCATTTATGATTAGGAAGCACTCCAGTTTTTAAAAATCAGCAGTGTGTGGTTCCCCAGCCTGTCTGGTTTGGCAAATGGCCTTGAGTTTCTTCTGGTTGCAGGGTGCCATATCACCATGTGCCGAAAGACTTAGACCTATGAAATTATTTCACACGTGTTAAATCTCTGCAGAAACTTTTGTCTAATAGCAAAAAAAAAAAAGAAGGACGGGAGATTTTAGAATCTGAATATACCTTTTAGTCAAGTGCACTGATGGGGCTATATCAAGTAGAATTGTTTCTGAAACTCTTGATGCCCCCCCCCTTTTTTTTTGAGAGAGAGAGAGAGACAGAGAGAGAGAGACAGAATGCAGAGGGGAAAGCAGTGGAAGGAAAGGAGGAGAATCTTAAGCAGGCTCCTCACTGGGCCTGCTCCACATGGAGCCTGAGGCAGGGCTCAATTTCACTACTCTGAGGTCATGACCTGAGCTGAAATCAGGAGTCAGATGCTTAACCAGCTGAGCCATCCAAGTGCCCTGATGGCCACTTTTAATATATTATTTCTCCAGAAGAAATCCACACAAAGCCTTTAGCATTGTGCCTGGCACAGAGCTTTCAATAAATATTGGTTATTTTATTATTATAGAGATCATTAACTTTGATCTAGATATAATGTTGGTAGAAATCTTCATGGGACAGCATGTGAAAATGAATCATATTCTACTGAGAAATAGCTGATCTAGAGATTAATTTCTAGTTTATGCATTAACTGTGAATATTCTCAATATGAATGTTTTTTGTTTATCCTTCGTAGAATGAAAAAGCTGTTTTGGGAAGATGTTCCAAACCCCAAGAACTGCTCCTGGGCACAAGGACTTAATTTTCAGAAGGTCCCATTTTCAATTTTTTTAACCCCAAATATATAAGATTGCAATTTAGATGCTCTATGCCTTATATAGCATCAAACATTTTTAAGGTTTAAAATATTTTAAGAATAAGGTTTGAATCTTATATTATTCAATTCATTTAAATATGAGTTCTGTTCATTACGTATTTTCAAAAATAGCAGAATACAGGGATTTGAAATTAGAATGAAACAAAATTCAGTAGGTAGTTTTCCATATGAAAATTAAATATAAATATATATATATACACACACACATATAGACATCTGTGTCATAGTGTATAATAAATATTAGAATATTAAGGGTTCAATCTGATGGCAAACAGATATTTAGATATACTTTTTTGGTGTAAATCAATTGTCTTTAGGTAAAGGCTGGAATCAATATTTTTAATCCCTCTAATTAGTTTCATAATTATTTAAGTCAACGAAAAACTATATAAATAATACTGTCCTCAAACACTACAACCTGAAAAAATGCAATTATCCTATAAAAACTTACATTTAAGCACATAGTTTTTTTCAAGCTTAAGTACTTTATAAATTAGGCAGCTATAATAAAATTACTTGTCCAAACATCTTAGAATTTCTCAGAAAACTCTAGAGTTTAACCAATGTTTTATTAATTCTCATAATTTCCCCTGAAGCAAGGTTGGGTTTCCACCCATAAAATTGAGAAAATAGAATTCAGTTTTCATGTAAAAATATATCTACAATGTCTTAAATAGTAAGCATATGGAGGTTATTGAACAGTCTCAATGATTACATCTTTATCCTTAGTTATTGTTAAAAGTCTTTAGTGGCTTCCTTTTAGCTACAAGTTAAAGTACAGTCCCTTTAAGCTAGTACTCAGTGACTTCTCTCTACAACTTGTTACCAACCTACATATTCTATATCTTCTGTGCCTGGGCCTTGGTCATGCCTTTGTGTCTCCTTTACCTCCACAGACCACCCCTCCTCCACATTGGTGAAAACCTCTTTTTCCCCAAACCTTCCTTTAACAAAAGTAGTTCAGAAGAATTTCTCCCCTTCTAATTTCCAGAGCATTTTACTGTTTAATTTATTGTGAAAGCGCTCTGAGTTCCTAGGGTATGTTTTACCCCTTACAAATATATGTTGAACTCTTGCTACATGGGAAGTATTAAAGTAGAGATTCATTAAAGCATTGCTGGTAATTAAGAGTGCCCATTCATATATGTGCAATTCACTGAGATACAGTATACTCTTATATGCATTAAGATTTTTGCTTCAATCCCCAGTATCTTAGCTTCCTTTCCTGTAAAATGAGGTTTAATGGAACTTACTTCATAAGGTTGTTTTGAAGATTAAAGAAGATGATACTTGTAGCATGGTAAAGTCTCAGTAACTATAGTTATCATTATTTTACATATTTAGATTTTTAAAATTATTATTCTTTCAGTTACATGGTGGGATAAAGATCATTATTTCCATTTTATAGAAGAAAAAATTGAAGCTTATAGTGGTTAGGTATCTTGTTTTAGAACCAGGCTTGGCTTGCCCATTTGTGTGACTATGGGGCCTGTTTCACTAGTCATTCTTCTCCAGAGCAGTGACTTTCAATTTTTTTTTTTTAAATTTGACCATGACCTACAGTAAGAAATACATTTTACCTTGCAGTCTAGTCCATGCATAGATATCAGTATGCCAAACTGAAATGATTTTGTTATATGCAGTGGTCTGTTTTCAAAATTCTGTTTTCTTTTAAAAAAATACTGGTTGCAACTACTGATGTCATATACTACTGGCCTATGACTTGCAGTGAGAAAAACACTGCTCTATAGCTTATCAATAAACAAATAAGCAAATTTGTGATATTGTAGATATAATAGTACAAACAATTGTAATCTTTCAGCAGAAATGATAAGGTCTTATCCTTAGACCAGGCAGCACAAGATGATCATTCTCTTTATAGAAACTTGAGTTTGTTTTGAGGCCACTCAGTCCCATACTGTAAACCTCTCAGCTATGCCCTTATGCACTTTAAGCTGTGGAATCTTCCTTTCATTAAACAGAACTCATGATTTTTTTCAATTAGTAAAATATTTGTTCCTTCCCTGTCTCTTCCATTATGGATTCATACAGTAACATTTAATGTAGCTATAGTGATATTTAAGCCATATGTATTCATTCATTCAATAAGCACATAGTATTTATATGTAAGTCTAGGATGTTGCTAGGATCTTGGGAAACAAATTTTTCAGAGATTCTCCTTACTATCTGGGAAATAAGATGGTAAGGTTATAGAGGAGTGGTTGAGTGGAAAGCACAATAGAAGAACTTGTATTCTTTACCATCTCCAGAATAGTTTATTCATTTTAAAATTAATTCATTAGTTCATTTCACTCATTCATTCACAGGCTATTTATTGAATACCTATCCTCTCCTAATCACTATATTATACCTTCAGGTTTTACTGATTAGGAAAACTGAAACTCCTGGAGTGGACAGTCTAGTGTGGAAATAAGCATTAATCAATGATAATGGAAATAATAATGTATATATGATATATATAACATACTAATACTTATATATTACATATTGTGAAAAGAAAAGGATCCAGTGTGCTGAGCTTATTGTGTGGGATGGATGGGGATGAGAGGTAAAGATAGGAAAGCTAGGCTCTGAAAGATGAGTAGTCATTGACTAGTTTTTGTGGTGGAGAGGTAGAGCCCAGACAAAGCCACCTTCAAATACAAAGCCCTGAGGTAGGAAGGATTGTAGCACATTCACAAACTGAAAATAGGGAGATTAAAGGAGGAGACTATTTGTCTTAAATATGAATAGTTCTTTCTTTTAATATGAGCAATTTTTTGGTAAAAAACTATATATGTAAATAAAAATTTTATTTTTATATTTTTAAAGATTTTATTTATTTATCTGAGAGAACAAGAGAGAGAGAGGGAGAGAGAGAGAAAACACAAGCAGGGGGAGTGGCAGGCTGAAGGAGAGGGAGAAGCAGACTTCCCACTGAGCAGGGAGCACAACTTGAAGCTTGATCCCATGACCCTGGGGTCATGACGTGAGCCAAAGGCAGACACTTAACTGACTGAGCCACCCAGGTACCCCTGTCAATAAAGATTTTTTTTATTTTTTTATTTTTTATTTATTTATTTTTTTAATAAAAATTTTTAAATGTCACTATACGAGTATATCTGAATGCAGGGAATAACCATCTTACTGTCCCTTTAAGAGAAGCTCAAATTCTGTCTCTTCAGTGAAGCTCTGAAATCTCCCCTATGTACCACCATGAAAATAGTTTCTAAATGTTTACCAGGGCAGGGAAACAATCAGGCTCACCTCAGCATATGAAGTTTGAACCTGCACCAAGTGATCTTACCCCTTTCTGGAAGATGACCGGCGCAAAGGAACCCCTTGGTGGATAGAGGTTGAGTCAGTGAACGTTTGTAGACTATGTGCTACCCTGCTGTCTCACACACGCACTCTGAAGATGAGCACAATGTTGCAGCAGATCATCTGACAGATATTATTCACAAGGAGAATGAAATATCACTCAATTTTTCCATGTTCTAGTAAACTGAAGAAACGCGAAGAATTTTTGAGATACTGTGGGTGTGAATATATCCTTATTTGTAAGATTGATTTATTTCCCTCTGAAAATGTTTGACTTTATAATCTGACAAGATATTATTTGAGCATAACTAGTCTTCAAGATGCTTAGTGTATTTCTAGGGCTTAACAGGTACACAGATAACATAGGCATAATTCAGTTTTGGAATATAATATGAATATTTGAAAAGTGAACGGGAATATGATTTCCAAGATTTTTATTAATGATAAAAATCTGACCTTTTAAAATTCAATAACAAAAAAATCTCTTCTACTTTAATCTTCTAAATAACTAAAAATATACTTTTTTAAGGAAAAATAATATAGTGTAACTCTTGCTGTATTTCTAATGAGGTTAAGGCAAATTTACTATTGGCTCTTTGCTTTCATATTCATTTATTTTATTTAACTCTCTCGTGGCCTAATAGTCTTATATGTTCTGATGACCAAACTGAGTCTCAGAGTGGTTCAGTAGCTTCTCTTGATCATCTAGTCTCTAGTTGTAAAAACCTGGGTTAAACCCAACTGCATCAGACTCAAACTGCTGCCCTTACCATCAGTTCCATATTAACAGTGTATTGTGTAATGTAACTAATGCCACTAAACTGTACACTTAAAAGCAGTTGAAATGCTAAATTTTATGTTATGTATGTTTTTGAAAAATTTAACAAATGAGTAAAAATCGGAATAGACATTTCTGCAAGGAAGAGATATATAAATGGCCGAAAAGCACTAATGAATATATGCTCAACATCATTAGCTCTTAGGGGAATACAAGCCAAAACCACAAGATACCACTTTACACTAGCTAGGATGGCTATAATAAAAAAGACAGTAAGTATTGGTGAAATGGAGAAATCAGAACTCGTACTCTTCCCGTGCGAATGTAAAACGATGCAGCCTTTTGGGAAAATGGTCTTTAATTATTCTTTAGTAGTTAAACAGAATTACTGTATGACCCAATAATTCCATTGCTAGGAATATATCCATATATCCAACAGAAATGAAATCATGCAGACATTTATACATGAATGTTCATAGCAGCATTGTTCATAATACCCAAAATGTGGAAACAAGCCAAATGACTACCGAATTATGAGTGGATAAGCAAAAGGTGATAAATCCAATTTTAAAACAAAAGGAAACAACAAATACAAAAAAACCTACTGCATATTGCAAAGCAAGTGGACTGTGACAGCCATTGCTCTTAAAAACATTTATAGTATTTTCAGAGGAGATAATTTTTTACATGATTTCTTTAATTTGTTCTCCAAATTCAGATTATTTTTAAACATTGGGGTTTTTAAAAAAATATTGTATTTATTTGAGAGAAAGAGCACAGAAGGAGAGGGAGAAGCAGACTCCCTGCTGAACAGAGAGCCCGATGCAGGGCTCAATCCCAGGACCCTGGGATCATGACTTGAGCTGAAGGCAGATGCTTAACCAACCGAACCACCCACAGGCACCCCTGAGCATTAGTTTTCATGAAACTAACCTATACTTAAAATTCCTTAGACATCCAACTTCATATCTAAAAAGGTCCCTAAAATTAATCTTTTCCACTTAGCTTGCAATTTTCATTCCCTTTGGCTTATAATTAATTTAAATCCATATTTGCCTCATATTTTTTTAAATAAAAATTATAAAGTTTGTCCTGCTTGTTACTCTCAGTAGTTTCAGTGCCTCCTTCCCTTCATAGGGGCACCCACTTCCAAGAATATAGTATGTATTTGTCTAGGTTGTGCTTTTATACTTTCCCACACCTGCATAGATGCAACTATGACCAATGGACAATAACACTTTGGGTTATTATTACTGTTCATGACATCCATATCATTCAAAAGTTATTTTTGTTCTCAGCATTGTTTTTTGAGATCTTTCCATGTTGATACAGTTAACATAGTTTTCCTATGTGTACTAGCCCATGATATTCCATCCTATAAATATATCACAATTAATATGTCTATTCCCCTACTGATGGATATTTAAGCTGTTTAAAAGCTTTTTTCTGTTTATTATAAATAATGCTGTAGGAAACATGATTGTTTATGTCTGTTGTCTGGGGATATTATTTTTTAAAAAATTTTCGTATTACCATATGAACAATGTGCATGGTTTACTGGTGAAATAGTATAGAAGAATATTTATGCAAAATACAGTGTCCTCCTCTCCTCCTACCTACCCTTAGTCTTGCTCTCCAAATGCTGTTACTTTAAACTGGTTTTCTTTTAATTTTTCTGGCAGATCACCTTTGTATTTCTAACAATAATATGCTATGGGCAGCCCCGGTGGCCCAGCGGTTTAGTACCACCTTCAGCCCGGGGTGTCATCCTGGAGACCAGGGATCGAGTCCCACATTGGGCTCCCTGCACGGAGCCTGCTTCTCCCTCTGCCTTTCATTCTGTCATGAATAAATAAATAAAATCTTAAAAAATATTATGCTTCTACTACTATGAAATATAGTTATTATGTATTAATTTCTGGCTATAATGAAGGTTTAATCATATATATATATGATATATATATCATATATATATATATATATACTTTTCCTGCCCTTCTCCTTCCCCCATGCCCCTACCACATATTGTTTTGTCACTTTTATCAATTTTTTCAGTAATTACTCTGCAACCTCAGAAAAATCTTATATTCCAGTTATTTCCATCAAATAGAGAATACTTCTTGGAGCTCTCCTTTCTCCCCCTTTCTTAAAATAAAATCCATTTCTCCCTCCACTTCCCAATCTCTGTAAGTATAATTCTACGCTTTAAGACAGGATCAATAGTATGCTTTGTGTTATAATCATTTAAAAAATAGAAAGTCAATAAGCTGCATTTACACTGCTATGAATATATAAATACTGTTGTTTGTAGAGCAAGTAATATATTTGATGACAATATTGGGAATACTAATGTCACAGGAGAATGTATTTTTTAAAGATATTAGAAATATTTCACCTGTTGGTCAAAATTGTGCCAAATTTTAGGTTGGCTTCATTTTTAGTTTCTGTGGGTTGTTGTTGCTAGTTTTTCTAGGATTTCTTTTTTTTTTAAGATTTTTTTAATTTCTGTGTGCTACTATTATATAAGTTTCTTCACTGGATACTTTTCTAAAATTGCTACAAGCCATCAGTCACTATTTTTCCTGAACAGATTTCGAGTGACTGCTGCTTCCTAAATTCCTTCTCTTTCTCTTTCTTGATGAACTACATCCTTAAGTAACCTCCTAAGAAATGTTATGTGTCAGGTCAGAGTCTCTTCATGCCCGAGATTCTCTTTATTGTGCCTTCATTGATTGATAGTTTGGTGGAGTGTCAATTTCTAGGTTGGACAAGTCTTTTCCAAGTGAACTTTGAAATGATTCCTTGCCTTATCATCTAGCACCCAGTATTGCTTCCAAGAAGTCAGATGCCATTCTGATTTTTACTCCTCACTGGTTAATTGCAGTTTTCTTGCATTTAAAGTAGTCTCTCCATTTTTGATATTATAAAATTTCAAGGATGGGTCTGGGATGTTCTTTTTCATTTAACTTGGTCACCATTTGAAGACACTTTCGATTCCATGATTCTGGTCATATCTAAGAAATTGTGTTATTTCTTTACTAATTTCTTCTCTTCCTGTTTCTTTTGTTCTCTCTTTTTAGAATCTGTTAGATGTTGAACCCTCAGCATAGATCTATTTTTCTTATCTCTTTAATATGTTCTGTTTTGGCTTTTGTTTTACATTTGAGACCTTGCTGTATCCTATTCTTTTAGTGCTTCTGTTGAGCTTTTATTTACTATTATGTTTGTAAATTTGCAAGTTTTTTTCAGGGTATTTTATTCTGATTTTATGCATACAATATTTTCTTAAATCCTTTAGAAATACTAATTAAAGGATCATTGTTTTTAAAAAAAATCCTCTTTTTTTCCCTATTCTCTGAATTTCCTTTCTTCTAGGATCATGTTTTCTTCTTGTTTATCCTTGTTTTTCTTTTTTTAATCTCAGACTTTCCCCCAAATATCTAGTAATTCTTTGTTTTCCTTTAATGTTTAGAATGAAATAATAGGCGAGCTGAATAGGTGAATAGGTGAGCTTGGGAGCCCAATGCATCTAGGTAGGGATTATTGCTTGGGTGGTTAGATAGGGCTCTGGCTAGATGAGGGAAGATGTATTCACAGGCACTAACACCCCATAGCTGCTTAGTAACCCCATGGATAGCTCCTTAGTTGATTTTGAAAACAAAACCTTAGTTTGGGTGTGAAAGGTAGTTCTAATGTGAAGGCTTTTCCATGTACAGGAGAGAACTAGAAGAGCCCCATCCCACATAGTTCATGGTTTTCAGCCTTAGGTCTCATATCTCCCTCTGTTTTTACCTACTGTTTCTTCACTCACCATCTCTACTGTATTAAACTGGGCAAACAGACTTTCTCTTCAGCCACAGCCCACTCTGGAGATACTTTGGTCTATAGCTTCCTTTGCTAATCCACTTTGGTCTACACTCTTCCAGTTGTTTTCTGTCTCTTAGAAATGAGTTCAAAATCTTATTCCCTCTTGCTTTTTCAGATTATCTTCTGTGTTGTGGGTGTGTATTTGTTATTTGTGTACTTTAATTCTAAATAGAGTATCTACAAAGATGAGAGAGCAACGTGTTCAACCTGCCATCTTGAACCAGAATACCCCTGTACACCATTTATCTTGATAATTTAAAAATCAGAATTGTAAAAAAAATAAAAATAAAGATAGAAATCAGAATCTTAAATAAAGGCTGAATTCTTGTTTTAGGAAAACGTATTGTAGTGATGCAATAGACTTGCTTTTCTTTTAAGTCAAATTTCACAGTGTTTATAACAGTGTACCCAATTTGCTTTTTTTTTTTTACTTTTTTATTTAGCATTTTTGCCTCATCTGTTATTTTCTGCCTCTAAATCTAAGTCATCTGTATTTTTTTTTTTTTTGGATGTCTACCCCTCCCTTTTGTTGTCTGCATCGATGTCCGTTTTCACAAGAATGTACTCCAGTTAATAATGTACCTTAGGAGTTTGAAAGCTAAAACCAAATGGATTTTTGACTTGTGATTCAAAGACTGTCTAAGATTCCTTAGTCTGCTCTATGCCTCCAAAGAAGCTCAACAACCTGCAGGTTCTCAGAACCCTAGTCTCACAGATCTGAGGCAGAATATCCCTGAAATTGCTTGAATGGTCTCATAGAAGTGGGTAAAGCTGGTGCAGTTTTGAGTTGGAAGCTCTATTTAGAAGTGTGCATTATTGGGCTTAAAAGAGTATATCTCATTCCCCTAAAATATAACTTCAGTTTTGTTTATTTTCATGTTCCTAATATTTATGATATTCCCACGGGTTAGAAATAACTAGAAGAGAGTATGTATTAGTTAACTGAAAACTATCACAGCAAGTAGAAAAAGCACAACAAAGAACATGTTTTCCTGCCAGTTTGCATTTAGGATATCTTTTAATCCTTCCATTGTTTTTTTTTTTTTTTAAATTTTTATTTATTTATGATAGTCACAGAGAGAGAGAGGCAGAGACATAGGCAGAGGGAGAAGCAGGCTCCATGCACCGGGAGCCCGACCTGGGATTCGATCCGGGGTCTCCAGGATCGCGTCCTGGACCAAAGGCAGGCGCTAAACCGCTGCGCCACCCAGGCTTCCCTCCTTCCATTGTTTTATAGAAAGATTGTTGGACTAGGAAAAATTAAAGAACTAAGTCAGGGTCCTCACTCTGGTCTAATTAGCCCTGTAACCTTAAGCCCTAGCTGCTTTGTTGTAAAAAAGGGAGGCACATGGAACAGATGGCTTCTTAGATTTTTCTAGATTAGAAAAATCATGATAGTGATCTGACTTCACTATTTCACTATTTCAGCTCTTCTTTTTCTTCATTTAAAAATTTTTGTTTTTACTGCTCTACCCTTTTACTCTTTCTTGTTCCAAGCTCTCTATTACTACTGTTGCTCCCCCACTTCCTCCTTTTTATTTTTCCTGCTTTTTTTTCCGCCTCCTTATTCTGTAGTCTTTCCTTGTCTAGGGTCACCAAGACTGTTCCTAGAGTGTAATGTTAAGGCATGCGTTATGAAAATAGAAGAGGCAACCTCAGTTCAAAATTTTACTCTTTCCTAAATAGATGTATTACTGTCGTGTAACAGAAGAATTTATAGTCCAGAAACCATGCCTGACAGAAAATGTTTTTGAAATCTTTTATCTTTTGCTTTTAGAGTGATTTTTTATTTTGCTTTCTTATTTTGTTTTATTTTATCTAAACAGAGAATGGACATTCTTTGAAGTCTAATCATGATTACTACAGATGAATCCAATGTACCAACTTCCCAACATTCTGTAGAGTATTAGAAGATTTTTACACTTTGAAGAAGGGGAGACAAATCTAAAAAACATTTGAACTACTGAGAACTAAAATATGGTGGATGATGTTGATTTAGAATTTAAAAGGGTGAAAAATGTGGGGTCAAGAGATAGGTCTGAGTCCAAGTCAGTTTGAATGTATGATTACTTTTCAGGTTTCCTAAAGTTTAAAAAGTAATATTCATGGTGTCTGGCTTTTGATTTATCATTTGTGTGGTCATGCCACAGTAAAAACTATGCCTATTGTTCTTACCATATATCTATCTATTCCATATCATCAGGTATGTAGTGGACAATGCTGTACCTAAAACTGTAGTTCTGACACATAACTTTGCCAACACAATGAATCTGATCACAAGATACAGTGAAACTATTTAGTTTATATTTTTATGTACAAAATTTCTCATTTTATATTCTTTTATAGACACCTGTGCTTATAAACGGACCCATTTGGGTATTTTTTTTCTTTTGTTTTGTCTTGTTTTTTTACTGTCTTGTAGTTTTTATGTCTGTCTACCCTTGGTCAATCCAGGAATTCCTATCTTCAGTAGTCTTGCAAATGGCTTAGGCACCAGCTTCTATTTCAGTTCAAGGAAAGCCAGAAGTTAGGGTTTGTGCTGGTCACAGGCCAGTGGAAGTTACAGTTCATATCACGATGACCTGACATATCCAGGTCATATTGACCAGATCAGAAAATGCATCAATCTCCAATTCAGCCTCTTTGTGAAATTCTTGCCTAAATTTAATTTCTTTACACTGAACCACCCAAAGCTTCTGGCAGGCAGAGAAGTACACAGCGATGCAGGATGGGAGCTTTTTATAAATAGTTCGTGGCAAGCACAGGATATTTCTTCCTGAAAAAGGACCCTTGCTATCTCTATAATATTAGCATACTAAGTGTGTTATGTTGCTCACATTCATAATAAACCAAAGCATCTGTTTAGTGAACCTAAAGAATATTCAAATTTAGGCTATATATAGATCACTTGCTTTCAGATTTCACTCATAGTTTTGTCTATAAAAACAACACTAAAAATGAGGAAGAATGTGTCCTTTTTTCCCCTTCATTGACTTTTAATAGATATCATTGGAATATAAAATCTAAGTGTGAGATTATGAAAGGTTATTCTTTAATTCCTACCAGCTGAATATGTGCTTAATATGTTCCCAGGCTGTTCTAAAATCTTGAAAAAGTAGATGCATATAATGATTAAAGTGATTTTTAAAAAATAAACATATTTTTAACAAAGGTTTCTGACCCACTGATAAAATATACTTCAATAATATATGGGTATGTAATTTTTTGTTAATTATTAGTGAAATCTTCCATCTGAATGCATTTGAAGACATGTAAATTACTCAGTATCAATAATTAGTTGTAAAGCTTTAGAGCACGAAAGATGCCAAAGATATCATCTGAAGAGCATATGTGAGTTTGACTGTGTGCTATTGGCTATTTGTGAGTATTTTTTGTTTTCATATTGATAGCATGTAATTCCTTTATTTGGTGATCTTAATTTCTAAGTTCATTTAAATTTTAAGAAATTCAAGACATATAGTAGCAAGTTTAAGAAAAGGCAAAATAAGCAAGTAAATATTTGAAGGAAATCATAAATCTAGTGATAGATTTCTGTTAGAAAAAAAAAGGCATAGAAAATTTTCATATATTATGTTCACAGAATAACAGAAAAGGTTCTGTTAACATGATATTTGTCATTATCCAGTATTTTAATATCCATATAAGTCTGTTCAATTTTTATTATATTTAGTGTTTGATATATTTATTCTTTTATAGTTATAATCACCAATGTGTTTCATTTGAGAGTTTAAAACTGCTAACGAAGTATGTTTTTATATGGAATATATTTGTCATTATGAAGAATAGTTGGGTACATTGTTATTTCAGGCAATAAATTTGAATTCATTCTAGTAGTTTAAAAATTGTACTATTCAGAAGTTCAATCATATGTATGTTTTATGAACTGAACACATTTTCAGTAGTACTTCATTTAGTTGTGTTAAATTTTCAGTGTGATGTGCCTGGTATTTTTTATTTTGCATTTATCTTTTCAATATGTTACATTGTATGAGTTGAGCTTTTTGCACATAGGTCCTTGATTTGTAGCTGCATGGCAGGGCTTTTTGTTGTGATGTAACCAGCATTCTTATAAAAGATACGATGTGCATTTGTCTTGCGTCTTTGTCTTCATTCCACATGTTCCATAGTATGTGTTTTTATATGAAGTTATTTAAAAGGAATAGTAATTTAACAGTCTGTGATCGTGTCTCATACCAGCCTTGTTTTCAACAAATTGGTATTAGTTCTTATTTTCTGATAGTCTTAAACAGATTTTTCAGTATGGTGTAAGGCAGGTAAGTCTTAACAGTCACAAATAGTCTACCCTTATATCATATGTCATGGGGCAGTTATTTTCACTGTCATCAGACTAGTTGGTTTGCTGATTTCATTTTATTTTGGTTTCTTTTTTAAAATTTGAGGTTTAAATTTTCAGTTTTTGGGAATCTAATTCACTGTAAAATATTAGGAATTCTTCAGAAAACAGCCCTTTTTAATTACAATCACCAATCTCTATTGAGAGCTAAGCACTTTCAGACCTTCTCTAATTTATTCCTCACCACAATGCCAGGAAGTAAATATTGAACACATTTTAACAGATGAAGAGACAAAAAGGCAAAGAGGTTAATGTACTTGTCCAGGGTCATAGAAGGACTCAAACCAAAGTCTGTCTCATCCCACTTTTATTTTTTTTAAAGATTTTATTTATTAATGAGAGAGACAGTGAGAGAGAGAGAGAGAGAGGCAAAGACACAGGCAGAGGGAGAAGCAGGCTCCATGCAGGGAGCCTGACGGTGGGACTCGATCCTGGGACTCCAGGATCATGCCCTGGGCTGAAGGCAGGCTTTAACTAAAGCACTGAGCCACCCAGGGGTCCCTCATCCCACTTTTAACACTATCTTCCACTGCCTCTCACCTATGATTTTTGACATATCCGTTTTCAGTCCAAAAAACCCAGTTAATTTGTGGTTGACTTATGTCCTTTAGTAGTAACCTTTCACACTTTCGCTTCTGCATTGATGTCATAGTGAAGCAAAAAAGAAATAATAATAATACAATTGAGCATTAAAATGTGTCTTTTCTTTTAGCCAGAAACATTTGAGCATCTTTTTATCAAGCATACAGAATCAGTGATATTTGGTCCTCTTCTTTTGGAACCTGAAACCATTTCAGAAGATATCAGTGTTGACACATCATGGAAGAATAAAGATGAGATGGTGCCAACAACTATGGTCTCTCTGCTTTTGACAACTCCGGATCTTGAAAAGGGTTCTATTTGTATCCGTGATCAGCACAACAGTGCTAACTTCTCTGAGCTGGAGAGCACCGTGGTAACCCGTGAGGATGAGAGCAGGAGGCAGCCCTCTGTTAGATATGCCACCCTCCTCACCAGCTCTAAATCAAGTGAAATTGAGGAAGAGCAAGGGCTTATAAACAGCTCAGTCAGCAAATGCTTCTCTAGCAAAAATTCTCTACCAAAGGGTTCTTTTTCTAACAGCTCATGGGAGATAGAAACTCAGGCATTTTTTATATTATCAGATCAGCATCCCAATATAATTTTGCCACACCTTCCATTCTCAGAAGGATTGGATGACCTTTTGAAACTTGAGGGAAATTTTCCTGAAGAAAATAATGGTGAAAGGTCTGTCTATTATTTAGGGGTCACCTCAATCAAAAAAAGAGAGAGTGGTGTGTTTTTGACTGACGAGTCCCAAGTGTTGTGTCCGTTCCCAGCCCACTGTTTATTCACTGACATCAGAATCCTCCAGGATAGTTGCTCACACCTTGTAGAAAATAACTTCAATTTAGGAACTTCTGGTCAGAAGACTTTTGTACCTTATATGCCTCAATTTCAGATTTGTTCCACTCAGACTCAGAAGATAATGGAAACCAAAATGTGTGACCTAACTGTCTAATCCATTCAAGAAGCATCTCAGATTTCTGTTACAATGAATCAGATGAAGTGTAATATATTTCACTATGGTTGTGGATATGGGAGAGAGAGAGAAAGAAAACTATCAGTCAAAACTGAAAATGACTGTCCCCAAATCAATTATCTCTGTCCTCGCTTGGTAAGATAGACAAAAGAATGTGAGAAAGCCTTCAAGATCCTGGCAATATAGACTGACTCTTCTAATGATTCCATTAACAAGCTACAGTGGGAAGGTCTCCAATGGCTTGTTTCTAGCTAGAAATAAGCCCAACAGATATCCTCTTTTGTGAACATGAGACCTATATAGAAAGAGCTGATCTTTTCAGATGTACCTAAGTTTGAAAGACTTCAAACTGATACTTGTGAGATGGAACTTGCTTCAAGGGTGTGGTTGTTTTACCTTGAGTTGTCTTTGTTCTCCAGTGATTTGCACGTGCACACACACACACACACACACACAGGTTTATGCCTAAGAGGCATCCTCATACATTTTTAAAGTATGTGATGTATTTGTATTTTGTGCTACTTGTCTGTATGGTTTTAAGATTTTGCAATTTAACAAACTTGTCTTGAGCACTTACTCTGTGGTAGGCACTCCACGACAGTTGCAGATAAGTAGAAGATTTAGCTCTGTCTGGCCTAGGGGGATAGACTTCTGAAGCTGACAAGTAAGCCAATCTTTATGTATCAAAGCTAAGATATGTATCACTGAGTGAAACTA
The DNA here is from genome assembly GCF_018345385.1 of Vulpes lagopus. Lineage (NCBI taxonomy): Eukaryota > Metazoa > Chordata > Mammalia > Carnivora > Canidae > Vulpes > Vulpes lagopus. The sequence continues at coordinate 71,108,631 of NC_054833.1, read as the reverse complement.
CCTATTAGAATGGCAATACCCACAACCAATATTTTGATGACAACAAAAGTACTTTTGAAGACATAATATCTGTCTTAACTTTTCTCTGTAAAAGATGTTGCAATGGTCACTTTCTGATACAGTTAGATTGCCAAATGTTACTGTATATCAGTCTGGAATCATTGTCTTCCCTGATTCCTACTTGCTTATACATTATTTTTTCCCTCACTTACTGAGCACTCTCTCTCATATAACCAACCACTGTATTAAATCTTTCCATACTTTAACTCAATTATTAAAATAATTGTATGAGACATGTATTCCTGTAACATCCCTTTTAAAGATTAGAAGATTAAGTCATTTTCCCAAGGTCACAGAGTTAGTGGGTGATGGAACCAGAATTCAGATTTAAACCCAGATCTTTTAATGCTAGTGATTATGCTTGAAGCCTATTCCTTTACATTGCCATTCATTAAAAATGATTTGTAATCAAATAAGATTTATTAAGTGGAAATATAATGCTGGATGAAAATTAAGTGAGAATTACACAGATGTTGTTTTTGTCCTTAAAGACTAGAATATTTATTGTCAGTTTCAGTTTCTGGTATGGCAAGAAAACTCAAAGGCAGCTTATTGAGTAACAAACTAAATTAAGAAACTGACAGAGATGTTGAATGGCAATAATTAAGAATTTCAGGAACAGTATGATCAAAACAAATACTTCAGTCCTCAAAAATATGCCTGTTGGGTTGCTAAACATCACCAGTTTCATACTTAGACTGAGAGGATCCTACTGATTTTACTGTTACCCTAAATAAAATCCTGCACTCCATTTCTATTCTAGTTGTAGCCACATGAAATGCTCAGTTCTAGACAATGACAAAGATCTCAGGCCCCAACCACCAGGTATTTTTGCACACCTCATGATCATTTGCCAATTAGAGATCAATAAAACTGTTTGATATCGTAAGCATTGTTGAGCTATCTCAGGATCTCACATACTCAGCTGATGACTCTCACCAGAGAAAGGTAGAGGGCTTACATCAATTCACTGAATAATTGGTGTGGTATGAAAGCCTTACTTCTCTACAAAGATAAATCAAGAGAATATTTTTTTTCCCCACTGATGTATTAAGTGGTTTACAGATCCAGAAACAGAAAGAAATTATTGCATGTATTGAAGTTCTGGTAAAATTGACCATTATTTTTAATGCTGCTCAGAGAATACATTTAATTGAGAGTAGAGTAGGGTATAGGAGAGACAGAAAAATTACATCTTGCTCCACACTGCACATATTTAGAGATTAAACACTAAGCATGTCCACTGAGACATAGCATTCTCCTGCAGTTTGGGATTCATAACTGTAGGTAAGATAAACTGCTAGATGTTCCAGTCACCATGGTACATGTATGCTGTAGTGAATTCAGAAGTCTCAGGACCACTGTAGTGCTATAGATCTGTGTTAAAGGAATTTAGTAACAGCACATTAACTTGAGATCATTAATATCATCCTGGTGCAACTTCGGTCCCTAAAAACAAGTGAAAACATCACAATTATTGATATGCCAAGAAAATTTCTTTCATAGAGAGGGCTCAAGTGGTACAGTTTGGCCCACTGGCATATGTAGATTTAGTTCTTATCTATGGCCAGTATGTTAGGGCTCTGATTTTCACTTTTGAAAGTTTGATTCACTGTTTATATTACTATAGAATTTATATATTTCAGGATGGTCAGGTATCCTCCATTTCTTCCCAAAGATTCCTTAAAAAAAAAAGGGGGGGAGAGAAGAGCTGAAACATGGGTTTGGACTTTTACACTTAGGATAAATATGGAATTTTGAGTATTTCGTATAAGGCCTTGAATTGTAATGCAAATTACTAGTCAGCCTCTCTAAATCTGAACTTAATGAAAAGAAACTCAGAAGTTACCAATTTGAGCTATGACCTCAAGTTTCACCAGACTGCCTGAAGACAAATCATTTGTCAGTGTTAATGAGATTATATGTTTCTTAGGTTAGACTCCCAGGAACAAAGACAAAGAAAACAAATCAAGGTATGCTTATCAGTAACAGCAGGGGCCTCCTGTGGGAGCTGTTTGTTCCCATTTGGAGATGAGCTACATATGAACAAGAGGAGTAGGAACAGATCTTTTATTTTTAAACCTAGTCTCAAGTAGTAAGAAGACTTGGATGAAATTTGCAAACCAGCGGGTAATCCTGGACCTAGAATCAGGTTTGATGCTGCTGAGCATGAACTGCTACCTTCTCTCATCCCTTTCCAATAAAGCCAACTCCCTTTTTCCAAATACCAAACATATGGTCACATTCCCTTAGGAATATTCATCCCGACTACCCAAAAGCTGAGAGAAGATAAACTTCCTCCACAAACTGATACCAGATTCCAATGCTACTTTGGTTGGCACAGGATCCAGGCTAGGCCATAAGAGCTGTGCCTGCAGGCTCCTGTGGAGTTGGACAACATGCTAAATAGATCAGGACATGCAGCAACCATATGTCCCATAGACATGGATGGAAAAAGACCTCTTCCCCAATTCTTTCCTGTAGTTTTTAAAAGAAATTTGTTCCCCTTTTCATTTTTTAAGGGTCATCTTGATAGTTATGGAATTTTCTAAACTATTTATTATTGAGAAAACACATCCTCAGATTTAAAACACAAAATTAAAATTGTCCACTCTACTATATGAAAAGCTGCATTTGAGAAAAAGAAAATGTAAACAGTTACCCACCCACCCCCATGTGAAGAAACATTTACAACAGGAAACTAGATAAGTTACTACTTTTACTTTTTCTTGAACAACTAATTGAAAACAGGCACTCCTGCACATAATCACAGTGTAGAGGGAGTAATTTAGAATACAAAGGTCTGTATGGGAACTGAGATGTTATTACATGTATTTGAGCATTGAGAAATGGTTTTCATGGGTTCTTATACTGAACAAATTATTTTTATACAAAGTTTATCACTCAGTATTTATTTTGGCAAGCTGCTGGAGATGTCTATTTTTCAAAATTGATTACACTTTGGATGTTTGGCATTAAATTCAATTTTGTGAGGATCTTTGACAGGATATTTTAAATAATGTTCGTTCAAAAACTCTAGAACCAAGAAAGGATTTGGAAACTATCTAATTTTGTACTGAAACACCTAGATCACAGACGTTGTGCTTTTAAAACTGGTCATTAAGTATTTGGCATGCAGTGAACACTTTCTCTTTAGTCACAATTGGTACATTAATAAATGTTGTAAACAAGTGCTATGATATGATCACCAATTGTTTTATAAAATGTAAAATTTATTTCAGTTCTTCTTTATGTTCCTAAAATCATAAAGAAGGAAAATAAATTATGACTGTGAATATTTTTATCATCATAAATCATGAGCAATGTCAGAATTTTGAGAAATTGAATGTCCAAATAGAGTTATTATGAATTTAGGTTATTTAGAATTATTTTATCTATTATATGATTACTTTCAGCAAAGATTTGAAAATACAAAGAAGTCATCTTTTATGTTAATCCTTTTAACAAAATTTTTATATGTTGTTAGCCTTTATATCTTCAAAATACTTACATAATGCCTGGCCTTTGAAAGGGGTTTGAAAACATTTTAGATGCAAACATCTCCCTTCATTGTTATTGTCTCAGGTATCTACTCCATACATCACCCACACCAAATTTTTCTGGCATGATAGCTGTTTAGGATGAAAAAGTACTCATTTTAAATATCAAAAGCTCTTTATTTCATTAAGAAGTCTTGATTTAGTGATCTGTGAACATTTGTTTTGTCATTTAGGTTTCTAGCAATTTGAGTTTTTAACCATTATTTGGTCTAGTATTCAGACACATTCTCTTTCTTGGTTTCTAATTTTAAAATGTTATTTATAGAACAAATACACACAGGAAAAAACAGTACAGAGAAATATAAGCTAAAAAGTCTAAGTGTCTCTTCCCTCGTACCCTTCAGTTCCAATTCCCCAGAATAGCTTATTATTATTATATCACATATCTTTCGAAAAATTTATATAGCTGGGATTATATTCTGTCTGCCGTAAAGTTACCCTTTTAATAGGTCTTGGTTATATTTCCATATAAACCCATATATATCTGCTTCATTATTTGTAAAGGTTTTATGGTGTTCCATTGTATCAAAGTACAATGATTTATGTTTACAGTTTACAATTGGTGAACATTTAGGTTCCACTCATTTACTATTATGGGCAATACAAGTGAGCATTCTTGTACCTAATTGTCTTGGCATACTTTTGGCAAATCTACTTGTCAGGAGTCTTGGCTAACGTGTAAGAAATCAACTCAAATTGTTTAAAGTATCTTTTTGATATTTCAGTTTCATCTTGTTGAGTGAAGTTGACCATATTTTCATGTTTATAAGCTATTTGCTTTCCTCTACTTTCATATTCTTTGCCTAGTTTTCTATTGGGTTATTATAATTTTATTGATTTCTTATAATTCTTTTTTACATATGTGATCTTTTTCTTAGTTGAGATATAGCTTATATGTTGTAAGGTACACAAGCCTTCAGTGTATAGCTTAATGAACTTTTACACATTTCCCCCTGAGTATTTACCCAGGAGTAAAATTGCTGAATGCAGAATAGGTTCTAATTTAGCTTTAATAGATACTGCCAAATAATGATTTAACTAATTTACACTGCCATCGGTAATGCAGAAGAGTTCTGCTTCAACACTGATATTGTCAGCCCTTTTAGCCATTCTGATGGTTGTGCAATTGTTTCTCGTGGTTTGGGTTTACACTTCTGTAATATATGATTTTGAGTAACAATCCCTTTCGACATTTTTGCTGTTTTGTTGTATATCTTATTTCTATGTATTTCATAAACATTTAAAGCGTTGTTATATTGTTGCTTTAAGCAGTAAATAGTCTTTTTAAAATTTGCCCTTTGTAGTGTAGTCTATTCCTTCTTGCGTGTCTCTGCTTCCATCTGGGATAGTTTCCCTTCATCCTAAAGAACTTGCTTGTCCTGTGGATCAACTGTGACTTCCTTAACTATTTTTTCCGGTATTTTGTGCTATTATTTTGGAATGAATATCTTTAATCTATTTGGAATTAATTTTGTTATAAGGAGTGGAATAATGATCTAGCTTTTATTTTTTCCAAAGGTCTAATCAGCTGTCCCAACACTGTCCCAATTTGATTCTGGAACAATCTTTTTGCCCACTCACATAAAATGTCACATTTATCATTTATTAATTCTCAAGTATATTTGTGATTATTTCTGGGCTCTCTATTCTTTTTCATTGATTGTGTAATCTATTTTCATCTGATTATTAAGTCTATTGATTACCACCAGCTACTCAATATGTTTTAATATCTGGAGGGCTGGATTCCTCATCCAGCCTGCTCTTTATGCTTCATTGATATTCTTTCAGAGCAATTTTAGTATCATTAAGTTTTTTTTAAAGATTTTATTTATTTATTCATGAGAGACACAGAGAGAGAGAGAGGCAGAGACACAGGCAGAGGGAGAAGCAGGCCCCATGCAGGGAGCCCGATGTGAGACTCAATCCGGGGACTCCAGAATCATGCCCTGGGCCAAAGGCAGGCACTAAGCTGCTGAGCTACTAGGGGATCAGGGATCCCCCATCATTAAGTTTTATAAAAAATAATTCTGTTGTTATTTCAGTTGTAGGTAAGATAAAAGTATTGTAGTTAAGATAAAGTATAAAAAATGTTATCAGTATTTAGTTGCCCTACGTTGCCTATAAATTTAAAACTTTGGACACCTGAGTTGCTCAGTGGTTGGCGTCTGCCTTTGGCTCAGGTCATGATTTCAGGGTCCTGGGATCCAATCCTGTATCCGGCTCCCCACAGGCAGCCTGCTTCTCCCTCTGTTTCTGTCTCTGCCTCTCTCTCTATGTCTCTCATGAATAAATAAATAAAATCTTTAAAAAAATAAATAAAAATAAAAATTTGGAGGGAACTGTGCCTTGTATCTTGCTAAATAACGAGACAAATCATTCATATCATATCTGCAATATTAAATTACTTCCGGAATCTACCTTTGATACTAAGGATTAGAAATGTGGCAGGTGCTGTAAACTTCATGCTTTAGATATGCAGTTATAAGTAGGGTGATTATCAATCCCACTGTGCTTGTTCAAGTCTTCCTTTAGGTATATATAATGATCCCTGTCACTCCTATAAATGTCCAGTTTTGACAAAATACATGGTTATCATATAAAAGATTAGCTCTCTGACAGTAATTGTTACTGTTGCTTTTATCTCTTTAATGTACCAGTAGTTACTAAATTTGTTCAGGTATGGAACATCTGGAAATCATAGTGCACTTTAAAGAACATGAAGATACTGCTTTAAATCTCCCACTGTAACACCTGAAAACAACTATCTAGTAGCAAATAGTTTTTTGTACACATGTGTCTGTTTCTCAAAAGTAGCATAAAAGGCTTTCTTTATCCAGCAATATGGTACACTAGATGTTCTGAGAAATGTCTCCCAATATAGCATATCTAAAAAAAAAAATGGTAGGTTAAAAAATCATTTTAATGTAGGCTTTGTTGAAGGATAAAGAAGAAAATACCAGAGGAGTCTAACTTTGGAGTCAACTGATCTCCATGACCTATAGCCTAGTTTTGAGAGGGAAACATGTCAAAAGAAAAGAATGGAGAGACCTTTCATAGAGGACCTCAGAAGTGAACAAGATAAAATCTTGCTGGGGCTTATGTTTTTATCTCAGCCACTGTGCTGGACCAAGTTGAAAAAATAAAAGGAAAAAAAAAGAGCTACCAACCCTCAGGTCTGCATCCACTCAGATTTCTAACCTCAGATTTTCATTCACATGGATTTGGGGCCCAAATTATACTTGTGTGGTCCAGAAAAACACAAATAGAATATTTATCTTCAGGAGCTCAAGATTGTTTGAACCTTTAAGGTCCATCACAGAAGCAAATACAAATGAAATTTGGGTAAACCACCTTCAGCCTAGACCCAGAAGACCTCAAAGTTCCAAGGAACATATGGTTATTGACAAAGTCACTTCCACAAGGACACAGATCCCACTAGTGAGAATCAGTGGGAACAACAAGTGATGGTATCAGAACTACAGAGACTGGAAAATCAAGCCAATATGCTGAGGAAGGAGGAAGAGGAAAATGGAAAAGTTTGGTCCTTAAAGACAGTTTTGAGCTGCATATCAAAATTTATGAAATGCAGTCAAGGTACTTAGTCTGTAATATACACAATACTGTGGATGAATCTCAGCAAAATTGTACTGAGTGAAAACTAGAACAAAAAAAGAAAAAGAGTACATACCAAATGATTTTATTTGTTTAAAATTCTAGATGGGCCACCTGGGTGGCTCAGTGGTTGAGCATCTGCCTTCGGCTCAGGTCGTGATCTTGGGGTTCTGGGATGGAGTCCTGCATCAGGCTTGGCCCTCTGCCTATGTCTCTGCCTCTCTGTGTGTGTGTCTCTCATGAGTGAATAAATAAAATTTGAAATAAAATAAAATAAAATTCTAGGAAATTCAAAGTAATCTATTATAGAAATTAGGTCACTGTTTTTTTTTTTTTAAGATTTTATTTATTTACTCATGCAATATATAGAGAGAAAGGCAGAGGGAGATGCAGGCTCCCTGTGAAATGCCATACACAAAAATAAACTAAAAATGAATTAAACACCTAAATGTGAGACCTTGAAACAATAAAATTCCTAGAGGAAAATATAGACAGTATTTTCTAAATACTGACCAAACAAAAAAGCAATCTACTAAATGGGAGAAGATACTTGCAAATGATACATCCAATAAGGGGTTAATATCCAAAATATATATAAAAAAAACTTATACAGCTCAACGCCAAAGAAACAAATAATCCAACTAAAAATCGGCAAAGGACCCAAATAAACATTTTTCTAAGGAAGACATACAGATTTCCAACAGACATACCAGAAGATGCTCAACATTACAAATTTTCAGAGAAATGCAAATTAAAACCACAATGAGATATCACTTTACACCTGTCAGAAGACTAAAATCAAAAAGACAAAAAATAAGTGCTGGCAAGGATGTGGAGAAAAGGGAACCCCTATGCTCCATGGGAAGAAATGCAAATTAGTGCAGTCACTGTTGAAAACATGAAGGTTCTTCAAAAAATTGAAAACCCATATTCCCTGCCAAGCACGGAGCCTGATGCGGGGCTCCATCCCAGAACCCTGGGATCAGGATCTAAGCTGATGGCAGATGCTCAACAACTGAGCCACTCAGGCGCCCCAGTAGGTCACTGTTTGCCTGGGGTCCAGAGGGTTACAGGAGGGATTGCCAAGGGGCACACTTCAGTCTAAATTCTTCCTATATAAAGCAGAAAAGATGTATACCACTTCCAGGATGGAAATGTAAGGCCTACCCATTCTTCCTCTCTTCTTTCTTCTCCCTTCTGACTAGCTGGAACCAATGATAACCCACTCCTCAAAATGTAGACAAAAATAAGGACCTAGAGGATAACGGAGCAGCACATTTTATATCTGAATGGTCAAATGAAGTAGAGTTCAATGTGTCCTTGAATTTTACCCCAGACTATTAGAAGAAAATAAACTTGTATCCTTTAAGACACTGAATTTTCTTTGGCTATTTTTGTTACAGCAGCCTAGCCTTACCAAAATAGTTCTTGAATTTTAAATTCCAATGACATTATTTTTTAATTCGAGGAATTATTTTTCAAATCTGCTGGTCATTTTCATTATATCTTGTTCAATGTTTATTTTTTGAAATGTCAACATCTATTTCTTTTTTTAAATTTTTATTTATTTGAGAGAGAGAGAGAGCGAGAGTGAGCACAAGCAGGGGAAGAGGGAGGGGCAGAGGGAGAAGCAAATTCTCTGCTAAGCAGGGATCTGTGCATGGGGCTCCATCCAAGGACCTTGGGATGATGACCTGAGCCAAAGGCAGACACTCAACCACTGAGCCACCCAGGCATCCCAAGGGTCCTAGTTTTGGCCTGAAGCTCTCAGGTTTATCTCCCACTCTTTGCAATGATAAAGCCTCATTTCTCAGTACCATATAAGCATTAATCATTTGGCTCTGGGATAGGACTGTCAGATAAAATACAGACCACCTAGTTATATTTGACTTTCAGATAAACAATGAATAATTTTTTTAGTACAAGTATGTCCCATGCAATGTGTATTTTTTCACTTGTAACTCAAATTTAACTGGGTGTTCTGTGGTTTTATCTTCTGAATTTATTATCTGAATTTGGTTTTAAAATTTTTCTGGCTTTAACACCCTGTTCAAGATTTTTGGCCTTGAAGATTTCATTAACTTTTTATCGAGTGGTAGATGTTTTCCAGTGGGATGTCTGTCTGTCTGAGAACATCAAATCTATCCACTCTCTGCTTAGGCATATAGATATCTTTGGGTTGTACTTTATTCAAGCTTAGACTCCATCGTATACTTAAAGATGTTGCATATTTCTAAGTGAGATAACTCTTTTGATTTCAAAGAATATTTATGTCAATTTAAGGAAATAAATATTTCCAGAAAATAACCTTAGCCAGCTAGATCTTCTGTGGTATGTTTCCCAGTAATCTGGGAATAATGAAGTTGTAAGAGTCACTTTATCAACCTTACTATTTGAACACTAATACAAACCTCCCAAACTTAAGAAACTTTTATTTTCTAAAATCTTTCCTACTTACTATGTTTTGTTGATTCCATCTGAGTATGGTATCTGCAAAACTGATGTTATTTCACAGAATGAATGAGTATACTTCTAGATTTATTTACTTTCAAAAATTATATACTTAATTGCCTTAGGACTAATGTCCTGGGCTCCATGTCTGCCCCTCTTCATTTTCTAGCGATGATCCATGAGCACCTACCTGTCTGGCTATCTACTTCTGATCTAGACTGGAGCTGGAACCGGAATTTGGTGTCTCTCAGAGCCTGAGGCGATTCTGGGGATGCTAAGTTCATTATTTTTGGCCCCCACTCCCTCCACTCAGCCTGCTTCTTGTGGAATCTTTAGTCCTAGATATGTGTACTTCCAAGGTCTTCTCTGAATTCCCCAGTCTAGAAAAAAAAAGATAGTTTTGGTAATTCCCAGCACTACTAATGTACAGTCCTTTAAGTCTGAATGCCTGTCACTCTTGTCACTGTCTATCACTATGGAAAGAATTAGCCATTGCCTCTTCCCTGTACTGGAGGTGGGAGGGAACTTAAGGTAGAAGGTCATGTTGGGTGCTGTGTGCTCTGAAGCCCCTGATGTACTGCATTAGTACGTCTTTTAAGCTACACAGTGTTGTCCAGACATCAGAGGAAAGGATGATTTGTATCTAAGAAGTGAGGCCCTTTAAGTAAAAAAAATGCTGTAAAAGACATGAAATCTTGGTAAAGTGGATGCGTGGTGCACAGGAGGTGGCTATTCCTTCTAAGCTGCGATGTGTTTGATATGCAGTAGAGGGCACTTGAAGTGAGAAGTGTTAATTATTTTCTTCAGAGTAACTGATCCATTAAAGTTCTTGAGGCAAATCAACTACTTCCAATTCCCTAGATTTTCCTTGCAGCAGCTTCAGCAATATGTGCCCAGCATTGCTTGGTGCAAGACAGTCTGTGCTACAGACTCTGGTTATAAGAACTAGGCATAGAAACTGCTCCCAGTTGAGATTTACAGCTGGATTCCATAGCTCAGCCAGATGTGTAGGCCAACAGAATATAAAATTAATTAAGGTGCAATGGCTGTGGGGAGTGTTAGCATAGTAGAAGAGAAAAAGTTTTTAGAGAGAAAAACCAGGCCTAGAAGGAAGAGATTCATGCCACAGAGTACCTGGGAGTGTAAGAGATGCAGGTCAACTATATCACTCAACTTCATCAGAAATATATATACCTAAAGCCAGGAAAACATGATTCTAAAATATTACACATGGGATGATTAGTTTTCTAAAATAAAAATCCCTTGCAGATATGTAATGTTAATCCTACTTAAAATAGCTAACAAATTATGATCATTACTTTTGAAATGTTATGCACTCAAGGAGTAGCATCTTTGGTAGGCTTATGCCAAAGAATGTAAAATTGAAAAATGTAGCCATTGGCTTTGCAGTAATGGCAAGATATTAGCAGAAGCTAAAATTTAGCTTTGGATGATTTGACTTGAATCAGGCTAAGATAGTGTTTATATAAGTTTGTGTCATCTGCTTTATGATAGCTAAGGTATGCATCAGCTCTCTAGACAAACTCACCCATTCCACAGCATGGCTTCCTTAGGAGTTAGCAAAGACAGGTGCTCATGCATCATGCTGGGGAACGAAAATCATGAATTTTAAGATCCAGGAATCACAGGCCCAAATTGTGAATTAATTCCATGGCAGGAAATAACAGTGTACTTAGAGTTTCCCATGCGTAGGAGGATATGATACTGATAAGTAAGAAATGGAACCCAGGACAGAATGAGATACAATTCATATTCTTCTGCAAATAAATTAGTAAGATATGGGCAAATTGACTGTCTCAAGCCATAATCAAAATGTTGACTTAACTCACAAGGAGAAATTTCTCTTCTAACCGATAACTTTGCAAATTTTTCATTGATATAGACACTACCATGTAAACCCTATTCCTTACCACAAATTCGCAACCTCTCCCTTGAAATTAACAAACCCAAATGGTGGGGGCCTCTAATAATCCTCAGGGATTTCTCATGTTCCAGCCTAAGACTGGGCTCATCCTAAGATCTTTAACCAAAAATATTCTTTCCTCCTCTGTGCCATCATACCTGCAAACTTGATAGGGAATACAGAATTGCCAGGTTATTCTAACCACAGGGTTCTCTAGTGGTGGCTAATTGGTTACAGGGTCTCTAGAAATAGATGGAGAGCCTTGTGAGGTGTTGCTTGACATATATAGGAAGAAAAATTGGGATTTTGCTGAGAGACATGAGGACCCATTGTAGAGATTCATAACTTCTTACCAAGTTCCTAGAACTAAGTTTGCAGAACAAAAGGCCCTCAGCTGAGAGTAACTGGAGCCATTTACCAAATTAATGGTGCACTGGGCTTAGGGAAATACTCAGGTCTTTCAGGGATTATTATATGCTGGCTCTGGATTTAAACCCATTCCAGAGGTGAGAAACACCCCCTATGTTCCACAGGTTAGGTTTTATGGAGATGAGCGAGAGATGGAATCTTGGCCTGAGTCTCAGATTTGCCTTGTGTTTCTTTTCCCAGTCCCAGATTATGTAGTGGGAATAGACTTTCTTTGTACCTGTAAGAATCACCATGTTTCTGACCCAGGAGTGGGAGCCATTGTTGTGGGAAAGGCCAAGTGGAAGCCCTTAGAACTGTTTCACCCCTAGGGACAAATGCAGAAATAAATGCCACCATTAAAGACCTAGGAGCTGCCATGGGTGCTCCTACCAGATCTCAAACTGAGGGTTCTTATTGTCTAAAAAACTGATTATCTCCCAGTAGGTGACAGCTCCCACCCAAGACCTTCCACCCAAGTAGATGACTGCATGAAATGTAGACAGCTTTCTCCTCAAATTCAAAGAAAAAAAGATAAAGATGGTCATGCTTTCATCTTCATTCTTTTTTCATTATTTTCCTAGTTATCTTCTTTCTTTTGCTACTTTAAGACTACTTTCTGTGGGTGTGTGTGTCAGAAGATGCTTTACTGGGGAATCTTGATCTGTACACTAAAATTAGACTCTTATTCTTTTTTAAAATTTAATTTTGTTTAAATTCGATTAATTAACAGATAGTATATTATTAGTTTCAGAGGTAGAGGTCAGTGATTCATCAGTTGTATATAACAGCCAGTGCTCATTACATCACATGCTTTCCTTAATGCTCATTACCCAGTTACCCCCTCCCCCACCCTTCCAGCAACCCTCAGTTTGTTTCCATGGTTAAGAGTCTCTTATGGTTAAGGCTACTTTTAAGCATTCTGATTAACTTCCTCTCTTTCCTTCCTTCCTTCCTTAGGTATTTGTGCCACTTTATCACTGATTCTTAAGTGCCACCCCTGGGCCCTCCCATGCCAGTATCCTATTTTCCCCATTAAGCTCAGGAACCCAATTCCATTGCATCACCCTGCATAGTCACAGCCTCAGAAGACAGTCACCACATCAGCATTCAAGGATGCAGGTGCCCCTTCATGAAGACATTTTTTTTTAATTTTTTTTTTTAAATTTATGATAGTCGCACAGAGAGAAAGAGAGAAGCAGAGACACAGGCAGAGGGAGAAGCAGGCTCCATGCACCAGGAGCCCGACGTGGGATTCGATCCTGGGTCTCCAGGATCGCACCCTGGGCCAAAGGCAGGCGCTAAACCACTGCGCCACCCAGGGATCCCCATGAAGACATTTTTTAACTGATGAAGGGAGTATCCTCTGGTCCCCTGAGGAGGGTATGACAAAGATGGTTGAGTAGGTTGCACATAATAGATCCATTCCAACTTACCTATTTCTCTAAGACTTTGGATTTTTTTTTTCATTAGGATGTCAAGAAAGTCACAGCCAAACTGTTACCACCCCTAGGCACAGAAAGATGAGTGGACTGAGTTTCCACCAGAGAACATAGTAAACGAAAGAGCCACTGTGAGAGGAGGAGTGGGCTTCAGATGAGGGACACAAATCTGAAGGCCTTCTGGCTCTAGATAGGGAGAGAGCCAAAGGAATCACTACCTCAGCATCACTCTCCTCACCTCCCTTGTTTGTTTTCAGAGGTTCAACTCATCAAACCCAGCCAGAGGAAGGAGCCAAATGGAGCCCTGTTGATACAGGCCATACATGATTAGCTTTCTGAGGCTAAGAGAAGTATGGAAAGAGGGAAAGAGCAGATAGCAAAAGGCAGAGAGTTTTTAGTTTCCTCTCAGCAGAAAAGAAGTGGAGATTCATAAGTAAGTTTGGTATCTTTTTTAAAAAATATTTTTAAAATTTAAATTCAATTTGCTAACATATAGTATAACACCCAGTGCTCATCCCATCAAGTGCCCTCCTCAGTGCCCGTCACCCAGTCACCCCAACCCCCTGCCCACCTCCCTTCTGCAACCTTTTGTTTATTTCCCAGAGTTAGGATATTACTCAGGCATCAGAAGAGATGAACACCCACCATTTGCTTCTATGTGGATGGAACTGGAGGGTATTATGCTGAGTGAAGTAAGTTTGGTGTCTTTGTAGAAAAAAAAAAAAAAAAAAGCTGGGATGCCTGGGTGGCTCAGTGGTTGAGATCTGCCTTTGGCCCAGATCATGATCCTGGCATCCTGGGATTGAGTCCCACATTGGGCTCCCCGAGGGGAGCCTGCTTCTCCCTCTGCCTGTATCTCTGCCTCTTTCTCTCTGTCTCTCAAGAATAAATAAAGAAAACCTTATAAAAAAAAAAGCTACATTTCTTCCAACATGGCAGATATGTATAGATGTAAAAATGAGTGGCACTTGGATTTTCTTGCTTCCCCCCAAAAGAGAAGGGAGCTAAAGACCTCCTCCCACCTCCTGTACAAAGAAGGACAAACCAGAATCTTTGTCAAGAGGTCAAATACATTCACCTGGACAAGAACATAGTAAAGCCAGACTTGAGAACAGGAGACTCTGGTTCTCACTTGGTACCTGTTTGCTGCAAATGCTCTGCTCCCCTGTGTGTGCATGGCTCACTGACTCATCTCAGGTGGACCTCTGCTCTGATTTTCTCACCCAGAGGAAACCCAGAGAGACCATCCAAGACCAGACTATTGAAAGCTGTGACTTTTCCTTTTTTTAAACCATTCTCTTAGTAGAATTGTATTAATATTTATTTTGCTTACATTTTTGTTTGAACATTTTGCTACCATATAAGCTTATATGCTTCCGGAGGGCATGGTATTGTTTTTTCAACTCTATATCCTTAATGCCTAGGGCTCTGCTTGAAACAAAGTAAACCTATCATTTTTTCCCCAAATAAATACATTATTGAATTCCCAGAAGCCTACTCTCAGAATCATAGTTCTCCTTGCAACATCTTTAGCCAAGTGCTTCTCAAAGATAGCCTTTTTTACTATCTGGGTGTTATTTTCTGCCCACTGTGCCCTGTGTTCAGTAGCTCAGAGCGGCACAACACAATGAAAATTCAGAGACTTACATCAGTTTGACCAATTCCTTGAAAGACACAAACCACTAAAGCTTAATCAGAAAGACATAGCCTGACTAGGTCTGTATCTATTAAAGACATCGAATTTGTCCTTAAAAATCATCCCCCACAACACAAACTCTAGGTCCAGACATTTTAATTGGTGAGTTCTAGAAAGCTTTAAAGGAAGAGATAATCAGTTCTGCACAATCACTTCCAGAATTTTTTTTTTAAAAAGGAGAAAATACTTCCTAATTCATCTTAAGAAGTTAAACATGCCCCAATACTCAAACCAGACAAAGATATAAAAAAGAAAACAACAGACACAAATATAGACGCAGAATCTTCAAGAAAACATTGGGAAATCAAATGTTGTCCTTACACGGGTACCCCTTTGTATCTATCTATGCGAGTGCCTGGGGCCTAGTAGATCTTTGGTAAATTTTTACTTGTGTCACTGAACATTCAAAATCAAATTTTGAGGGAGACGTTTAGGACAAGGAAGTGTTGACATTGCTCACATTGCAGAGGAAAGTTAAAAATTAATTAACAAAGAAGATTTTGGCTTGAGGATCATTTCCTCTATCTCTTTTAAACTTTTGAAATGACAGCCCTCCCTATAATACATGATTTCTTTATTCACCCCACTTTACGTTGTCTTGGTTGGGGCAAGATCACTGGCGTTTACTGAGGACTTTCCATGTGGCCAACATGCTGGTGATTTAACTTCATTTTCTTGTTTTAATCCTGATAATGGTTAATAACCCCAGCAGGAGCCTGGGAGCTTAGTGAATTTCCCAGCAAGTTAGAACTAGTAAGTGGCTGAGTTAAGGAAAGGAGTGGGGCCTCAAAGCACAGGAAATATGGGAAGCAGCTCATCAAATAGTGTGCTTCTCACTGGAAAGATCTGGAGTGGCAGTGGCTGAGGGCAGAGGATCCCTGGACCCCAAAGCCCCAAGGGGTTAGGAAACAGGCCCAAGATGGTCCCGACTTGCGTTGTGCTCTGCTGCCACCTGCTGGTCGTCCGTGGGAAGGCAGATAGAAGCTTCACCCGCAGTCCGTGCTCGCCCTCCGCGGGGTCAGGCCTGCCGTGACTACAGCGCCACCTGCAGTTCTTCTGGAGGAGTTTGTTTTTACAGCTTTGGCTCGGCTCTATTGGTGCAGGTGTGCGCGGAAAGTTCTGAGCGAAGGACCCACGCCTCAGTCTCAAGTTCCAGCCTACCAACCGGATGCAGGCAGAAGCCGCTCCCCTGGGTCCTCTGAACCACTGATATAAGGGGGATGGATGGTTCAGATGGAGGGCCCAGAAGTGCCTCACTGGCACCCAGTGGGAGTTTTTCAAATGAGAGTTTTTTCCTTTTTTCCCTTCTCCTCCCTTCACCAGACCTCCCCAGCCCGCCACCCTTTGCCCACCCCCAGCTCCCTGAGAAATGCTGGTCCCCGCAGTCCACCTATTTGGAGCACACTTAGAGCCTGAAAGAGTCCCATGGACTTGGGGCCTTCTTGCTGGCATTTAGGACTCTGCTCACTGGCTAAAACTCCGCCCACAGACTTACTTAGGAGGAAGCACCCTCATTTGGGATGTGTGCACCACTAGACAGTCTGCAAGCTGCTGACCTGGTTATGCCAGGGCCTCGGCTAGGTGGGCTGTCAAAGTCAGCAGGCTTCCCAGACTCAGACTCCAGATTGTTCATGAAACAGTTGTGGAAATGGTGAATGGAAACCCTCCATTGATGACTTCAGAAGGCCGCCCATTATTTTTCCACCTGCAATCTGGGGAATACATATAGTCACACATACACAAAGAATAAAAAATTTCTGATAAAAGACCAAATATCAAACAGCATTTATCTGCGGGTGATGAAGAGATTTTTCTACTGTGAACATTTATTACTAGTATGATTTTTTTAACTTAAAAAAATGCTTCTTAAGCGGAGACCATATTCCTGGGACTTTTTTTTTTTTTTTTTGCTCTGGGTCGGGTGGACATGGGTCTCCCAGGCAGGAGAGGGAAAGGCAAAAAGGAGCAGCTCTGCTTCGTGGTTGCAGCTCACTGACGCCAGCAGTTTGAAGACTGTGGCAGAGCTCTTTGGCCTCACTCGCTTGGCGGGGATGGCAGGATGCTGGCTATTACGGAGTCTAGAGACCTGGCACTGTCCTCGTGTCCCTACCTCTTCTCATTCCTGCCTCACCCATGATCCCCTGCCACTACTTCTGTCCCTAGCCCTCCTCTCTCAGGGCAATTGTCCCACTCTCACTCCAACCTCTTTTCTCATTGCCATGAGAAATGATCACAAACAAGTGGCTAGAAACAGACATCACAGGTACCCCCCCCCCCCATTTTTCAAAAGTCTAAGTTATGCTGCTTCATTTTTATGAAAGACCAGTGTTAGTATCTGTTTTTGAAAACCAAAGGACATAAGAAGGGGATTTTCACTTAAAAAAAAAAAAATCCCATTCAGGGTGTATTTTGCCGAGGGGTTAAACAGAGGCAGTAGGCACCCTGAGCCACCAAGTGCCTTCCCTTGGAACTACACTCAGAAATCTCAACATCAAGGGGCCATAGCTTGGAACTGTTTCTGTCAGCATCTGTGCTTTATCTCCATTTATTCTGGGCATCTGTTGGCAAGATGTGTCCTTGTGGATCAGAAAAGCCTAAAGGAAGTTATTTGAGGGGTCTGGGAAAGTTAAAAAATGCTTTCATAAAAATTCACGGTAATTGCTTCTTTGCTTTATGATGTTTCCATTTAGAAAGGTTTTCATAGGAACCCTCAAGTTTTGGATAGTGGGGGAAACCTGTGTCCATTCAGAATAAATTCAAGGGAGAGAGGGAGGGGGCCACAAGGACTTTTTTTTTTTTTTTTTTTTTTTTTTTGCCACTGGAGACGCTTGTGGATGTCAACATTTAAGACTTATTAACATGTATAGTTTAACTTGAGCTGAGAGGAGCTAAAATCTAGGCTCTCCCCATTAGCAAAATAAACACCACATGAGTGAAATCAAATTCAGCTTCTCCCCAATCCCAATAAACTCTTTACGGTCTCCCTTTCTGAAAACAGGGCCATTATCCTTCTAGAAACCTAAGCATAAAATTTGGGAGTTACTTTTTTGACTCTTTACCCCATCTGAACAAGCATCCAATCCTGAAGATTCTGTTTCTGGGCCTCACTGTCATCTCTCCTTCCCCCTGCAGCTTCCCTGCTCCATCCGGCTGCCTCTCCTCACTGTCCCCACCCCCCAGCACTAGCCTCCCAAGCCATCTCGATCTCCCAGGCTTCCTCATCTTTCCATCCATCTGAATGGCACGGAGATGCTGCTTTCATCCATCTGAGGGCCAGTTTTGACTGTTCCTGCCAAAAACATTCCCAAGGAATCCAGCATTACCAAATAAAATCTGAAGTCCAGAGGTGGCTATGCAAAGCCCTCCACAATTTCATCCCAGGATTATTGTCTGTTCCTCCCCTCCTGGTAACCCAGTGAGCAGCCAAATTTTCCTATTATTTCCCTGAGGCTACAGAGAATGTGAGACACACTCTCACAGCCTCTTGCCCTCCGGTCTCCAAATCTTCTTGGAGAGGCAGCCAGCAGTGTAGTCAGTGCTAAAGAGATCAAGGTCCAAAGCTGTCTAGGAGTGCAGGCCGAGAGCCTCGCGGGATGGCAGTTAGCCTTACCGCTTGGGGTGGGGATGGGTGTTGGTGGGTTGGTGGATGGTTTAGGCAGGGGCAACAGGCAAGCAGATGTGTGGAACTGCAAGAGCACAGGGCAGGTGCTACTACAAGTAGTCCAGGTTGGCTGGAGCTTAGGTTGCCTGAGAGAAAGCAGTTGGAGAGGATGCTGGGGGCAGTAGAGCAACAGCACTAATGTTAACATCATCCTAGGGGCCCTGTCTTCTGCTCAGCACTTTTCAGAGGCTTTCCTATTTACTTTTCACAAGACCCTGGATATTGGTATAGTTTTTTTGTTTTTTGTTTTTTTTTGCTAAAATATGTGTTACGATAGCACCAATGAACTCTCATGTGATTGGAAAAATGGGAGAATGATTTCAGTATAATGAAGTTGGGTTGGTTGAAAGGCAAAATCCCCTCCCCCCCCCCCCCCCCCCAGGAGGAAGTGGAATTGGAAGAGCAGGAGTATAATTAGAACTTTCAGCCGGAAATAAGAAAGCCTTCAGCTCAACTATGGCTTAGGCTAGGGCCTCTACTGCTCTATTTTAAGAAAATAAAAAATGAGAGCCTGCCCCGGGGCTCCCTCTCCAGAGAGCCCAAGCTCCTGACTCCTGGCTCCTGGCTCCCTCTCTTTCTGCACTCACTGCAGCTCCCCCAGCTCAGAGCTCTGCTTCTGTCTCCATGGGCTTCGCTGCCACAGGATAGCATCTCCACTCTATAATTTTATGTTTTAAAAATATCCCCCAAAGCAGCCTTACATGTACTCAATAACCTGCCTGGAGTCTCTGCTTTACCTCCTGAGATTCCAACTGTTGTTTTCCTTGTGCTCTGGTTGCAATGCTTCACAGCGTTGGAGAGACCTGCCCAATTTTATGTTTCCCTTCAGTCCTTTTATCTTTAGTATGTGATTTTTGTAGAACAGGAGATTTTTCAGGATCATATATGTAGTGCAATAGGAGACATGAACCGTTGAATTCCCACTGCATAGAAGAGGAAATGGGACCTTGGATGCATGTAACTTGCTCTTGTTTTGCGTAGCCCGTCAGTGGCGAACCTGCATTTTCCAGCTCAAGCAACATTATTCTGTGGATGTGGATTATACAGGGTCTTATGTGCCACAAGGGCTGGGTGTGTTGTTGTTGTTGTTTTTAAATCTATATCTCTCAGCAACAAATCTAGCCTTTTATCCGTGATCTGTGTGGTGCTGGGCCAGGGACTGCAAATTGCATTTCCCGACTACTTTGCCAGCTGTTTTTCTATGAGGTTTTGCCATCGGGAGGCACTAGAAAGAGACTGGAGAGTTGAGAGCAGGAGAAAGCTATTTCCTCCCTGTTACCCTATGCGTGTCCCTGTTTCTCTGGTTGGCTCCTCTCTGGTTGTGTGCCCCTTGGTTGTCAGCAGCAGCTGGGTGACAACTCCTTTGGCAAGCAGGGAACCAGCTGCCCCATGATCCTTCACCAGATGGGCCTGAAAAATCCCTTGATAATCCAAAGCTTTGTTGGATTCTTCTCCCACAGTGATCTGAGTGCCAGCTTTCTAGAGCTTCCTCCAAGAAGTCTGAATGCCCAGCTCTTTAGTTCTGGAAACACCATCTTTTTCCTTGAGGTTCCTCCTTCCTAGGAGTGAAGTTTTCTCTCTGCAGTTCTTACTCTCTAGAGGTGGCGGTGTTCCCTTTCTGCCCTTGCAGGCTTCCAGCACTTAAATAACCAACCTCTAGCATTAAATGCCCTCTCTTTGAAACACAATGCATCCGCTGTTCAGAACAGTTACTGACAGTGATATGCTTATCAATATTCCTCTGTTGGGAAAGGTGAATCTTCTAAGGCATTTCAGTAGGAAATGGACTACTTGCTGCAGATGTGACTTTATTTCATTTTTTGGTCACATTTGACTGTTGACCACTTCTTCCATTACACATTAGACCATCTTGTCTTCTGTAATGTCACACTCCCATTGATACCTCCTATCTCTCTAGCCATTTTTTCTCAGTTTTTAATGAAGACTCTTTTTCCTTTATCCTGGTGCTCCTTAGGGCCCTGACAGTAGCCATTTTATTTGTTCAATCTACCCATTTTCCCTGGAATAGCTGATCCATTTCCCATAGCCTCAGTTAAGATCTGTCTTCTGTTAACTTATAGATTCATGTTTTCAGCACAGACATTATTATTGGGTTCCAGACCCATTTATTCAACTGCCTTCTGGAATGTGTACTTGGGTGTTCCTTCAGTTAGTGGTAGATGGTTTGTATACTGATGGAGGGGTCCTGGTTTCAATCCAGAGCATGGCTAGAAAGCCCTTCTACTTCACCCAAATCCAAGCATCCCAACTGAATTGATCATTATCTGTTTCTCCTACCAGCCCCTGCCCCCCACCCCCAACCATGTTCCTAGTGTGAGTGGCTAACTTGAGTTTACTCAGTTATCCTAGTCAAATACCTGGGTGTCTATTTCTATCCTTGTCCCTGTTTCTCCTTCATGTCTCATAGACAAATAAGTCTTGTAGATTAAATCTCTGTCACTCAGAATGTGCTAAACAAATCAATGGCCAATATGGTGCTGTGTCCTCAATAGCCAGAATAGGTGAATCCAGAAAGCAATAGAAGTAGATGTGACCTCATCACTTCCAGTGACTTAGGTGGGGTATTTATACTTTCTGTCCTTATAACCTAAAGTTCTGCTATGTTAGGGGTCCTAATTCCCAATGGAGTGGGAATGCCTCTTCCAGGACATGCCTCTGCATAGTTTTCTGAATTAGAAGCTGCCACCTGGCCACTTTGGGCTCTTCATACATATAACCTATCCAGCAATAAAGGAGTTATTTTATTTGATATATTGGACCCTGATTTCTGTGAAGTGGCTACACAACAGGCAACGTGAAGGAGTACATTTGGAACTCAGAGAATTCATCGAATTTGTTCTAGCTTTAGATCAGGAGTTGATAAATTTTTTTCTTGAAGGGCCAGATAGTCAATATTTTCAGCTTTACAGGCAATATGGTCTTTGTCATAACTACTCAACTCTGCTGTTGTAGCAGTCATAGATAATACATAAATGAATGACCATGGCTGTATTCCAAAAAAAGGTTATTTAAAAAAACAGGCAGCCAGGCCAAAGGCTACATTTTGCTGATTTCTCTAGATTTAACTTTTAACCTTTTGAAGTAACCAAGAATTATAGAGCATAGAGCAAGATGTCAAATGATATCATGAAGATGCAATCATCCAAATCAAGAATGTGAGAAGTTCTGTAAAACAAATGACTTAT
Source organism: Vulpes lagopus (assembly GCF_018345385.1). Lineage (NCBI taxonomy): Eukaryota > Metazoa > Chordata > Mammalia > Carnivora > Canidae > Vulpes > Vulpes lagopus. The sequence goes on along the minus strand of NC_054833.1, from coordinate 71,086,614 downwards.
TTTCTTCAACAGATAAATGGATATCAAAACAAAGAAAGATAAAAAAACAAAACAAAACAAAACAAAAAAAAACAAACAAAACAAAGAAAGATGAAGAATGACTATATATTAAGAAATTTAAACAATAGGAGCCTGGGTGGTTCAGTTGGTTAAGCATCTGCCTTCTGGCTCAGGTCATGATCCTGGGGTCCTCGGATCGAGCCTCATATTGGGCTCCCTGCTCGGTGGGGAGCCTGCTTCTTCCTCTGCTCCTCACCCTGTTCGTGTTCTCTCTCTCTCTAATAAATAAATGATCCCTCTCAAATAAACAAATGAATCTTAAAAGAAAAAAGAAACATATTAATAAATTCATGGGGTGCCTGGGTGGCTCATTTGGTTGAGCATCCACCTCTTGGTTTCGCTCATATCATGATCTTGGGGTTGTGAGATCTGGTCTTGCATTGGGCTCAGCACTCAGTGCACAGGCGGCTTGCTATTCTCCTTTTCTCTCTGCACCTCCCCCTGCTCATGCTCTGTCTCTCTAAGATAAATAAATAAGTCTTCAAAAAAATTTATTTTAGATCATCTGGGAAAATCAAACATAGGTTGGGAGTCGTATGATGTTAAGGATTTTTTTAAAATGTAGTTTTTTTAAAAAGATTATTAATTAATTAATTAATTTATTTATTTATTTATTTATTCGTGAGAGACACAGAGAGAGGCAGAGACACAGGCAGAGGGAGAAGCAGGCTCCCGCCTGATGTGGGACTCAATCCCGGGACTCCAGGACCATGTCCGAAGCCGAAGGCAGGCGCTAAGCCACTGAGCCACCCAGAGATCCCCTAAAAAATGTATTGAAAAAAAAAAAATGTATTGAATATGATAAAGGTGTTATGGTTGGAGTAAAGAAAAATGCCTCATCTGTCAGCCACATATAGTGTAGTATTTAGAAGGAAATGATGCAACATCTAGGATTTACTTTCATGAGCAAAAGAAAATATTGTGTGTGTGTCTGTGTGTTTTGTGGGGGTGGGTATTGATAAGACACTAACAATAGTATGTTGACATTAGTTGAAACTGTTATATACATGCGGTTTCATTGTATTGTTCTCTTTGCTTTTGTGAATGTTTGAAACATGCCATAAGAAAGACATTAAACAATAGCAAAAAATAATTTTAATTGAATGAAAATATTGACACTATTGCCATGCCAACTCATTTATTATTTGGGTACCCACCAGATGAAAAACATGTTGGATGCTCAGTTTTATCAGCACACAACTTTCTCAGTATTCTCGGTGGTAGTTCTGTTTCTGACCTGCACTTTTGGGTAAATTTCTTATTCTACTAAGTTGTATTTTCCACCAGGCATTCTCTAATCTTTTCACAAAGCTAAAACATGTCTGCTGAATAAGTACAAGAGTACATAAGAGACAGCATCCTTTTGCCTGATTCTCTCAGTGAAAAATTTAGGGGGGAAATGTTGATTCATTTTCTTTTTTCCATTTAAACATCAAACATATATACTCCATGTGCCACACATGACACACATCTGATGGCTGCTCCCAGTATTAACCTTATTGGCCTGATTCCTTAAAGCATTTGAGCTTAGAATCCCCTGGGACACTACCCCTACCTTTGACACCTAGGAACTACCTGTTACTGCCTAGTTTGCATGCACTCTCAAGTTCTGTCTCTTTTTCAAATATGTCATTTTTAGATGAGGGAAAGTCTTCATTTTTCCCTCTCCTCTCCCATCTTTTTAGTGAATTTTACTGCCTCCTAAGCTTCTGATACATATGATTGAGTGAGGGACAGGTGGGGCTAGGTAGGGAGAGATAGGTAGGGGCTATGGGATCGGGCTCACAAAAATTCCAGAAATGTGGAGGTGAAAGGAAATCAGAGAGACAGAAACAAACCAGGCCATCCTGTCCTAGGTGTCAGAGGTAGGGTCTTGTTATAACGGCTACTTGTGACCAGCAAAGAATTACCGGACCCTAAAAAGGAAGTAAGCCATTAAAGATGTTATTACCAGTCCTTACTCAGTAGTGCTATCAATAAAGATGTTACAAGGGTTTAGGTTCCCTGGTTGGCTTTCAATAAAAAAACCAACCCAACAGGCCCCAGTGGCAACCCTGTTGGGACCCCTCTTATTCCTGAGAGCTTTTTCTGTATCCATACTAAATAAAACTCTATTACTCTACTCACTCTCCTTTGTCCACAAGATTCATTCTTTGACTATGTGAGACAAGAACCTAGCTCTCCCGCATCATGATGCAGATAATAAATGACTTGCCTTTGACCTCAAGCCCATGGGTTTTTTCAAGTATATAAGTCTGTGGAAAGTTTAGCCTTAGAAATTCTAACCCCAACCATTTTTGAAAGCCAGAAAAGGCAATGAATGAAAATTATTAACCAGGAAGTAGGGCTTGGGCTGAGGAGATTAGCCCCCTGAGTATCCTTCTGAGGGACTGCCTATTGGATGAGAGAGGCAATTCTGCTGAGGAGAACCACAGAAATCCCACCTTCACCTTCAACTTCAGCCCACTCAAGGCCTCAGATGCAAGTACAGCTTTTCTTGGCCTTAAGAAGGCAGCTCCTTAGCTCTAAAGTGCCTCCATCTGCCTCCTACCACCTGCTTACTCCTGGTTGGAAGTACAAAGGTCCTAAATTTAACACAGAAAGGGTGAACATTTTTGAAATTTGTCTACTTAAAAATAAAAAAATAATAAAATAAATTTATTTGTCTAAAAGAGGGTACCTTTGTCCAATTTATAAAAAGATACCAAATGTTTTAGGACAGCCCAAAGTCAAAAGCTCTAGAACCAGCTTGACCAGAGCTTATGAAAATGTCCAAGGCCTGAAGAACCGTAGAGAGCAAGTTGGAGTCACTCATGTCAAGCAGTGATGGAAGCAGCCAGGGGCAGTGCCGCTAAGACTGGCTATCTCTGAAACCAGCACAGGTTGATGACACCCAAACTGATAATCAGCAGAACCAAAGGAGGATGCAAAGGCCCAAGATTGATTAAACTCCTTTAAAAAGAGAGGATTTTTTGCAGCAAACTGTCAAACTCCCCAGACAATCACCCTTTCACATCTGACAGCATCAAAAAGCCAACTCTGCTCGATGGATCCCTGAACATCACAGAAATCCTCCACTGCTTAAACATAGTAACTGACTTCAGGTTTGGTTCATTAATTTCTTGTTGAATCTTGTCTGTTGTGTGACTTTGCCTGGTGCTTTGCTTTGTGTGACGTGTAAGAAGCCAAGCTGAACGTATATATGTGAGATATCATTGAATTTGGAATCCTAAAAGTGCTTTACAATTATCTTAACCTTGCTTTATGATTGAATAAAGCTGCCAGTGAGATGAGACACAACTTGTGTGTGTGGCTTCACAATGCACACCCATCAAGAGTAAAAAATATATATACATATACATATATATGTATAAACTGTGTTCAGTGCAGCCCCACAGCCACTGAAGGCAGCCTGGTGTGGTAGGCTCTTCCCCTTCCCAGGAGTAGAGCTAGGAAGCAAATCTCCTCACACCTCCTATTTTTGTCATCCACCTCACTCTCCACCACCCCCTCAAAGAAGTCCATTCAGCCCTGGGTTTTTTTTTTATTTAAGATTTTATTTATTCATATATGAGAGACACACACACACAGAGGCAGAGACATAGGCAGAGGGAGAAGCAGGCTTCTCCCAATGTGGGACTCGATCCTGGATCCCAGGATCACACCCTGAGCAGAAGGCAGATGCTCAACCGCTGAGCCACCCAGGCGTCCCAAGCAGCTCTGGGTTTCTTTTTTTTTTTTTTTTAATTAATTTTTATTGGTGTTCAATTTACCAACATACAGAAAAACACCCAGTGCTCATCCCATTAAGTGTCCACCTCAGTGCCCGTCACCCATTCCCCTCCAACACCCGCCCTCCTCCCCTTCCACCACCCCTAGTTCGTTTCCCCGAGTTAGGAGTCTTTATGTTCTGTCTCCCTTCCTGATATTTCCCAACATTTCTTTTCCCTTCCTTTATATTCCCTTTCACTATTATTCATATTCCCCAAATGAATGAGAACATACACTGTTTGTCCTTCTCCGATTGACTTATTTCACTCAGCATAATACCCTCCAGTTCCATCCACGTTGAAGCAAATGGTGGGTATTTGTCGTTTCTAATTGCTGAGTAATATTCCATTGTATACATAAACCACATCTTCTTTATCCATTCATCTTTCGATGGACACCGAGGCTCCTTCCACAGTTTGGCTATTGTGGCCATTGCTGATAGAAACATCGGGGTGCAGGTGTCCCGACGTTTCACTGCATCTGAATCTTTGGGGTAAATCCCCAACAGTGCAATTGCTGGGTCGTAGGGCAGGTCTATTTTTAACTCTTTGAGGAACCTCCACACAATTTTCCAGAGTGGCTGCACCAGTTCACAGTCCCACCAACAGTGTAAGAGGGTTCCCTTTTCTCCGCATCCTCTCCAACATTTGTTGTTTCCTGCCTTGTTAATTTTCCCCATTCTCACTGGTGTGAGGTGGTATCTCATTGTGGTTTTGATTTGTATTTCCCTGATGGCAAGTGATGCAGAGCATTTTCTCATGTGCTTGTTGGCCATGTCCATGTCTTCCTCTGTGAGATTTCTCTTCATGTCTTTTGCCCATTTCATGATTGGATTGTTTGTTTCTTTGGTGTTGAGTTTAATAAGTTCTTTATAGATTTTGGAAACTAGCCCTTTATCTGATATGTCATTTGCAAATATCTTCTCCCATTCTGTAGGTTGTCTTTTAGTTTTGTTGACTGTATCCTTTGCTGTGCAAAAGCTTCTTATCTTGATGAAGTCCCAATAGTTCATTTTTGCTTTTATTTCTTTTGCCTTTGTGGATGTATCTTGCAAGAAGTTACTGTGGCCAAGTTCAAAAAGGGTGTTGCCTGTGTTCTCCTCTAGGATTTTGATGGAATCTTGTCTCACATTTAGATAGTTCTGGAAGTCCTCGCCTCAGCAATCAGACAACAAAAAGACATTAAAGGCATTCAAATTGGCAAAGAAGAAGTCACACTCTCCCTCTTCGCCGATGACATGATACTCTACATAGAAAACCCAAAAGCCTCCACCCCAAGATTGCTAGAACTCATACAGCAATTTGGTAGCGTGGCAGGATACAAAATCAATGCCCAGAAATCAATGGCATTTCTATACACTAACAATGAGACTGAAGAAAGAGAAATTAAGGAGTCAATCCCATTTACAATTGCACCCAAAAGCATAAGATACCTAGGAATAAACCTAACCAAAGAGGTAAAAGATCTATACCCTAAAAACTATAGAACACTTCTGAAAGAAATTGAGGAAGACACAAAGAGATGGAAAAATATTCCATGCTCATGGATTGGCAGAATTAATATTGTAAAAATGTCAATGTTACCCAGGGCAATTTATACGTTTAATGCAATCCCTATCAAAATACCATGGACTTTCTTCAGAGAGTTAGAACAAATTATTTTAAGATTTGTGTGGAATCAGAAAAGACCCTGAATAGCCAGGGGAATTTTAAAAAAGAAAACCATAGCTGGGGGCATCACAATGCCAGATTTCAGGTTGTACTACAAAGCCGTGGTCATCAAGACAGTGTGGTACTGGCACAAAAACAGACACATAGATCAATGGAACAGAATAGAGAATCCAGAAGTGGACCCTGAAATGTACGGTCATCTAATATTCGATAAAGGAGGAAAGACTATCCATTGGAAGAAAGAGAGTCTCTTCAATAAATGGTGCTGGGAAAATTGGACATCCACATGCAGAAGAATGAAACTGGACCACTCTCTTTCACCATACACAAAGATAAGCTCTGGGTTTCTAATGCAAATGAGTTGTATCAGCTAAGGCTGATCTGAAATTCATTTCAGGACTCCAGCAAAGGAGCCTTGAAACCAGAGCCTGAATTCCATCCCAAAGTGATATCATTTGTCACTCCAGTGAGTGCCTACTTGGTGGTAGCATGGAGAAAGAAAGGAGTAAAGCAGCATCTGAAACAGTCTGTACTAAAAAAGAAAAAAGGAAAGAAAGAAAGAAGAAAGAAGAAAGAAAAGAAAGAAAGAAAGAAAGAAAGAAAGAAAGAAAAGAAAGAAAGAAAGAAGAAAAAGATTTATTTATTTAAGAGAGAGAGAGAGTGCAGGCGAGTGGGGAGAGAGGGTTCCAGGGAGAGAGACAGAGAGAATCTCAAGCAGACTTCCCTGCTAAGCAAGGAGCCAGACCTCAGGCTCTAATCTCACAGCTTTGAGATCATGACCTGAACCAAGATGAAGAGTGGGATTGCTTAACCCATGGAGCCACCCAGGTGCCCCCAGCCTTACTTTTTAATGTCTCATTTAACAAATAAATAGTAAGCAAACCTCTAGTCTGTGCCAGGCTTCTTATTGCTGTTGCCCTCTGGATTTCCCAAGGCACCAACCCCCCACCCCTCCTCAGCACTTTGTTTTTTAATCCAAGTGTTCAGCCCATCAATTCAGGCTGCCTAATTATCCTAAGGAACAATGGAAAAAGACTGCATTTCCCTAAAGAATGTGCTAGAAGAAGCTTATGTGGCATCCACATTTGGGGTATCTCCATGTCTTGGAAGCAAGGGAAACTGGATGGGCCTTGGAGTCCAGCAGAGTGTGGGAGGAAGTCTGCTCTGTCATTTGCAGCAAGAACACATAAATCACTTAATCTTTTTTATAAAACCATGATAATGATCTAGATAGTAACTGAGGGACTAACTGATTTATATAGGCAAATCGCAGGCCCATAGTAGGTTCTTAACAAAATTAGATCTTCCTTTTTCTCCAATGTTCAGTGTGGTCTTCACTGAATATTCACCTTGTGCTACCACGGTGTTCTTTATTGAAAAAGCTAAACTGATGTATTTCCAAGACCCACCTGACAGCAATGGTGGAAATGCAGTCTTGTATGTACAGTCCCCACAGAAGTGAGAAATGGATAGAAATGAGGTAGACACTATTATGCACTTATTAATAGGAATAGGCTGGAGGAAGGGAAATTAATTTACTAAATAGAAGGAATATCTTTTTATAAAAAAATCTATGTGCAGAAATGCCACATTTGTGTCATTTGCTTTGCCTCCTGGCTTTTATCTTGTTTTCTTCTGGACATGGGATTCATTGCTGTGTCCCCAGTTAGGTATGCATTCAGACCTCACCCATAAAATTTCCTTACTCTTGGATAGATGCGTATCCTCCAGCAAGTGCCTGTGTTATCATAACCAAAAGGGACACTTGGCAAGTTTCCTATTTATAACTTAATCTTTCCCAAGGGTATCTTGACCATACATACATACCAAAGACCTTACAATGGGCATACTTCTTAACTCGTGATTCCAATTCTGGGAAATTTTTCAAAGGAAATAATTAAAATGTGCTAAAGATAGATGAACAAGCATGCTATTTGTAATTTGAAATGGAATGTTGAAATGGTATGGGATCCCTGGGTGGCGCAGCGGTTTGGCGCCTGCCTTTGGCCCAGGGCGCGATCCTGGAGACCCGGGATCGAATCCCACATCGGGCTCCCGGTGCATGGAGCCTGCTTCTCCCTCCGCCTGTGTCTCTGCCTCTCTTTCTCTCTGTGACTATCATAAATAAATAAAAATTTTAAAAAAAACCTTTAAAAAAATGAAATGTAATGTAGTCATTATTAATTAATTATAGAATTAATGTAATAATAATACATTATTAATGTATTATAGAAGAATAATGATATGGAGAAATGTTTATAATGAATTTCTAATCAGGAAAACCAGTAAGGCACTTTGATTTGTTATGGACTGAGCTTTATAGAGTCTAGAAGGAAACAGGCAACTTATTTAGTGATTGTTTCTGGATGATGGAATTAAAGAAAAATTTTAGTTTTATTTCTTTGTACTTGTCTGTGTTTTATAAGTTTCAGGATGAGCTATTACTGTCACTACCAGCACAAAATGAATGATGCTTTCTTTCCCTTTAGAGACTCGGAATGCTGGTCATACTTCTCAGAATATCACTTTCCTTCTCTTTGTCTATTGAAGAGAATTTTCTGTTCATTATATTGACCAAGAAGGAATTTACTGAAAATTCAAGCAAACAGTCATTTATTTGGGCAATTCAATTTGCAATTTGGGAGACACACATTTGGGTAGAAACCTGAATTGTCTTCCTAGGAAGACAAAAGAGGGAGCTGATGTATGAAAGTGCAAGGCCATGAGAGTGGTTCACACTTGGGTCCTCCATGCAAAACAGGGATTGAGGCAAGATTAACTGGGATTTGCTGGGTTAAGAAGCAAATGAGGGTTTAAAACTTGTCAAATAGAGTTGGCTCCATTAAAAAAAAAATCAAAAGTATAGTTGGCACACAAAGTTGCATGAGTTTCAGGTGTGCAACATAGTGACTAGGAAGCCTATATATTATGCTATGTCATTGCAAGTGTAGCCTCCATTTGTGTTTTGGCTCCATTTAAAGTGAAGAATGGGAGTGCCAGGTGTCATGGCAACAAGGCAGTTAAGTCCAGGCTGAGGGGTTGCAGTTGGCAAAAAGTTCAGAAATTGCTCCTGCCTTAATGGCTTCCCAGCCCTTTTGTAAAAGGGACTCTCTTAGCTAGGCTTGCTTGCTTCATTTTGCAATATTTTGTAATTATTTAAAACTTAGCTTAAATATCACTGATCCCCAAATTCTTTGCTCTGCCCAAGTCCTTCCGCATTTAAAATGTCTTGGCCTTAAAACACAAGAATACACATTTAGCACTTACCACAGGCTAACAAGCACTTTTTAAAACTTTTTGTGTGTATTGACTCGCTTAATTTTCACCACAGCCAAATGAAGTAGAAGACACTATCTCTACTTTTTGGATAATGCAATTGTGAAAAAAAACAAAATTCAGCTGAGTAAATTTTAAAGATCTTATTGGCTTTATTCAGTGAACCATGTAGCATATATAAAGGAGCTTTGAAGAGCCCTACAAAATGACAGACCTTTATAGGCAGAAGAAGGTGGGACAGAGTTACCAGCAAAGTGTTCCAGGTAGGTCACCTTCCTTTGGAGCACAGCAGGGGTCTATCAGACAGATGACCTCATCTCATACAGACCAAGGAATTCAAAATTGACTGATATAAGATTCCACTCCTGGGAAAGGTTGAGAGTGTAATTTAAGTATAAAGCCTCAGTTTGGTGATATGGGCTTAGTACAAGTGACGCCATATGAGGCCTGTTCCCCCTTCCTTCCTAAACTGAAGCTCAGAGATCAAACAACTTGCCAAGATTACACAGCTAGCCAATAGTTCAGTAAGAACGTTATGAGCCTAAGCAGTCCAATTCTAGAACCCATGCTGTAAACTTCTCTGCTAACCTGCCACCTGCTTGCGTGTGTCACTTACCACAACCTATAGCACTCTTGGGTTGCTTCTGGAACTCCATGCTCTCCTGCACCATGAGCCTCTTGAGGACCCCAGCAGCTAAGTCCGTCTCCAGCACCAAACATCTTCAGAAGTAAATACTTATGGAATATATAAATTCACCAATGAGGCTTACCAGTGGTATTAAATACTGAACCAAATGTTTATTCTGATAGAGAAACAGTGGGAGGAAGGGGAGAGAAAGACGGAGAAAGGAAAAAGAAGGTGAAGAAACAAAGAGGAATAATGGGAAGAACAAGGAATGGTTGTCAAGAGGAAAAAAAATGTTATGTCAAGGCCCTGGGGCCATGCAAATTACACCCCACTCTCCTCTGTTTGGCAGAAATGCTAGTTCAGGGATTTCAATTTCTTTTTTTAAAACGCAGCAAGCCTTTTTTTTTTTTTTTTAAAACAAGTGAAATTTTGTACCGAAGGCTAACATGTAAAATAGATGCAGCTGGGCATGGAAGCAGAGCTTACTGTAATCATCTGGGGAACTCCTGGCCTCCTCTAGCCCTGCTACAGCCCTGAGACACCTCTGGAGAAATGTTAGGATCTGAGAGCAGTTTGAAAGCCACTGACTTAATTCATTCCTGGATGGTGGTCACAAGTGTGCCTTTGTGAGTAGAGCCCTTATCTCCTATAGGATCAATGTTAACATTTGCAATCTGTTTCTGAGATACCATTTCATACCATATTAACTCCAAAATAAGTCATTAAAATAAGTGAAAAGAAGAAAAAAAAATAAAATAAGTGAAAAGAAGAGGAAACTGTTACATAATATGGAATTTACATAATAAATATTCCCTTTGGGACACTTTTTCCTACGTGGATTTTATTGGCTGAAGATGTTTTGGTTTGTTTTGTTTCAAATAACGATATAGTGATTCTGTACACTACTCAGTGCTATCGTGGTAAAAGTGTACTCTTCATTGGCTTTATCAATTTCACCCATTTCCAGTCCGCCCTTCTGGGAACCTCTAGTTTGACATTTAAGAGTCTGTCTTTTTGTTTGTTTCTTTTTTTCTTTGTTCTTTTATTTCTTAAATTCCACATATGAGTGAAATCATATGATATTTGTCTTTCTCTGACTTATTTCACTTAGCAGTATACCCTCTAGATTCATCCATGTTGTTGCAAATAGCAAGATCTCATTCATTTTTATGGCTGAGTAATATTCCATTGTAGATATATATATACCACATCTTCTTTATCCACTTATCCATGGATGGGCACTTAGGTTGTTTCCATATCTTGGCTATTATAAATAATTCTGCAGTAGACATAAGGGTGCACCTACCTTTTTAAATTAGTGTTTTTGTTTTCTTAGGGTGATACCCATTAGTGGAATTACTGGATCATACGGTAATTCTCTTTTTTACTTTTTGAGGAAACTCCATACTGTTTTCCACAGTTTCTGCACCAATTTACATTCCCATCAATAGTGCACAAGGGTTCCGTTTCTCCATATTTTTATCAATCCTTTATATTTTTTATGTGTTTGATTTTAGCCATTCTGACAGGTGTGAGGTGATGTTGTGGTTTTGATTTGCATTTCCCTCATGATGAATGATGTTGAGATTTTTTAATGCATCTGTTGGCCCTTTGGATGACTACTTTGGAAAAATGTCTATTCAGGGTTTTTGCCCATTTTTAAATCAGATTATTATTATTATTATTATTTTGGTGTTGAGTTGTAGAAATTCCTTACATATTTTGGATATTAATCCCTTATCAGATATATCATTTGCAAATATTTTCTCCCATCAGTTAGGTTGCCTTTCTTGCTTGATGGTGTTTTTCTTTGCTGTGCAAAAGCTTTTTCTTTTGGTGTAGTCCCAATAGTTTATTTTTGCTTTTGTTTCTGACTAAAGAGTTATTTTTTAAACTTCAAAGGCCTTCTTTGATAACTATTCTCACAACAAATGTAGGCAGTTGCACTGCTCCAAGGATTTCAAACTGCTTTTAAAATTAGTATTATTTATCCTGAAGTTTAATAATTTAATATTCACGAGTGCTTCGAAAACATCTGAATGGAAGAAAAGTTGGTGGGGGGTAAATTTCCAAGTAGCTTTATTTTCTTCAGTGATTTCTTCCTCAAAACACAGAGCAAATCTGACTTCAGCCAGCTGGTCATTAATGTTATTCTACTTCTTGCTACATCAGGATCCATAATAGAGTTGCTCAGTAATCATACCTAAAAATGCTGATTATGACTATGAGGTTTTTACTTATGATAAGGAAGATTATAAGAGCAAGGTTTTTCAGGTCAAATTCATGTACTGACTTTAGCTTGTGTATTAGCCTATAGCTATCTTTTGAGTGGAACAATCATAATATTATTTCAGTCATAACAGACATGGCATGGTCTTGAGGATACTGTTTATAGAGGATTGAAAGGAGATATTTATGTAACATAGGTTGTGTTGCAAATATCTTCTATACCAGTTTCCACATCCAGGACAGAATGTGTTAAGTAGAGTACAACTTCTATGACAGGCCACTACCTTGTGGTGAATTCATGTCTCTAAGTAGAAATGATACTCCAAGTACCCACCTGACAACCATGTATCCTTTAAATCAGAGTTGCATTTGCAAATAAGCCAACTTTGATGTATCTTTGATATTTCAGTTGTTTGATGAACCAGGAAAATAGCTGCCACTTATAAAAAATTTCTAAATGCAATTATCTTATTAGTTTGACATGCATCATCTCATTTTATTCTCAAGATGATCCTATAAGGTAGGCGCCATTTATGTTCAATTATAAAAGTGGCTCAGAAAAAATATGGCTCAGAGTCTTTCTCACCACTTGCTTAGAAGCATGGTGAGAATTCAAACCAGTCCATTGGACCCCAAAGCCCAGCCTCTTGACTGCTCTGCTAAATCAACCCTTGCCATGTTTTCCAATTATAACTGTAGCTTTATTTATTATACTTCCACAGTCTAGTGCATGCAGGCATTTAAGACATATTTGTTTATTGAATGAGTAAAAATGATGATTTGAATTGTGAATAACCAAAATAATACACTAATTACTTCTTAAATATGTGTAAGCACTATTTAGTTTTCTCCAACTCTACTGCCAGCACTTGCTCAAGCCACTATCCATTTTGCTTGGCCTCCTTCAAAAACTTGGCCCTTTCTGATCTGTTTCACTACAGCAACCAGAGAGAGTATTCTGAAATGCAAAATGTTTCCCCCTTCATCCTCATAAAACAATTTTCAATCTTTTTCTGTTGCTTCTCAGATGGAAGCCCAAATATTTCACACAGGATACAAAAGCCCTTCCAGTGTCCCCTCCCACATGTCCTCCATGGCCCCCAGCAGTCCAGCCACTCTACTCTGGCTGTGCTGGTTCCTTAAGCTCTCACCTGCTGCTTCTCTCCTCTGGAATCTGCTCATGCTGTTTCTTCTGTTGGAAATGCACATCTTTCTTTCCTCCATCCTTCACCCCCAGTAATTCCTCTTTACCCCTTAGATCTCAGGTCAACTGTCCTTACTTAGAAATGATCCCCCAGCTTCTCAGTCTAGATCAAATTCTTCCCAAGTTCCCTTTGATCGTACCTTGAACTTCTTATTAACACTAGTCACTACTGCAAGATTACATTTATCTATTTTCTGCCTCTCCCATTTCAAATGTAAGCTCCATGGGGCAGAGGCTCTGACCATTTTCACTCACTTTTGTGAAGACATTCAGTGCCTGTCCTATACTAATTGCTCAATAGATATTTAATATTCAAATATAAATACAGTTGGGATATTGTGAGCTTGGGTTTTCTCATTTTCTCTCCTTATCATCATCATCTAATGTTTCTAGAGCAACTATTTTGCTCAGGGCACTTGGCTGTTTATTTATTTATTTTTAAAGATTTTATTTATTTATTCATGAGAGACACACAGAGAAGGAGGCAGAGACATAGGCAGAGGGAGAAGCAGGCTCCATGCAGCAAGCCTGATGAGGGACTCGATCCCAGGACTCTGGGATCATGACTTGAGCCAAAGGCAGATGCTCAACCACTGAGCCACCCAGATGTCCCCACTTGGCTGTTTAGAATGGATTTTTAAACCTTCAGGACATCTGTGGCTAGGGCTCAACCTAGGGAAGTTCACAGAGTTAGAAAAAGCAAAGCACATGTGTGTTGGGCAGGTAATAAAGGGAAAAGTTGGTCCAGGAATGGCTGGGTCACTGATCACCCACAGGCTGCCCTCCTCTTCTCATTACCACCTTCCATTTTCCTTTAAGTGGGAGAGAAGGCAAGTTCAGAACGTAAGCTGCCTGCTGACCTGGGTGCTGCAGAGAGCCGGTGATTAAAGCTGGAGATGGAACTCTTTTTCTCCATTTCATCTTCTTGAATGTAATACCAGCTGTGTTTTAAGCTGAGCTACCATGCACCTGCTGGGAAGCCGTTTTCTACCCAATGCTATGAAAATGATGACATTTACTCCTTCGAGTGAGAAAGATGATCAACTTGATAGGAGCCTAGAGGAGGAAAAATTTTTTTCAATTGGGTGTGAGTCTTCCACCCACTGACCAGTCAAGGGACTAAGAGCAAAAGCACATGTGTGTGTGCGCATGTGTGTCGAGCAGTGTGGATCTGGGGTTCTCTGTTTCCAAAGCATCTATCACTGTGAGCAAATTCAATTTCGTGAAATTGAAATGGTAGGTGCCGTGCTGGCTCTTGAAATGACTGCTGGCCTGAAGCTCTGGGGTTCTTTATCTGCTTTGTCTCTGAGCCCTCTGGCTCCATTTATAAAACTAGAACCTAGAGAGGCAGATTATATGCTTACGTCTCCACCACATTATTAAAAAGCATTATTTTTCACCAAAAAGAACAGAGAAAAGCCAAAGAAAAGGACAAAGCTTTTCTCTCCAGGGGCATAGCATGTTGATTTTCTAAGCATTCACCCCAGAGAAAAGAAAGTATTCAGTATGTAGTTATCTTTCTAAGAGAAAAAATGAAATGTGCTAGGATGGGTATTTCTATTCAAACTTTGCACATCATATCTGCCCTACATTACTAGCATTCTCAAGGAACGAGAGTTTTTTTCATTTTTATTTTTTTTAAAAGCCTCTCTTATGATTTGAATTTAGAAGTGTTAGAATATTAGGTACTGCCTTGGATTGAAGGATTTGGGGTCAGACTGTGAAGTTTATGATTGAAATGTTTCTCACCCTGATTTCTAGGATATCAGCCAAACAAATCTGTGGAAGCTAGAAACTCCCTATCAAAGTAAAAAACATGGGATGCTTGGGTGGCTCAGTGGTTAAGCATCTGCCTTTGGCCCCAGACATGATCCTGGAGCCCTGGGATCGAGTCCCACATCAGGCTCCCTGCATGGAGCCTGCTTCTCCCTCTGCCTGTGTCTCTGCCCCTCTCTCTCTCTCTCTCTCTCTCTCTCTTTCTGTGCCTCTCATGAATAAATAAATAAAATCTTAAAAAAAAAGGTAAAGGACATTTACCGTTCTGGGTTGTCAATACGAAGTTTTTAAGGTTGATAAAGTTGGAACATAGAATAGAATTCACTGGGAATTCATCTGCTAGACCATGTCTTTCTTTCTTTCTTTTTTTTTTTTAAGATTTTATTTATTTATTCAAGAGAGACACAGAGAGAGAGAGAGGCAGAGAGAGAGGCAGAGACATAGGCAGAGGGAGAAGCAGGCTCCCTGTGGGGAGCCCAAAGGCAGCTGCCCAACCGCTGAGCTACCCAGGCATCCCCCATGTCTGTCTTGTTTGCTATTGAATTCCCATTGTAAAGCACAGTGCCTCAGTTTTATTAAGTCCTCAAAGAATGTTTCAATGGGATAAGTGACTACATGATTTTTTCAACATCATTATTAATATTACCCTCTTGAGCACCCCAATTTTGTAGGGAATTCAGTGAGGTCCTTGTTTCCTCTGCTTGCTTAACTATTGACACCAGTGACTGTCAGGCTGCAGAGCAACACCCTACCCAGTTCCTGAGCTTGTGTTGCAAGTCTTTGCCACATGTCTCATCCTCACCAGTGGGTGGGTTCTGGAATAAATCTTGTTGCTGTAACCCCAGCATCTGTTGTATTTGGATGAAACCTCAGAATGAGATACTTTTATGCTTAGATTGCCAGCTTCATTCATCTGCCTGGGAGCATGCTCCTCTTTTATTGGCCAGTAGAGGTTTTCTTCAACAATGGTCAACCAATAGATAGTGATGGACAGAAAGTCTGCTGAGAGTTTCATCTGTATCTGCTGCCTTCTACACAGACTACATAGATCCTGTGCCTGAGAGAAATTCACAATAATAATCAATACTTACTGAGCTTTTATGTGCTTGGCATAATTCTAAATATATTGCCTATTCTAGTATATGTAATTTTCATAACAACCCTATGAAGAAAGTACTGTTATACTCTTTTTTAAAAGATAGGGAGATGGAGTACAAATAGGCAAAGAAAAGTTATCCTAAAATTAAACAGCAGCATGATTCAATTCAGTTCATCTAATTTGGGAGCTCATATCCCTAAGTACTATGCTATCCTAATTTCTCTGTAGGCAAGGAGAATATTCAGTCCTTATACACTGATAAGTTTTAGCAGCTGGTTACCATTCTTCTTGATTGGGAGTCTATTCTCACTAATAAATATTTTTAATATCAGCTCTTCTCTTTGGGCATTGTGAGGAAGAGTCTTGTCTATCTCTGGGAACCTGTTATGTAGCGACTCTACCCAGTATTAGAATTCATTCCTTCTGGACTAGTCCCAGAGCTAAGGGTACATGGAGGATGAAGAGGATACCTTTAAGGCAAGCCTCAAGTATAAAACAATAGATTTGATTCAAGGTAGCTTATACACAAGACACCAGCTAAGAGGTATAGGAAATCCATATAGAAGTTCAGAGAAGGAGAAAATCATTGAGACTGCTCACAAGGGAGGCAGGCCTTGAACTGAGCCTTGAAAGAAAAGTTGGGCCAATAACACAATAAAGAGAGACTGGAAACACTATGTGCCCAACAACTAAGCCAATCTAAAATGGCAATCAGAGAAATAACTGCTAATCAGCAGAAGGGGTCAAATTTCAAGCTCTAAATGTCTGCTAGGCAGATGCCGATGAAAACTAGAAGTGAAATTTTGCTCCTGCATATCCTTTGCCAGAACACTAACAAGCTCTCTCTTGTATTTAAAACTAAGAACAGTAGAGATTTTTAAAATTGAGTTCTAGTAGTATCTGTGACTCACATATGTACAGGGAAAAGATAACCAGATGAATTCTTGCAATACCGAAGATACTGAAATAGAAGTCCCAAAGGGTACACATAGGGGTAAAGCCATATGTTCTTTTGGGGGAGGGAGAGTACGGTAACTCCTTTAGATAAGGAAGGGAGAGTATTCAGAAAAGCATGCAAGTCCAAGGGACTAGATTTTGAATCTAGTCTTTGTCCTTTGTCCTTTGATTTTTAGATATGTCACTCAGTGTCTTAGTCTATTAGGGCTGTTATAACAAAACCTCATAAATTGGGTGGCTTATAAAAAACAGAAGTTTATTTCTCACAGTTCTGGAGGCTAAGAAGTCCAAGATCAAGGTGCCAGCAGGTTTAGTGTCTGGTGGAAACCTGCTTCCAAGATGACTATCTTTTTGCTGTGTCCTCACATGAAGGGGCTGGGAAGCTCTGTGGCGTTTCTTTTGTAAGCACTAATGTCATTCATGAGGGCTCCACTCTCATGACCTAAGCACCTCCCAGAAGCCCCTCCACCAAACACATCACTTTGGACATTGGGGTTTCAACATATGAATGGGGGAGATATAAACATTCAGTCCATTGTATCCAAACTCCCAGTGCATTTCGCCCTGAGGATGTAGAGTGGCTAAACACTTGAATGGTTTTGCTACAGACTGCCTGGGTTAAAATATTTACTCTGCCATAACTTAGTGGCAAAATTTGGGGGGGGGGGAAGCTTTTTTTTAAACTTCTTAGTGTTCCAGTTTTCCCATCTGTAAAATGGGATAAATAATAATTAATAAAGTTTTTGCAGGAATCACCGAATTAATTTAGAAATTAAAATAGTGCCTAGCATAGGGAGGGTGCTCAACAAATGCTAGCTATTATTAAAAGCTGCCAAATGGAGGTAATGACAATTGCCTCTCAATTATCTTTCTCATGAGAATTTTTGTTTTTCTTAATTCTTAATTTTTATTATTTTTAAGAGCTTTCTTGAGGTCTACTTTATATACAAAAGACATTTAATGTATACAACTGGATAGTTTGGACATATGCATATAACTGTGTAATCATCACCACAGTCAAGGTAATAAACATACCCATCTCTATCAAACCATTCCTACTGCAGTCTTCCCCTGCCCTCTTTTTTGTGATAAATCACTTAACATGTAAGATCTACCTTTTTAATAAAATTTTTGAATGCACAATACAGTATTGTTAACTATAGGCATTAGGAGATGCCTGTTAACTATAGGAGATACCTGATGTAAGTGGAATCATGCAGTATTTGCTTTTCTGTGACTGACTGGCTTATTTTACTTAGCATAATGTCCTTCAGGTTCATCCATATGACAGGATTTCCTTTTTTTAAGGCTGAATAATATAAATTATTTATAATTATAGATAAATAATATAAATTAAAAATTATCCTCATCCATATCTTTGGATGTATGGATAAGATCTCCGTATATCTATATCTATATCTATATATACACAACATTTTCTTTATCCATTAATCCATTGATGGACATTTATTTTTTTCCATGTCTTGACTATTGTGAATAATGCAGTGAATGTGGGAGTGCAGATATCAAAGAAAACATACAGATGGCCAATAAGCATATGAAAAGGTACTCACTATCGCTAATCATCAGAGAAATGCAAATCAAAGCCACAATGAGGTATCCTCTTATACCTTAGGATGGCTTTTTTTTCTTTCTTTTTTTTTTTTTTTAAGGTAAGTGTTGGCAAGGAGGTAGAAGGTAAAGAATTGAAATCTTTGTACACTATTGGTGGGAATGTAAAATGGTGCTGTTGCTGTGAAAAATGGTACGGGGGTTCCTCAAAAAATTAAAAACAGAACTACCATGTGATCCAGCAAATCCATGCTTGGTATATATCCAAAATAATTTAAATAAAGATTGCTTTTTTCCCTTAAATTCATGTGTCATTATTCACAGATGCTTATTATGGTCCAACATATGTAATATTTATGAAAAAAAAGATCATGACATTTTCTCTATCCTTAAAAAACTTCAATTTCATTTGGGAAAGATGATCTTTGCTACCCAAATTGTCACTAGGAAGTAAGAGCTGCCAGGCAATTGGTAATACTGTCATCCTATGTGCTAGAATGACGGATAGACTGGCCATTATTCTTCAAGCTTCCCTAGAGGTTTTTTTTTCCTACCACATCCATCCATGAAGAGTTTCAGATATTTGTGCTGTATAATTTTTAATGGATACCTCCAACTTTGGAGCTTGATGGACTCTGGAATTAGATAGTTAAATATCTGGTCCTGGCTCTGCTACTTACTAGCCATGTGACTTTTGTCAAATTAAGCTCTTCATACTTCAGACTCCTTACATGTAAAATAAGGAAGAAGATAATGCGTGATTCCTGGGATCATGGTGAGGATCACAAGAGTGAATAGTGGTAAAGTGTTTAGAAGAATGGCTGGCATTGTAGGAAGGCCTGTATATGTGTTAGCTAGCTATCATTGTCTGCTGTTGTTC
Source organism: Vulpes lagopus (assembly GCF_018345385.1). Lineage (NCBI taxonomy): Eukaryota > Metazoa > Chordata > Mammalia > Carnivora > Canidae > Vulpes > Vulpes lagopus. The sequence continues at coordinate 71,067,492 of NC_054833.1, read as the reverse complement.
CCTTAAATATTTCTTTCAGAGAGAAAATATTCTTCTTTGCCTGGATAAAACTGTCTTTGTCAGGCCACAATAGACAATTCTGTCTCTGTGTTTCAAATCAATCTGGATTCATAAATTTAAAAATGTCTAGTCCAGGGACGCCTGAGTGGCTCAACGGTTGAGCATCTGCCTTCGGCTCAGGGTGTGATCCCAGGGTCTGGGATCAAGTCCCACATTGGGCTCCTTGCAGGGATCCTTCTTCTCCCTCTGCCTGTGTCTCTGCCTCTCTCTTTCTCTCTGTGTCTCTCATGAATAAATAAATAAAATCTTAAAAAAAAAAGTCTATTCCAAAATATCAATTTCCTCTTATATATTAATTGAACTATTGGCCTTCCCTTTGTTGATGAGCCACCAGCCCCCAGAGAAGCTGCTCTCTGTTCATTTCCTCCCCAGTGAGTTAGCTGCTATTTTTGACTTTGACCAGATGGCTTCAAGAGCTTGGTATTTCAAGTGGACTCACTTTTTGGGGGGCTTCTGTGGCCTCTCAGAGCAGCAACCTTGTTGAAGGCCATGCTTTGCCTTTGACTCATCTCCCAACCCTATCATGCCACCCTAGCCCCTAGTTTTCCAGCTATCTCTCTAGCAGATTCTCCTTACTGGAGTTCTTCACCTTTCTAGATACTCCTCTAGACAGGATTAACATGGCTCCAGGATGGCCTTCTTTCCTGATTGGCTCCTATTGAGACCACAGGGAACAGTAACTCATCCTTTGCTCTGACAATCTGGAAATGCTGGCACATTGCAATGCAGCAACTTTTAACCTTTATCTGCAGACACTTTATCTCTTGACCCTCTCATGAGGGTCAAGGCAACATTCCTTAGTGTTGTCAGCTTTAGAGAACAATTTAAAGCTCTTAGAGAAGCCAGTGCATGCCCCCTCCATAAGCTAAAGGTTACTGAGGTAAATCCTCTCCTTTCGGAAAAATTGATTAGGGTATCACAACAAAGCCATTTCCAAAGAAATTTCTTTACAAATCATTCCATCTCTCTGTCCCCTCTCTCAATCCTGTTATAGGCTGTACCTGCAGTTTAATATCTGCTATATACCACATCAGTCAAAATAGATGAAAAGGATCTCATTTTAACATGCTATTGTTATTATTATTTTTAGTCACAATTGGGAACTTTAAGAAGTCCAGAGAATTTTATTCCTTTCTTTCTTTTACCATATCAAGGAGCTGGAGATTCATCTGAAGAAAAATGTCCAGCAATCTTTTCATTTTGAAGAATCATCTTGATAGATAGAAGCAATTAGAAGTGAAAAAAAAAAAAAGTAGCTGGGTCAAATCTCAGTCAGAAGATGGCAGAAGTCCCAAATCTTAAACTAGCAGCTCAATTTAAGCCTATTTTCTCTGTTGCGTATTTTATTAAGCCACTGGGAAAGGATGCCAATATTCAGCCTTAGGGACTTGTGTAAAAGCTTTTTCAATTGATAGCTGCAAGATTTGAAATAAATAGCATTCTGAAGTTTAATAGCGGCTTTGCAGAAAATAAGCTATACATTTGTAATACGTTTAACAAGAATAATTAGGAACATGTGTTTATATTAATAAGAGGTATAGATTTGAGTTGGGCTCCATGATGGTTTAGTAAGTAGGGAACAACCAATAATCCTTTCAGGATTCTCAAAAGTGATATTGATCTTTCCTTAGTCTTTTTCCTAACCCATGTCAACCACTCAAAACTAAAAAGATGCCCTTTAAAAGGAAATTTGCAAAAGTGTGTAAATACTTGCTTGGTATTGATGAGGTGTGGTAAAATAGGTGCATTAACTAACATAATTCAGTTGGAAATGTAATTGTTACAACCTTTAGAAGAAAAATTTGACAAAATGCATTAACAGTGCTAAAAATTACATACTCCTGAATCCACTAATTTTTTTTTCTAGACTTTATCCTAAGGAAAGAAAAAACATGCCAGAATATTTTTTCAAAGACGTTTTTGTAAGTGGAATAATCTTAATGTTTAACAATAAAGCTTTACTAAATTATCATATATATATATGATGGAATTTTATGGAATCCTTTAAAATTAGGATACAAGTTTTTTTTTATCAATACAGAAAATATTCAAAGAAAAGTAGATTGAGAGCAATATGTAGAAGCAAAACCCATGTTTGTTTTACATTTCATGTATTTATGTATAAGATATATAAGTCAGGAAGAACCACCATTTTAACAGTGGTTTTCCTGAGCAGTATAATTTTGAATGATTCCCTTATTCTTACATGTATTTTCTAATTTTTCCATAACAAGTATGAATATTTATAAAGAAGACAGTCATTAGAACAGGATTTATATGATTCAGAAGCAAGAAATATATCAAAAGAAGAAGAAAATATATCTACCCAATATTGAATATAGATGGGTATAAGAGAAAAATATAGCTTAGTGCTAATGGAAAAAGAAAACTGGAATCTTCTTTTCAATGAATATTGATCACCTGTTAATTGTATGGTTCTGTGTGTGCAGCAGAGACTCCCTAACATACCTAAGGCAAGAGGGTTAGGTAAAAGGACATAGTAGAGTATATATTTTTAGTGAAACAGTCAATTAAATTTCCTGGATTGTGAATAAATGTCCCCAGTATTCATCTACTATGTTAACAGATTTTGAATTCTATCCTACTTTCTTTTAATTGAACTATGGAAAGTTGGTCTTTTATTTTTGCATATTTCCCCCCTACAATAGAAAATATTGGTTATTTGTGATTAACATGAGTGCATGGTAGTTTCATTTATTTGAGTTCAGCCAAACCCTCCAGAACGACCCTTCTACCAAACTCTTTCATCTGCAATGCAAATGTCTTCTGCAAGGCACATGTTTCCAAGGAAACTTTATGGAAATGGAAAAGCTCCAAACATATCATCTTATATCTAAAAGAGAAAATGACACAATGTTAATAACTAATGTGATTGTCTCAGGCTCAATGAAATGCATCAGTCATAGCTGCTCAGGATGGAGACCAGTAATAAAAAGGGATGCCCTAACTATGTTCTGCATGCCAAAGAGAGAAATATGCTCACATTATATCTTAGCTATAAACCATGAAAGGGAGAAAGTGTTTGTGGGAATAAATGGAAAATCATTAGCAAGTCTCCATCAAGAGGGCAAGGAGAGAGCTAATGCACTAAAGCCAAACTGGCTTCTCAGAATATGTTTAGCAAATCTGTCACCCTCCTCCCTCAACGCTCTCACTCTCTTCGCTTTCTTTATCCAGTTGATCTGAACTCTCAACCTACAGAGAAGGCAGTTATTAGTAACTAAATTCTGTATGTAAAATGTTTGAACTAACCCAGAATAACCAACATAATACTTAAGCAGAAGTACAGAGTAGGAAAACTGGCAGTACCCTCCTTCAAGACTTACTATAAAGCTAGAATAATCAAAACAATGCAGTACTGGCAAAAGAAGAGACAAATAGATCAATGGAACACAGTTAAGAGCCCAGAAAAGGATCCCCATAAATAATAGTCAAGTGATCTTTGACAAAGGAGTAAAGGTAATACAATGGAGCAAAGACAGTCTCTTCAACAAATGGTGCTGGAATAACTGGACATCCACATGCAAAAAAAAAAAAAATGAATCTAGACACAGACTTTATATTTTTCACAAAAATTGACTCAAAATGGATCACATACCTAAATGTAAAACACAAAATTATAAAACTCCTAAAAGATAACATAGTAGAAAACCTAGATGACCTTGGATATAGTGAGGCCTTTTTATATACAATACCACAGACACAATCCATGAAACAAATCACTGATGAGACAAACTTCATTAAAATTAAAAATTTCGGGATCCCTGGGTGGCGCAGCAGTTGAGCGCCTGCCTTTGGCCCAGGGCACAATCCTGGAGACCCAGGATTGAATCCCACATCGGGCTCCCGGTGCATGGAGCCTGCTTCTCCCTCCGCCTGTGTCTCTGCCTCTCTCTCTCTCTGTGACTATCATAAATAAATAAAAAAAATTTAAAAAAATTAAAAATTTCTGTTCTGAAAAAACAATGTCAAGAGAATTAGAATGTACTAGGGCACAGACTGGCAGAAAATATTGGCCAGCAACATATTTGGTAAAGGACTGTTATCCAAAGTATACAAAGACTGTTATCCAAAGTATACAAAGAACTCCTAAACTCAACAATGAGAAAACAACTAGATTAAGAAATTGGCCAAAAACTTTAATAGACACCTCACCAAGGAAGGTATACAGATAGCAACTAAGTATCTGGAAAGATGCTCCATATCAGATGTCATTGGAAAAATGCAAATTGAAACAATAGATACCACTACATATCTATTAGATTGGTCAAAATCTGGAATACTGATAACACCAAATGCTGGGGGAAGATGTGGAGCAAGAGGAACTCTCATGCCGTGCTGGTGAAAATGCAAAATGGTATAGCCACTTTGGAAGACAGCTTGGCATTTCTTTACAAAATTAAACATACTCTTACCATAAAATACAGCAATCATGCTTCTTGGTATTTACCCAAAGGGTTAAAAGCTATGTCCACACAAAAATCTGCACAAGGATATTTATAGCTGCTTTATTCATAATTGCTAAAACTTGGAAGCAACCAAGATGTCCTTCAATAGGTGAACAGCTAAGTAAACTGTAGGTGTATTCTGAGATTAAAGAATGGAGAGCATGATCCCTGATGTGTGCACTATAATCAAGTATTTGAGAAACAATTTGCAGTTTTAAAAATATATTAACAAATTTGCTAAGAAACATAAAAGAAATTTAAATCAACTTAGTGACATATTTTGCTTCAAGATGAGAAGTGGCATTACTATAAAAATGTTAACCCTAGATTAGTTTAACACATGATGGAATTCCAATAAAATTTCCCCAAAACAAAATGGTTTCAATGTTCATTTAGGACAGGGGTCTGCAAGCAGAGGCCCATGGGCCAAATTTAGCCTATTCTTGTTTTTATAAATAAAATTTTATTTATAAAACTCTGTAGTGGCAGAGTTGAGTAGTGTGACAGAAACCTTTTGGTCTGTAAATCCTAAAGTATTCACTAAGTACAGAAGATGATCTCCAGTCACTGATCTAAAAGGACAGAAAGGCAGGAACAAGTAAGAATATACTGAAATGAAAAATCAGAGAACAGATGCATTTCCAATTTTAATTCACAATAAAGAGCTTTAATATCCAAAGTTCCTTGTTTCCAAAAATACATATTTTCTCACATTTTTAAGGTCCTAAAGTTAAAGTGAATACCAAAATAGATATCAAAATAAACTTGTCATCAAACAGAATAAATTGCACCAGTTATTGCTGTCTATACTTGTGTAAATTTAATGTCTTTAGAAAATATCTCTAAACTTCACCTTATTTAAATTATGCATGTAATTAACAGTATATAGTTTTCAATTGTAATAAATACAAGTTCACTTCTTTACATCAAAAAGATAAACACTCTGTAAATATGCCCTAAGGAAAAAACTGGACACACATGTAAAGATGAATTTGGAAGAATAGTAATGCACATGTTGCAGGCTACAAAACGGCAAATGTGGTCCATCTTCTATGAAACGAAATGTTTGTGGTTGTTTCTATATATACATTTCTATGCAGTTATCTATCTATCCATATATCAAGTCTGGAAGGATATAGAACAAAATCTTACCAGTTGTTATCTCCAAGTTGGAAAGTTACCAGAAATTTCCTACTTTTTTCTTATACTTTTAGTTATTTTCTAATTGAAAAAATGGTATGTATGTCTATACTTATGTATATATAGTGTTCCTTTATTTTATTCGTTTACATATATAAAGGATTAAAAGCCTCCTTAAGAAGAAATAAGAGGCAAAGGGCAAATTGGATTTTTTGATAATGGATAGAGCAAATTACTATTATTCTTCTATATCAATGTCACATGATGACTCCTATATAGACATAGTCAAAAATCATGAAGGGGCAATTCACAAAAGAATAAACTAATTCAGCCTTCTAGTCACCAAAAGTTATGCATTAAAATGAGACTCTTCTCTTTCCCTATCAAAGTAGAAAATCATTTTTTAAGGCGGAACATTCAATGCAGAGTATTGGCAAACATTTGGGCAGAATCTCCATTTGTTTTGATTCATGTTTATACATGGAAGGAGTGCAGCTAGATTAATACCTCTGGCTTCTCTCTTCTCAGCCCTCTCTCTCAGCCTCCATTGTTTTCTATGGGAGTGACCTGGTGATCTTTGGAGAAGAAACTAAATATATTTGTCTAAATTCTTTCTCAATTCTTATTCTGAGAAGGTATGCCTGCCAAAATCTGCTTTCCTGTAATTTTCCATGTGATCTGTTTACTGGGCAGGGTCCCAGAGGGTAGCCTGTGGACTCCTCCTGGGCGGGAGATGGAGCCCATAAGTCTGTAGGCTTAGAGGTCAGATATTAACAAAACAGTTTGACTGCAAATCTAAAGCATTGTCTTCAAATTCATTTTTTATCAGTAATAAAACTATGTTTTCATCTTCATTTGTCTGATTCTTGCATCTCTCCAAAATCCCAGGAGCAAAGGTAAAGGGAGAGGAGAACTCACATACACCACTAGGGACAGTATAAAGATAATCATCTTCCTGGAGAGCACTTTCACAACATGCTACAAAGGCTTTGTCCTTTTCTGGTACACTTCTCTAAGGACTCATGCTATAAAAGCAATCAAAGGAATAGACAAAATATGTGTATATGAACGTGTAGCAGAGAGTACTATTTATGATAGCAAAAATTAGAATAAACATATGTCCAACTATGTAGGATAATTAAGAAAAATATATTTGTATATGATACAAAGATATTAAAAATCATGTGGAAGAGTATTAGTGGCATGAGAAATAGTTCACTATACAGTGATAAATTTTTAAAATGTGCTACAGAATAGTGTATGCAATATATCAACTTTGTAATGAATTATGAATCTTATAAATTTGAGTAAAAGAAATATTGGTATAACAGTATCAAAATATTGACAGTATTTACTTTTGGGTTACAAGATCTATTGTTTCTTTTTTGCTTCTGATTTTCCAAGTTTTCTGTATTATGTATGACTAAGATAATTAGAAAAATGTCATTAAAATATAATTAGTAGATGTAGCAAATCAATGACTCAAATTTGTAATTATATTTATAAAACCTTTCTTTTCATAGAATACAAATTAGTTCAAAATTATGTTCATGTTTAAAAGAGTTCTTAAATGTAAGAAAGAAAAAAATTCTAATTAGAGGAGTATTTGGGTGTTTCAGTGCTCTAGATGACCGACTCGATTTGACCTTGGGTTGTGATCTCAGGGTCCTGAGATCGGCTCCATGCTGAGTGTGGAACCTGCTTGGGATTCTCTCTTTCCCTCTTCCTCTGCTCCTCCCCCAACTCTTTCCCCCCACTCTAAAAAAAATCTAATTAAAATTAATGGATGTACCATGGGCAAAAAAGAACTGGGTTAATATTCTGTTTTTGTTATTTGTAATAACTCGTATCTTCTAAAATTCAAGTGATTATAATACATACCTTGCAGAACTGTGGAGGATGAAAGATCATTTATAAAAATCAGTGAGCTCTCAACAAGTGGTAACTTTATTATAAGTAATAGGTATTTATTTTCAAATGGTGAAGTATGGTCATCCATTGAATTCCCATTCCTCTAAAACATTTATTCAATATTTCCATTAAGTGAGGAGAGTTCTGAAACATGAATTAAGGAATAAAGAATTAACATTGAAAGAGCCAAATTTAATGCTAGAGAATTTACATATGTCATCTCATCTTATAAACCTCTGATGCCTTGATTAAGCATTAAAGAAATCTTCCCCTAAAGTGATACTTTCAAATATTCCCTTTTTTAATTCCCTCAAGTTTTTACACTCTGATGCAGTCTATCATGGTAAGACTCTGGACAGATGAGAGATATTGACTTAATTTTTGTTTTTTGAAGTAAGAGAAAGGCTACTGTGAAAAGGGAAGTAGGAAATAAGAATCTATATGTTGCTAGGATAGGGTACGTGTAGAAATAGAGGACCTGGAAATTGATTGCTTTGCAACTGTCAATAACCGTGCTCCTTTGGAGTGTCTCTGTGCTCTCTGAGAGATGCACATTCCAGTTTGAATACCAATCTAGAAGAATGGGATGGCTTTGCTCAACATTAAATCTCATGTGGAGGAACAAAAAGAATAATGAAAATCTGTATCTTAGATATATGAAAAAGATAAGAATAAATTATTCATATAATAATTAGAACAACTAACATTTTGTTAAGTTTACCAAGAGTATTATAAATTATCTCATTGGGTCCTTACAACAGCGCTATGAAGAAGTTTGGATAGTATCATTTCTTTAAAAAGAGGATTTGAGAATTTAAATAACTTTCTAAGCTCACACGAAATGAAGTGGCAGGACCAGGACATATATCCAGTCTTCTGGGTATGCAAGATGTGTACTGGGTAATAATTATTACGTACTATATTATGTCTGAAACCATTTTAAATGACTACATTCTCCTTTTGAAGATTAATTTTGTTAAAACTTTCTTAAAATAGTATTCTCAAGTATTTTAGTAAAGGATTTGTAGAATATATAGATTTATTTTCTTACTGCACATGTTTTCTTTGAACCATCGAGCTAAAAATTCTATTGCTATTTAGTTTTTAAATCAATGTTTATAGAGCATGATACAGTATACATAATGACTTGCAATCAAGAATGACATCACAACAATTTCAAAAGCCATGCATTTTTCTTCTTGCATATATATATATTCAATATTTTAGTTTGGGATCTGAAGCATTAATGTAAAAATATGAAGTTTATGACACTTAACTGAGTACTAGTACTTTCAATTAGTAGTTAAAGCTGATATATTATTTCTCAAAATATTTTTAAGCTATTTGTATTTTATGGATTTTTTCTCATTAAAAATAATGAGATTGTCAATTGCTAATGAGGGATGTAAATTATTGTTTTTGGAGCAGATCATCAGAAAATTTTGAGACTAAAAATGTGTGTGTTAAAAATCTAAGCATTTTGTCCAACACACTTGCATTTTATAAAATAGAAGTTTTAAGAACTGTTTTCTGGTATTTAATGACTTACAGATGTATGTATCTTATTATACCTGAGAGAGGCCCCAAGGTACATCCTACATCCCATGGGAGGCCCTTTTTGAAGGCATGCATAACTAATTGCATCCCACCACAGCTGACACAGGGCCTAAAACTTGTTTCCAGGAAAGCCAGTGGTAGGTCATGGAAGGCAAAATAGGGGACACTTACCATACCACTGCAAATGGTTCGTGATGGTTAATTTTGAGTGTCAACTTGACTGGACCTTGGGAGGCCCAACTAGTTGGCTGAACATTATTTCTGGGTGTACCTATGAGGGGTTTTCTTTTTTTTATTTTTAAAGATTTTATTTATTTATTCATGAGATACACACACACACACACACACACACAGAGAGAGAGAGAGAGAGAGAGAGAGAGGCAAAGACACAGGCAGAGGGAGAACCAGGCTCCATGCAGAGAGCCTGACATGGGACTCCGGCCCGGGTTTCCAGGATCACGCCTCGAAGGCGGCACTAAACCGCTGAGCCACACGGGCTGCCCCTACCTATGAAGGGTTTTCTGAAAGAAATTAGTATTTAAATTGATGGAATGAGTAAAACAGATTGCCTTCCCCAACGTGGATAGGCATTCTCCCATCCACTGAAGGTCTGAATAGAAGAAAAAGGCAGAGGAAGTTTAAATTGTCTCTCTCTGCCTGTTGCACTGGCACATTGACGCTTTTTACCCTTGGTGCTCCTGGTTCTCAGACCTCAGACCTGAATCTACTCCATTGGCTCAAACCATATTACTGATTTTCCTATGTCAATCTTGCAGATGGCAGATGGTGGAGCCCTTCTGCCTCCATATAATCATGCAATCACCTTATAATAAGTCATAATATTTTATTGGTTCTATTTCTTGGGAGAATTCTGACTAATAAAACATTATAAGAAGATATAATGTGTGAGAAACTACAATCCCTTCCCAAAGAAATGGTTGTCTAAATTAGAAAAATTCATCTAAAAATCCAGGAGCATGGAATTTTTTCACTTTGAGGATCATTTCCTTAAGCTTGGAGTTTAAGAGGGAGACAATTCTTTAATGATATATCTGATCAAAGGTTAATATCCAAAATATATTTAAAAACTCATAAACTTAATGGCCTAAAAACAATCCAATTAAAAAATGGGCAAAGGACCTGAATAAAAAATAAAAGAACTTTTTTTCTAAAGAAAATATATGAAAAACCAACAGGTACATGAAAAGATGCTTAATATCACTAGTCATTAGGGAAATACAAATTAAAAACAAAATGAGATATCACCTCATGCTTATTAGAGTGGCCATCACCAAAAAGACAAGAGATAGCAAATGCTGGTGTGATTGTGGAGAAATGAGAACCCTTGTGCACTGTTGGATTGTGAATTGGTATAGCTACTATGGAAAACAGTTTGGAGAATCCTCAAAAAATTAAAAATGGAACTACCATATGATCCAGCAATTCTTTTTCTGGGAATATATCCAAAGTAAATGAAAAAACTAACTTGATAAATACCTGCACCCCCATGCTCATAGCAGCATTACTTACAATAACCAAGACATGGAAACAATCTAAGTGTCTGTTGATGGATGAATAGATAAACACATTGCGGTACGTATATATACTGTGGAATGTTATTCAGCTATAAGAAAGCATAGATGGAATTTGAAGGCATTTTGCTAAGTGAAATAAGTCAGACAGAAGGACAAATATCATATGATCTCATTTATATATGGAACCTAAAAATAACCTGACCTATCCCGCACTAAACTCCTAGAAAGAGATCAGGCTTGTGGGTAACAGAGATAGAGGGTGGGAGGGAGGGGAAATTGGAGGAAGGTAATCAAAAAGTATAAATTCCAGTTATAATTAAGAACTAGGCATGTAATATACAACATGATGACTATAGCTAATATGTTGTATAATATATAGGAACATTGTTAAAGAGTTAATTCTAAGAGTTCTTATCACAAGGAGAATTTTTTTTTTTTAGTTTTTCTTTTCTCCTTTCTTTTTATTGCATCTATAAGAAAAGATGGATGTTAGCTGAACTTATTGTGGTAATCATTTCTATGTATATATATATTATATATAAATGATATATAAATATATATATAAATCAAACCATTATGCTATCCTTTAAAAATTTATACTGTGATATATGTCAATTATTTCTCAATAAACCTGAAAAAAACCCCAATAAAAAAGATAAAAGAATAAGAGAAACAGTGGATTCTTCCAAAAGGCAGAACAAGAATGCAACTCAGTACAACAATCAGTATAACAGAAGTACAAGAAAGTGTGAACCCTGATATAAAAGGATGTGAGAAGGCCCTCTGAAGAAGAATCAAGACACAGAAATTCAAGATTTAGAGACATAATGAGGGCCCAATTGGAAGAGTATCTAAAGAGAAAGAAGAAATAAAGTGACAGATGAGAAGAAGGAAGGAAAAAAAGAATGAGAAACCCTACTGGCCTGTAATTAGGCAGGGGGAAGTGCTGTTGCTGGGATACCTGTTCAGGTGCTGCTGGCAATTACTGTCCCTGGCAGCTGGGTTCTGAAGAGGAGTGGCTCTTAAGTAGCTGACAGCCTTTGTGCTTCTGGTCATTAAAAATACAACTTAATAACAAGGGAATTCAGCAGAGCTGTGATTCTGAGACTATTGCCTTGGTTGCAGAGAGGGAAGTTGCCCATTCTTCTGTTCTGGCCCTGGCTGAGTTTAAGCTGTAGTTTTCGAGTATGCTCTGCACAGGGGACAGGAGCTCAACATTACAATTAACTGTTTTATTTTTATTTTATTTTATTTTATTTTTTACAATTAACTGTTTTAGTTTCTCCCAAACTTTTCCCAGAATGTCTATATTACTAAGACATAAACCACTGCAGTGTTCCTCTGGAATGCTTTCTGGGAATATCATTGCACAGATGCTTTCCAGGAACCCTCAAATTTCCAGACTTTCATCTTCCTGTGATTCCTGTTATTTTGTATATAAAGTTTAAGATTATAGTACCTGACAACATTATGATTGGATATATAATGATCTGTGATTCACATTTCAGAACAACAACAGATTATACCTATAATCTAGGTATCATTGTATAACTGTAGATACCCAGTGTTTGCTTTTAAATGTGGGACAGCCCGGGTGGCTCAGAGGTTTAGCTCTGCCTTTAGCCCCGGGGTGTGATCTGGTGACTCGGGATTGAGTCCCGTCAGGCTCCCCGTATGGAGCCTGCTTCTCCCTCTGCCTGTGTCTTTGCCTCTCTCTCTCTCTCTCTCTGTGTCTGTCATGAATGAATAAATAAAATCTTAAAAAAAATAAATGTGGATGACATGTCTAAACATAATGCTGCAAAAAGATGGAAAAGCTAACTTTAGAAAACAGCCCTCTTTCTGATACTTGCTTAATCTATTTTTATTTTTTGGCTCTTTGTTTCTCACATATATATTTCAACTTCTATAACCTAGTAGAGGTTCCATGTTTTGTAATTTCTTCAGATTCTACACATTGGTTTAATATCTTGGTCTAGTTTTCCTCTACTTCAAGCTCCCATGGGTTTTCATAAAAGAAACTTCCTGTAACAGCCTTGACTGTGCTGGCTCTAGCTCTAGACCTTGTAGAAGAAGGATCAGATAACTAGTTAAATGTTCCAATTGGGAAAATCTCTTTGCCTTTCAAGAACCAAGCACTGAATGTGTCCAGCTGATGTATTATGCTGATTGCATTTAGGATGTATTTAAATTAGAAATCAGCTATATGCTTCACCCATGAGCTTTGGCAGAAAGCAGGGGAGAGATTTTTTTTTTTCTTTTGGAAAATCAAAATTACCAGGAGAAGAAAGCATGGATGCTGGGCAACAATAGATAATTACCACAATCATATATATAAAAGTTTTAGTAATTTAATGTGTCATCAGCCCAAAGTGTTTATATTTCCATCCTGTAATTAAGTTTTTGAATCTTGAACTAAACTTCAGGTCATGGAGTCTGAGAAACCCTAGATCCTTTATACAATCCATCTTCAAAACCTCACCTTTCCTCATGGTTATTTTAATTATATATCTAAGAAAGATATTATAGTTGACTGACTTACATTTGAAAAGTGAAAAATCATGTCACGTTCTTTGAGATAAATTAATATTAATTTATTCCTAGATTACAGCATCTAGGAAAGTCTCTGCCCTAGCTCATTAATAAGATACAAACATACATCAATTTCCATACTTTCTTAGTTGGAAGCAAGTTGCTTATTATAATCCCATAATATGTAAGACACAATCAAAAGTCAAAGCAAGAGGTTACCATACATTTAAACTGTAACACACACACATATAAAACAATCTAAAGTTTGACTTATAAAGCAATCTTTGGAAGTGGGGTGTGGGGCTCATTGCAACATGTGATTTAGGTATCAGATTATAATAGGCTGTACTTACTGCAAGGGAATACTTTACTAATAGTGGTGTATTATTGTGCAGAAATTTGTATTTCTGACAACATCCCCAGATCTGCTCAGTAAGAATTGAAGAGATTGCCAATCACACTCAATCTTGACAAGCCCTTTTGCAGAAGCAAGAAACAAAACTAATGGTCTTATTATCCCTTCCCCACTAAGTACTCAGGATAGTCTAGGCTTTAGGAAATAACAAGATCCGTGACCTTAGTCATTCCCAGTTTCTATCCCTGGATGTTTGCAGAAGCTAAAGGGACTGCTCTGAAAGCTGAAGATCCTGGGGATAAATACAATTCAGATACCTGTGTTAGGGAAGAGAAATTTTCCTCTACTCTTCAAGAGTCTTTTGGTTGATCTAAGAATTAAATTGACATGATACAGATAAACAAAAGAAAATAAAATTTATGTATGTACAGGCACTAATATGAGGCTAACAGAGAGGCAGTTGAGGCTTATATGCCATCTAGAACTAATAAGGAGTTAGGGGTCTGGGACTTCACAGGGAAGGAAGACAATTCACAGGAAGATGGAAAAAAGTAAATGGTAAACAAATGTTTGCTGGCCCATAAGGAAACAATAGGACATAGAGAAGAATTTTAAAAAACAGACCTTGCTAAGTTCCTCCCTGTCTACCATACCTAGTGCATATTATACTGCAGTCATCTTTGGTGATAGCTCCCTTTCTAGAGCATGTCCTCCATCCAAGTTCTTTTAGGCAATTAGGGAGAAGGTCAAAAGTTCTTCCTGAGCCTTCTGTTTCTTAAAAATAATCAGCTTAAAATAATCCACATGCCAAAAGACACATTTTGGAGTGACAAATTTTTCTCCCCTACACCTGCTAAGTTAGTAAAGTAGAATTTCCTTGTTTCTCTTGTTTTCTTAGAACCCATATGGGTTATCAGTCTGTATCTCTGAGGCCTATAGCAATTATTTTTATTTTTACTTATGGTTTCATATAGTTCTTTGAGTAGCAACAGTCTTGCTTTCTGGTACAGAGATCTTTCCCCCTTTGTCAGAGCTTTTGGAGGAGATGCGAGGGAGAGAGATAGAACGCAGTATTCATGGCTAGTGGCATAGGCAAGGTTGGGGTAGGTGTAATTAACTAGGGAGCTTCAAAAATTTATGAGTCACCAAAGTGATAAAATCAAAAGTACCAGTTAAAACAGCTTAGAGAGGCTGGAGAAAGAGATCAAGCAACTTTTGCATCATGGAAACCTGATGCTTTTCTTTCCTCTGGCTTGTGTAAGGATCGCTGTAATGCTCAGCACAAAGTAGCTGTTGCGTAAATAGATATTGCATATTGAATGAGTGAAATATAAAAACATGATGAGGTAGGAAAGTTTTATTTTTCATGAATAACATCTGGGTAAAAATGATGAAGTGAGGATGAATCATATAATTTCCCTCTCTGGTACCCAACTGAATCAGGAAAAAAAGTAGTAAAATAAAAATAAGCAAAAATAATCATAAGAAACATAACAAGGAAAAGGGACAATACTTTCTGACAAAATTTTAAACTATATGTAGTTGTGGAAAGAAAGAAGATGTGAGCCTTGTTTTGTTGGGTACTGATCTGGCCTCAACTCTACATCAGCTGTAGGGAAAGAAAATGGATCAATTCAATTCTGGTCTTTTCCTTTCTTTCTTTTTTTCTTTCTTTCTTTTTTAAATGAAATATAAGCAGTTTTGAGGAGATAAATTAATGGGCAAAGGATCAAGTAAATAATGTTTTACTTGATAATAATAATAATTAAATAAATAATAATAATAATTAAAATGTTAAAACACAAAACATAGCTAAGGCCTTTTTACAAAAACTGCACTACTCCCAAGTTGGTATTCCTCCAAACCCATTACCCATTCTCAAACTACAGCCTAAAATAAGGTGGGAAGGGAATTTTAGGAAATTTCTCAACAGGATATCAGAGGAAATAAAATAGGTATTCAGAGCAGGCCACATTATCATTGGATATATATGAAAAAATTGCATGACAACTATGCAAACAATCTATTAAAGCATGAAAGTGAAACATATTGTGGAAAAGACATATGGACAATGGGCAATGCAAAAAATATCACTCAAGGGTCAGAAGGCAAATTCTTGTGATCATGTCCTGCTGTAGAAGGATTAATACAAGCACAAATTTGGTAAAATGGGAGTTCTGATAAGTCAAAGAATAAGATGACACAGGAAATTGCAGGGATGAAATTAAAATGTGCCACCAAAATAACATCATCGTGTAATGGACGAATGGGAAACACCAAAACGAGAATATCCATGACTCATAGACAAATTCCTGACATGGAGGAAAGGGTTGAAATGATCACACTGAATGAAGAGAAAAATGATGATGAGTATAAAGCAATTTTAGATATAGGTTGAAAAACAAGATGATAAAGCATAACTATACTTGGTGTTTCTGAAGTAGAAATTCCAAGAAGCAGGAAAGATGTGCAAGGTTAATAGGAAAAAATTCTGAAGTCGGGGAACTACATCTGAAGATTAATCAATGAAGGAAATCAATATAGAATGAATGACACTGACTATTTTAAAAGATCCCTCCACATTGTTGAAGCTACAAACCCTCAGAAGGAGTTTCTGGCAGTGTTTCCACTCTTCTACAGAATATAGGAGCACTCACCAATGATTGTTTTCAGCTTTGGGCTTTTGGTGGCAATGCTGATAGACGGAAACAAAAGTTCGGCTCTTTAAACTGTTCCTGTACATATGCACCAGAGATGTCGGCTATTATGTTCTTGTAAGTGGGTAGGTCAATGTAGCCTGGATATTTTATTATGCACTTTAAAAAATTACCTGTATTGGGGCACCTGGGCGACTCAGTGGGTTAAGTGACTGACTATTGGTTTCAGCTTAGGTCATGACCTCAGCGTCCTCATGAGATGGAGCCCCTTGTCTAGCTCCTCCCCCTCTGCCTCTCTCTCAAATAAATAAATAAATAATTCTTAATTTAAAGATTAATTAATTAATTAAAAGTTAATTAATTAATTAAAAATCTTTTTAAAATGCCTGTATTATTTATAATGAGCTTGTATCATGCATTACAAAATTAATTCATTCTTCTTTAAAAATTTCTACAGAATAAATAACTTCCCAAAATTTTTAAAAAGATTTTATTTATTTATTCATGAGAGACACAGAGAGAGTGAGAAACAGAGACATAGACAGAGGGAGAAGCAGGCTCCATGCAGAGAGCCCAATGTGGGACTCGATCCTGGGACTGTGGGATCATGCCGAGTTGAAGGCAGACGCTCAACCACTGAGCCACCCAGGTATCCCCCAAAATTGTTTTTATATCTCTCTCTATATAACAGTAGCAAT
The DNA here is from genome assembly GCF_018345385.1 of Vulpes lagopus. Taxonomy (NCBI): domain Eukaryota; kingdom Metazoa; phylum Chordata; class Mammalia; order Carnivora; family Canidae; genus Vulpes; species Vulpes lagopus. Next base: position 71,050,578 of record NC_054833.1, on the reverse strand, counting down.
GTTTTTTTTTTTTTTTTTTTTAATTTATTTACTTGAGAGAGAGAGCAGGAACAAAGGGGAGGAGCAAAGGGAGAGAGAGAAAGGCAGGCTCTCTGCTAAGCAGGGAGCCTGTCACAGGGCTCCATCCCAGGACCCTGAGATCATGACCTGAGCCAAAGGCAGACACTTAAGCAGACGTTTAACCAGCTGAGCCAACCAGGTACCCCGGACAGTAGCAATGTTTTACAATATCCTTCCAGGAATCCTATAAAAGACAAAAGAACCGAGTTCCAGCTTCTGCTTCTGCTAGTCATTTGGTATTACTTTGGTCAAGTCACTTAGTCTCACTGTCCATTTCCTTAACACGGCCAGTAGGCAGGCATTACTCCCTTCATTTTATAGAAGAATCACTTGCAATTAAGTGACTTGTCCAAATGCACATACCTTCTGATTCAAGGTATTATGATTTTCCCATCACTCTACTTGGTTGAGTAAAGTAAATTAATAGATAGGAAAGTGTTTCTCAAAGGAAACCGCCTAAGCACTATCAGTCTTGTGGTGGCATTATAGAAGTAACTTCATGGTTTTTTCCCTCCAGTTTATTACTACTATTTTTAATATTAAATGAAAGCCAAGTGCAAGTTCTTCTAGCAGTGTAAAAAAGTATACTTTTTCCTCTCTGTCTTATAGTGTTTTATGTCTTACTAGAATTTGGGTGAGGGAGAAATACTAATAAGAAATACAGGTGAAAGATGACTCCTTCCTTATTTAAAGGTGGTAAAGAAAATTTTATTTCTGCTCGCACATTTCTACTGGCCCCATTTACTCCTTATGTGCCCATTTTTAACCATGTAGTAGAGGACATACTGTTATTCGTCTTCCTCCTCTTTTACATTCATATGACTACTCTCATTTAAAATGATAACTGATCACAGAGAGCAGCAAAAATACACTCTCAGAAAGAGGGAAATGGTGGTTCTTCTTGTTCCTCATTTTCACTCCCTCATGGTGCCCCTTAGTAGCTGGCTCACCCAACAGGAAGAAGGGAAATGGAGTTTACTAATACATCAATACATGGGATGGAAAAAATAAATAAAAGAATCCACCAGGAAGAAGGCTTCCAGAAGAAACATTATGATAGGACATTTATTAAATAAATGTAAGTTCAAACATATCTCCTCTCTGGAAATCAAATTAAAACACAGCTTTGATGCACTTGCTATTTCTGAGCCAGTTCTTGTCGGCTTTTCTGAAGCTATCCAGACACCAGTTTTGGATTTTTCAGGGTTGCAAAAACCAAACCAAACCAAAACACAGCATCAACAACAAAATTCTGTGTTTGCTGTATACTATTTTAATGATTTTGTTCCTTTAATCATTCATTCAATAAATAGTAGGTTCTTACTATGTGTCAGGTACTAAAATAAGAAAATATTATTAATATATTTAACAATGCACTCCACCCTTTTGCTAATGGGTGTTCAAAACCTCCTAAGATTGGTTTATGGGGATCCCCTTGGCTCACCTAAACAATAGGGTGGGCTGGCTGGACCTTTGGCGGGCCTCAGGGGTAACTGCAGCAAGGACTTAATTGCTATCTCCCTTGTCCCTCCCTAGGCCTCACTCTTGCACCCCTTTCTCCATTTCTGTGCAAAAATCTCTATTTCGTCCTGCACGTTAATTTTGTGCCCACAAGCATACAACTATAGCTGTGGGGATCTCTGGTCCTTACAGATTTATCTCTGGAGTAGAAAGCAAACTTTTCCCAAACAGCTTCTGTTAATTGCAGGGAACCTACCTGGTCAAAGGATGTGCCTAAGTTTGGACCAGGTGGTTGGGTACAATATCAGCCCACTAATGGTCATATGCCCACACCTGGGGCCAGGATGGGAGAGTCTATTACCAGAATATGAAGTGAGAAATCGAGGAAAAGGGGACAATGCTATGTAAAAGTAACCACTTACTTTAGTGAAAGACGGCATTTCACTAGTGTTCTAAGACTTGCCAGAGAAAAACACCATCTAAAATTAATACTTCTCTTTTAAAAGTGATGCAATTTCAATTAAAAGTGTGCAAAGAAAATGATTGGACAGTCTAAAAATGAATAAAATGGCCCAAACAATTTTTAAAATGCTTAACCAACTTCCTTGGACCCCCAAGACTCAGCTAATACCTTCAGTATTTATTTGACCCCCACGACTGGTTAGGATCTCCCTATTATACATATTTGCACAATGGTACTTCTCTTTTCTCACAGTTAACATAAGGGCAAATAATTATTTGTTTAAAGTTTGTCTCTGGTGAGAGGGTAACCTCCATTAGAACTGGGACAAATTCAGAGTCTCACATAATGCCTGACACATAGTAAGCACTCAGTAGTCATTAATTTAATGAATGAAACGAAATGAATTGTTTGATATGGGATGATGGTCTTCTTTTACTTTTGTTTCCTTATATATATATACCAGAATTCTAAAAATAATGAGTTCTATCCCATTTTTTTTCTTTTAAATCCCAGTATTTTGGAGTCTGCATAATCCTAGGTCCTTATATCCTTTAGAACAAAACTTTATAAAATGTGTGTATGTGTTAAATGAGTAGGGGAGTCTGTTCAATAGAACTTTAGAAAACAGAGACCAAAAAATAAAAATTAATTTTCAGTTTGAGAATTGCTATCTGTAGCTGTACTGTCTTACAAAAGCTACTCCTAGATAATAATACAAAACCATTTTCTTTGTGGTAAAGTGATATGAATCTTAAAATCCTTTATAGTAAAAGAACACGTGATCATTCTATCAAAATGGAATCAAGTTCACTTTAGAAAAGTTTAAAAGGCATAGTATTCCATATTAGAATGTTTTCACTGCCAATGTTTTAACTTATTTTGTTGAAAATGGGGACAAAAGTAAAGTCTTCATCAGTCTCATATTCTAAAGCTAAAGAAAACATATTTTCCTGGCATGTGATTATAGCTTCATCAGTAACAGAGGAATAAAGATATTTCTCATGTTAATTCATTTAAATTGTCAGAACAACCCTTTGAAATTGGAATCATTATTTTATTATCACATCATTTTTATGGATGATAACCTGGGGCTTGAAGAAGGAAGTCTCTAGGGGAAGGATTCAACCCCAAGAACAGTATTCAGACAACACAGTCAGCAGTAGTATTTACACAATGAATCGTGTCTCAATATCATACTGAAAGTAAATCAAGGGTAGAGATGGGAAATCCATAATGATCATTGATTATGTGTTATTAACATAGTAAGCCTTTTACATGTGATAAGGCATTTAATCCTCACTATAATCTGATGAGGTGGACACCATTATGATGATTTGATGAATGGGGAAATAGAGGCTCAGTGAGGTTAAGTAAGTTGTTTATGTCCTCAGGGCATTGAATGGGCAAGGCCACAAGCCCCACATGGCCCAGATCATGGCTTGGTGCAGAAGGCAGTAGCCACAGTCTTGGTAGAAGCAATCAATGTGTGTTACTCCTGAGCCTTGCCTATACATCACATTGATCCTACCTGCTCTTCTTTCTTCAGTCGAGTCTTCTTAAGGTGACCTAATGATTACCCCCATTTTGTAGACAAAGGTAAACATGGTGACACAGTTTGATGAGGCTGTGGATTGAACAGGGCAGATCGTAAAGCCAATGCATAACAAGACATGAGTGAATCACTATAGCCATTTTATCTTATTTTATTTTCACTGTGGCCTAATGATTACCCCCATTTTGTAGACAAAGGTAAACATGGTGACACAGTTTGATGAGGCTGTGGATTGAACAGGGCAGATCGTAAAGCCAATGCATAACAAGACATGAGTGAATCACTATAGCCATTTTATCTTATTTTATTTTCACTGTGGCCATTTTAAAAGGAGCAGTTTAATTTTGGCAAAACAAAAGCAAAAACAAAAAAAACTATTGGGCAGCCCCAGTGGCTCAACAGTTTAGCACCACCTTTGGCCTGGGGCCTGGTCCTGGAGACCCGGGATCTAGTCCCACATCAGGCTCCCTGCATGGAGCCTGCTTCTCCCTCTGCCTGTGTCTCTGCCTCTCTCTCTCTCTCTTTCCCTCTCTGTGTCTCTCATGAATAAATAAATAAATAAAATGTTAAAAAAAAAGACTATCTTGTTTCATTGACCAATTGGAAACACTGCGAAAAGTTGTTAATATACCCAGAACATGACCTAGTGGCTCTTCAGTGGCTGGATCTGTCCATGTAGGCTGGCAAGAGACACTTGACTCAGATGTGATCCAGCCCCTTAGAGCAGAGACTGCCACAAAGGAATCAACACAAATCTTTAGTTGAGCGTGGTTTCAAAATAGATAACCAACAGACATGCTTAATAAACCACTGAAAGAACTACTGATGATCTGGGAAGCTAATAGGTTATGTTCCAGGTTTCAAAGCAATTCAGGAAAGAAAATAATGCTGAAAAGTTATAACTGGGCTCTTTTGAGAGATATGTTTTGATCAGGGAATCTTTTGATCCCTTCATACTTGAAATTCCTTATATTCTTTGTATTTATATAGCAAATTAAAATGTGGTGCTTTACAGTTTACTTGTGTTATCACATGGGTTTTCTCCCTTGAGCACTGAAAATGATGTGAAGTAGATAAGAAAGTATTTTATTCCTCAGAAAAGGAAACTAAGCTTGTACATTACATATTTGGGCCATTTGGGCCAAATATGTAAAGAGATTACATATTTGGGCCAAAGATACTCAGTGGAGACAGTACCTATGTCTTGGTCTTTCTCTCCTGACCTCTCTCCACTACACCACACTGCCTCTCAAACACCACCACCTGGGAATCCGCCTGGCTTTCTTTTGTCCCCTATGTGGAAAACCAATTCTGAATGCCAGAATCAAGAAGCCATCTTACAGAAAAGGATCGATTGTTATAGAGGAAAATAGATGCTATACAACCTCAAAAAATATGAAGACAGCTCTATGGATTTGAGAAGTGTTTTCCCTTCTGATTTGCTCATTCTTTATGCTCAGAGGTTGTGACCCGCCGCTGTGCTATACCCATGGTATGAGCCACATTCTGTCTCTCTTTTCTATTTCATACAATAGCATTCAGTACTGCATGCTCAAAATTATCTTGCCATCCTGCTGGGAAAGCTCGCCCCTTTTAAAAAAATAGAGACGTTAATATATTACTATTTAGAAAATCTGAAAAGCATACATATAAATCATCTAGGCATTCAACAGGAATTAATTGCTTTCAAAGAACCAAGAATGTTCCATAAAGAGGTGATGAAAAATTAAAAGGAATCTGAGCAGTGGTGTATTTTCAGAAGACCGGGATCTTACTGTGTGAATTGGTCTGTTATAAAAGCATCAATAAGCAGTGTATTTCATTGGAAGACCCAAGTTCGAGGGAGTCAGAAACTTTGACTTCTGTTTAAAATGGGAATTCTTACAAATAAATTCTGAAAGGCATCACTTAATTATCTTGCTTTTCCCACTGAAAAACCCAATGTATCATAAAAGGAAAAAACCTTACCAATATCTTCTCTTGAGAGCAGAGGGAAGACTATAAGTCTTGATTTCTGAACTCACCAATCATCTCTTTAACTCTTTTTTTTGGCCTGTTGGCTATCTGTGCTTCCAGAGTTGCTTTTTTTAAATTGGTTTTTGTAGGTCTACTCCTTAAATTCCAAACCTAATTTATCTATTCTGAACCCATCATTTCAAACCAGTGGCAGTTCTCAACAGGAAACTATATAAGAATATTGGAATCACCTAGGCAATATTTCAAAATACACCTCTCTTTTCTTTTTATCTTCTCTATCATGTTCTGACCCTACCCTTAAAGGCTGTTTCTGAAATCACTCCTTATAAAGGTCCTTGGAACAAATTCATGGAAACATGCATAAGATAATTTTCTCCTAAGCTTTTTTGGCTGTGTAATTCCCAAGAGAGCAAAGGATTTTACTGACTGCAGACAAACATCACAAAGCACCCAAGCTTAGCAAAACAACAGAATATAAACTAAGGCAATAAAATATGAGAAACAAATTATATTTTTAATATTCTTCCCATGTTAATAATCTCTAAACTGTTTCTGACAATAGTTAAAAGGAATCTGAAAATGTATTACCTCTGTACATTCATGCTCCCAATGGCTTATTATAATAAGATTTTAATCTAACAGAGTTCTTCCTGTTCATTCCTCCAAGACATCATTTCTTTGCAGAATAACGAAAAGATGGGCAAATGCCTACCCAACATACTCCAGGGTGTTTGTCACTAAGCTCTGAATACCCCCACCTGGAGAATTGAGCTTAGTCAATCACTATACCTAAAACTTAACTGGGTAAAAAAAATAATAAGCATTAGTATGTTAGAGACAGCTTAGATGTTTCCCAGAAGAAAGGCTGTAAGTTGGTGTGTGGACCAGAGGAAAAGTTAAGGAGACAGGTTCTGGGTATGTGAGAATAATGAGGAGGAAGCAGGAGGATCCTGTGCTTCATGATAGATAACTCTGACTTTTCTCATGGGGTTTCCTGTTTCTAAGTCCTGAAATTGTAAATAACTGAGAAATCTTGCCCCTCTCTGTGATATTCCTCTCACAGGGAGTTGATTCTCTTCTTGAGGTATGATTAGTGTACATATTAGACACTAGACCTGCCCCACTTCTAGCTCCTTCTAGCTGCTTATTGTTTCCATTCACTACCATCGCTTGTCCCCCAGTGAGAGCTAAGGCCAGGAGGACAAGATAAGATGAAAAGGTCTCCTCCACAGCCTGGCTCCAACCTCAGATGAAGGGATGAGTTGGGGATTTGGTGATGGGAACCCAGTTACTGGAGAAAGAGTCAAGGTGGAAAATCATAAAACTCAAAGACGGAGTCTGGATGGAGAAAAGACTTATTACACTTACTAATTTGATGCAAAGGAAAAGGAGTAGCTATCATAATAGAAAATGGATTCTAAATTATCTAAAACTTGGAAATAGGCAAAAAGATTACGGCGAGCTCTGTCAGGGTCATACTGATTGAGTTTTTTTAAAGGGCTAGGGTACTGTACAACTCAGTGGGAGCAGAAGTTAAGTTATAGATTTTTGTCGGGTAAAATGGATACAGCAAAGCTTACTATCTATTGCCCTGTAAGACATTAAGCACTTTTGTATGTAAGCCAGCTCTCTTCTCCTGACATTCTTTTTTTTTTTTTTTTTTTTTAAAGATTTTATTTGTTCATTTGAGAAAGAGCACAAGGGAAGGAGAGAGGCAGAGGGAGAAGGGGAGGAAGAACCAGACATCCCGCTGAGCAGGGAGTTCAAAGTCGGGCTGGATCCCAGAACCCAGAGATCATGACTTGAACCAAAGGCAGATGCATAACCACTTGAACTACCCAGGTTCCCCTTTCCCTGACATTCTTTGATTAAATTCCCTGTGTGCATCTTGCTCCTAAAATATTCTTGGGCCTGTTTTAATATCTTCAATATCCTTCTCATTATTTAATGAATTAAATAAAATCTTTGATACATGTTTGTTTTATATTTGTATCGCGTTATGATTTTTAATCTTTTGAGAATTAGACATTAAAAATTTGACAGTTCATCTACCAAGGTGTCCAATAAAGAAGTAAACTGTATTGCCAGATGTCTGTCTGTCTGTCTGTCTATCTACCTACCTACCTACCTACCTACCTACCTATTTCATGGGCTATTAAGCCCAGAAACATTTTTCCCTTGACTCCCTGAGTGAATTCCAAGCGATAAGACAACTTAAAATTTTCTGATTCTCTAGTTTTTTCATCTAGTTTCATTTCCCATTCCCCTCCCACCCTGTACCCCAGTTCTGTCCTGGTTGGTAAATTACTCCCTGTGGGTATTGCTTAAAATTGTGTGTTTGGCTTTATGATATGATTTTTTATATGTTTGGCTTTAGTGATTGCTGCAAGAGGCTGATGGCAGATCTATTCTCTGCTGGGTAAGAGAAACCAGAATCTAGTTAGTCTTTTTTGTTTGTGTCTTTTTGTGAGCTCAAATTGAGTAAGAATTTCATGCCCTTTAGGGAGAAAAATAGCTGTATGAGAGCTAGATGAGTGAATTTTTGTATTTTTTATGTTTACATCTGACTTGTGACAGAGTCATAAAATAAACTAAAACTCCACGTTTCTGTGTGCAGAACAGAAAAGTATTTTGCTAACTGTGGAAAGTGTTAATAGAATATTGTCTCTTCAATCACAGGAACTTTGTTCTGTTCATTTGATGAAATAAATAAGTGCTTATAAAATAGAACAGTTACCAAAAAAAATATAGAACAGTTATCAAATTCACAAATATGAAGACCCCAAACTTATAATTATTGTAAATGTGCTAGACCCTTAAGGAAAAATAAAATCCTTTTTACATAAGTTGCTAGCTTAGAAAAATTTTTGGATAAGAACTTTCGTTTACATAATTATGATTAATATTTGGACAAGTTAGACTGGTTTAGTGATTTTTGTTTAAAAAAGTAATAATCTTTGTCTTTTTCTTGAATGAATCATTATGTAGTTTGAAGTAAGCATAGCTTAAAAAAAAGGTTTGAGGCAATGTTTCCTTTTTTTTTTTTTTTTGAGGCAATGTTTCCTAATGAAAAGACTAGTTAAGCTAAATTTTCAAAACTTCATGTATTGATTTTTTGATCAAATAAGTTAACATTAGTCCTATATATTGTTTAATATTGTGAATAATGAAAGTTTTTGTTTGGCTGAATTGAATCATAATTCCAACAAACATTTTTCTTTTTTAAAAAAATATTTATTTATTTAGAAAGAGCAAAAGAGAGGCAGAAACACAGGCAGAGGGAGAAGCAGGCTCCATGCAGGGAGCCGGATGTGGGACTCAATCCTGGGTCTCCAGGATCTACACCCCAGGCTGAAGGCAGCACTAAGCCGCTGCGCCACCAGGGCTGCCCTTCAACAAACATTTTTCTAACAATAATCATGGTTTATAGTGTATCAACTTACAGGTTCCAAGATTTTTAGGTAACTTAAATACTTGTATTTATGTCAAACGGAATTATTTTTTTTTAAGATTTATTTATTTATTTATTTAAATTTTTAAAAAGATTTATTTATTTATGATAGACATAGACATAGAGAGAGAGAGAGAGAGAGAGGGGCAGAGACACAGGAGGAGTGAGAAGCAGGCTCCATGCAGGGACGCCGGTGGGGAACTCGATCCTGGGACTCCAGGATCGTGCCCTGGGCCAAAGGCAGGCGCCAAACCGCTGAGCCACCCAGGGATCCCCCAAACTGAATTATTTTTTAATTACCTTTGAGTAGTTGGAGAATTTATAATTAATGTGGAATTCTGAAACATTGATTACTAAGCATAACTTTAAGCATAATTTATAAACTTTTGCTTCTTATATTTATATACTCTACAGGGTGGATATATATTTGGGTTATATTAATGAAAATGGCCATTTTAGCTTCTTTAAGAAAACATGAAAGGGATCAAAAAAGAGGTGTGTGTCTGCAGTTTATTGAACTATGTGTATTCATGAGATTTGCTTGTTAGCTAAGAGACTTGTAAATGATAGACTGTTACCAATTCCTACCTTTTGGTTTTCTCGGCAATACAGAAGTTTCTACTTTAATTAAAAGTTATACTTAATATGGGTGGCTGAGGCTATCTTAGGAGAAATACAACTGAGTATATGATTTTGTTTTTTAAGGAATAATGAGAGTACTTTTGTCCTAAAATAAACACTCATTCCATTTTAGAATGTGAGAAAGCTTAGTAAAATACAAAACCTGAGGAGTTATTTTATAACTAGAAGCTTTAGCCACCCTCACTCATTTCGGCCACCCATGATTCAATCTTAATCAACCATATCTTTTTACAGTTTTTAAAAAAATATTTATTTATTTATTTATTTATTTATTTATTTATTTATTTATTTATTCATGAGAGACAGAGAAAGAGAGAGGCAGAGACACAGGCAGAGGGAGAAGCAGGCTCCATGCAGGGAGCCCAATGTGGGACTCGATCCTGGGACAGCAGGATCATGCCCTGAGCCGAGGGCAGGTGCTCAACGCTGAGCCACCCAGGTGTCCCAGTTTTCTTTTTTTTTTTTTTAAGATTTTATTTATTCATTTATTAGAGACACAGAGACAGGAAGAGACAAAGACAGAGGGAGAAGCAGGCACCCTGCAGGGAGCCTAATGCGGAACTTCATCCCAGGACCCCTGGATCTTGCCCTGAGCCAAAGGCAGATGCTCAATCACTGAGCCACCCAGGTGCCCCTCTTTTTACAGTTTTTTGTTTGCTTTATTTTTTGCTTTTTCTTTCTCAAGATTGGTTCTAATTAACAAAAAAAAATTTGAGATTTTTTTTTTTGTACCTCAAATTGGTTTTGGATTTTCTCATAAAGCCCTTGGAAATTTTCAAAAGTTTCTTATTGTGCTTATAAAAATAAGAATGCTAAAAATAATTAGGGTTGTCTGGTATGTTCCACATTTCTCAATTAGTTGAATACTAGTTAAGAGTTGCCTGGGAAGAATTGTCAAATCAGAAAATATGCTTAGTCTTTCTTAGGTTAAGTTTGTATAGGAAACATGATATCCTTAAAGATATTTCACACCTTGTGTACTTCTATGGGAAGGCCCTTGAGATTTTTCAATGCTTTAGTGATCCATAATGTGTTCCTAACCTTAAGGGAAACATTCATTGATCAGCTTCTTAGAAGATAACAATGTACTGCACGTAATAGAAAATTATTACTCTCCTCCATTCTAATATTATTGGTCATTGGATTAAAATAACTACAATCACTCAGTTTCATTCTCAAATAGGTTTTTGCTTTCTTTAGATACTTGCTTAAAGATCCTACTATATAAGCTACAGGCTACAATATGTGTCTTCAACATATATGGACAGACTCAGAGCCTTGCAGAAAGGACTGTATCAAATAGTCTGAATAATTGGTGTGTAAAAAAATAAACTGTTGTGTACAGGCCTCCAAGCTTATTTCAGTTAGATAATTTTCAGACTGAGTCAATATCTTTAAGACTTTTTCCAGTCTGGAAGTCGATGTACATCTGAAAGCTGACTGCTGACAAAACATCCACATCAACACCATAGGCCTGAAGAAGGAAACTGAATCGGTCTTTGTTTGGATTATTGCTGATAGTACCTTTAACATTCTCTTTTTAAATGTATATATGAAGAAGTCCTTTTTCTCTCCTTTTAAGCTTATTTCTAACCCATTTGGGAAACTATGCTTTTATAAACTGAAATGAAATGTTTTGAATAGTATTTGATACTAACCCCTCAGAATTCAGAAAAAAATCTTTTACTAGTCTACTTACTTTTCTTTTTTTCCCCTCTTTTTAAAAATTTATTTATTTATTTAGACAGGGGGAGGGGCAAAGGGAAAGAGAATCTTAAGCAGGCTCTATGCCCAGTGTGGAGCCTGACTCGGGGCTCGATCTCACGATTCTGAGCTCATGACTTGAGCTGAAACCAAGTATTGGACACTTAACCAACTGAGCCACTCAGGTGCCCCCATCTTCTGACTTTTCAATGGCAATATGTATTGTTTATATATTCAATAATAACCTTTGTTCTTTTCTATCAGCATATGATTGAACAAATCAGTTATGCAACCAAGGCCATGCCTGCATGCTGTACTTGACAAATCTCATTTTATCAAGTACAATAAACTCACTAATAAGGACCAAGGATCAATCTTATATGAGAATCCAATGTGTTCATAGGCCTCCTAAGAAAACTGGATTGGTATCTGGACTAGAGGATTCCAATCTCAGAGGTGATTAAAAAAAAGGATACTCCGTGTCAGGCCACTCCTTAGCAATTTTTGAAAACCTTCAAAAATATATATATTCTCCCAAATTTATAGGTACTGCCGATAAAATCTGGAGAGAGGGAGGTTATCTCAATCTTGGCTTCCTAGTCTCAGGGTAAAAAGGAAAATAAGAGACTTTAAAGAATTCAATCCAAGATTCCTTACAAAAATCTCCAGACAGAAGTCAGTTATCTCATATTTAGTTGCTCAAAACTGTGCAGCTTTAGGTTGGCAGAGTAAACTTAAGGAGGCCATGTGGCTATTGACATTCTTTTTTGCACCTATGTAAACAATCAGACCAAAGTTAATGAGCCCAGCTATTTTGTGCTCATGAATGTTATTTGGAGATTATTTATAATCCCCAAAGGGGAGACTATTAGAAGAATTACCCCAAACTTGGGAATAGGCAAGAGAGATTACTTAGTGTACTTTTAGTATAGTGTTGGGCTTGACCTTCTTTTGACCATACTATTTTACAGTTTGGTAGGAACTGAGATTACTTTGTGGATTTTTCACTAGTTCCCTTATTAATTGAATTAAATAAAATATTTAAACATGCTTACTTTATATTTGTTTAAGAATACAAATTTTCTAAACTTTTGAAAAATATAGTACTGGAGACAATAATAGAAGTTATGCATAGGGCAGCCCAGGTGGCTCAGCGATTTAGCACTGCCTTTAGCCCAGGGTGTGATCCTGGAGATCTGGAATCGAGTCCCACATCAGGCTCCCTGCATAGAGCCTGCTTCTCCCTCTGCCTGTGTCTCTGCCTCTCTCTCTCTCTCTCTCTCTCTCTCTCATGAATAAATAAATAAAATCTTTAAAAAAAAAGAAGTTATGCATAGATATTTGGTATAGCAATATATCATTATGGAATAGGAATATGTTATACTGCTAAGTGAAATGGGCCCTTACTGTGGTCCCCTTAAAGTACTTGGCTAATTGTTTTAAGGACACAGCTATCAAGAATAGCAATAATAGTAAAAATTGTTAAAGAATAACAATTGTGTGCTACTTAGTAGTCTAGAGACTTTGCTTATATTACCTATTATTCTCACCACAGTCTATGTGGGAATTATTTTCCTCCTTTAACAGATAAGGAAATTGAGTCTCCAAATTCACAGTGAGTAAGTGGCAAAACAATCCCAAATCCGTCTGACTTTAAAACTAGTATTTAAAATAAATAAATAAATAACTAACTAAATAAATAAATAAATAAATAAATCTAGTATTTTCTGCCTCAATTGTCTCCTACTAGGCGAAACAGCCTCCAATAAACAGTTCCTGTCTTCAAGGTGCTCACCAAACTAAAAGAAAAAAATTTTTAAATGTACAAAAATGTCAGCAATACTTTTTGAAAAAATCCACATATAAGTGGATTTGCACAGTTCAAATCCATGTTGTTCAAGGGTCAATTGTGTATTATGCCTAATTTTTAATTCAGGTTGATTTTGGCAAATAAAGTTTCCTTTCGAGGATTCAGTTTCTCCTCTGCTGAACTGTTTCAGCTCCAATACATTTTTTTAAAAAATCACACCCATTTACTATCCTTTTTATTTTTTATGTCATTCATTCCCTCTTTGCCAGCTTGGATACCATTGTTAATTGTTAGGCTTACTCCCTGATTTACACTATCGACTTTTTGTATTGACTTGGTAAAACTGAATTTTGATTTAATCCAGCATCATCTCCCCTGTGTCTGCATCTGGGCAGCTGAATGTGCCTGAAGAAAAATGCGCAATGATGTTGACTGTTCTCACATTACATTTATGACCATTAATGTCAAGGCAGTCCTTGTGGAGACAAATCCATATTTTCCTGTTAATTCACTCTCCAGTCTTATAGATCGCTATTTTTCTTTCCTTCTCTTGTCCCAAACATCTAATACCTTAGGCCTCTTCATCCTGTGTGGATGACTCTGCATCCCTCATTTTTATTGAAAAGACAGGCATATATAATACTTCCACATAATACCACCATACATCTTCTTAGCTACTTATAACTCTATTCATAGACTACAAATTCACTCCCAGTTGAATGGATAGATTGTCCTAGCCCCCAGCTAAGCCTCCCTGCCTTGATGCAAAATATCTCATTCCTTCTTTACTCTTCCATGATGTTGTTCCTGCAACTGTCCCCTTATTGCTTCATCAGTTTTTCCAGGCTGCTGGATTATGATCAGAGATCACACAAAAATGTTCTAATAAAATTGCCTCTTCAGCTACTGCCTCAGTCCTGTATATAGAAATGTCCTCAGAAGACCTGCCTAAAATCATTGTATCCACTTATCTGCCCCCTTTCATTCTTTTTTGAATCCACCCTCTTCAAGTTTCCTTCCCGAACTCTGAATATTGTCAAAGCCATCAGCGATTGCCACGTGGACAAAAACTGTTCAATTTTCCATCCTTATATTATTTGAACAAAACTAGCATTTGACATGACTGGGAGTTCTTTCCTTCTTTGAACTGTTTACTCACATGCTCCTAATACTGTCACTTCCTTTCTTGGTTCTCTTTCTAGCTCTTTTGACACTGATCTCCAGCTCTATTCTGGTTATCTCCTTGGATTTTAAGCATTGGTGTACTCTAAGGCATACTCTCTTTGCTATCTAAATTTACTACATAGGGACGCCTGGGTAGCTCAGTGGTTGAGCATCTGCCTTCAGCTCAGGGTGTGATCCGAGAGTCCCGGGACTGAGTGAGTCCCTTGGTCACTGCTGCTATGGATTGAAATGTGACATCCTCCACCCCAAATACATGTGTTGAAGCCTTAGCCCTCCCCCACAGTGTAATGGTATTTGAGATGAGGGCTTTGAGAACTAATTAGGTCTAGATAGGATCGTGAGGGGAAAGCCCTCATGATGAGATTAATGCCCTGATAAGAGGCTAGAGAGCTTGCATTACTCTCCCCATCCCTCCTCTTCAGTCCTGTCATGACTGAGGAAAGGTCATGTGAGGATATAATGAGAAAGGGGCTACCTGCAACCCAAGGAGAGAGCTCCCACCAGGCACCAACCCTGCTGACACCTTAATTTTGGACTTTCAAGTCCAGAACTATGAGAAGTAAACTGCTAGCTAAGTCACTTAATCTATACTATTTTGTTATGGAAGCTCAAGCTAAGACAATTACTATGTAGCTGCAGAAGACCAGGGCCCAATAACCAGAAAGATGGACTAGTTTTTGCCATGCCTTAATTCACAATTGAACTTGAACATCTGCACCTTAACTCTAAGCCACTACAGCCAGATTATAGCTGTGCTTTCTATAGAAAAGCTAGCAAAAACCAGATGCTCAGCTGAAAGTCCCTTGGCAGATTCTTTTTGGACTAGTCAGAACCTCAGTGTGACACTTGATAGTCATTGGCAGTCTTGGCACTCATCCTGTTCAACACTATATTCTAGGTACTCAGCATTGTTCATGGGACATGAGAATGTTCAATATGTTTTATGTTTGATGAATGTTGATTAAATGAATGAATGAACACGGAGCAAAGTCTTCTTTTATAATATTGATCATTAAATAAACTTTTCTTTTTTCTTTTTTTTTTAAAGTTTACTTTTTAATGCTACCATTATAAATGAGGATATTTTCTGCCCTTCCCTGTCTACAGTTCATCTGATGATGTGTGAATGAGCTCATTGGAGCTAAATATGCTACATTCAAATTGATATTTGTCACACTACTGTTTGTCATTTGTAGGGTTAATAGTGCTTGTGTCCAGACTAGAAGTTACTACCCAAAATCATTTGGTGAAAATTCATTACTATGAATTCTCATGGAAATGTTAAGAAAATGCAAGTTTTAAGTCATTATAGGACTGAGGTTTAAAGTCAAGTTAAGAATTCTCCAAGTTCTTAAATAATGACTTAATTACTATGTAAAATATAGGAAGATTGGGTTGGTTTCATTATGGCCAACCAAATTGATTCTGTTCACTAGTCTGGAAATAAGTGAATGAATCCAATTTATGCCAAGTGCTTTATGTGGCGTATTTTCTCTCTCCATCTTCCAACAGTTCTCTGGAGTACATATTATTGTACATATCATGAATAACCACATATTCAAGACTATATAAAATCCTAGCAACTTCTACTGCCAGGAGACTACTGTATATCCCAATATAGTGAAGACTGTCAGCTTGAGTAATGCCACTACTGTTCTGGGTCTTGTAGATGAAATTAGTGGACTTTCAAACTTTCTGCATCACAATCTATATAGTGCTTAGAATATTGAGAAGAATTGAAATTTATTTACGAGGTAGTTGTCTACAAGAAGACAAAGAGACATGAAGATTTGAATTGCCTTCAAGCTATGTTTTTACTTTAAAATAGGTCATAGTCTGTTTAAATTCACTTTTCCAAAGAATGTGTCACAGATGTGAAACCAGAGCAAATCTGCAATTTCTTAGACCACACATGACCTTGTTCATCCAGTATCAACTATGACCCTACTTTAGATTTTTGCTAGGTGGCTCTCTGTGGGATGAGTTAGATGTCTTCTTGAGGCTGACATGATAAGTGGGTGACTCTCGGTTTCCACTTAAGGACTGAGGTTTGAGAACAGCAGTGTTGAACTTCTAGATGCTGCCCCTTCATTGGCTAGGGGCTAGGCTTAGCTTCATGCTTTCAAAGTCAACCCATCTTGGCCTAAAGTCTAATAAAAGAGCACTTAAAAAGGGCTATAGGTAAATACATCATTTCCTTAGAAGTTGTCATTCCTTTTGACACTCAAATGTATGATTAATTAATAAAAAAGGAAGATTATGTACCTGAAATAACCAGATGAATCACACCTGCTAAGATGATTATACCTTGCAGGTGGAATTTAGTTTGACCTTTTTACAAAAAGAAAGTACGTGTAGTACTATTATTGTTCTGTGACACGGCACATTTTTTTCCCCAATGTTAAAGAGAGGCTGGTGGATAAAAGCATATAATTCACACTATGCCTAATGACTTTTAAATTTATTTTATTTAATACTTAGATAGCTAATAATTCTCATGATTTTCAAATCAAATAGTATAAAAATTCACTGAAAAGCTGGTTACCCATGCCCCAGATCCTGTCCCGCTCCCAGAGGTAACCACTTTTATTTGTTTGTTGGGTATCCTTTCAGACATTTTTAAAATGAATGTTCAACTAAGACAAATATATATTCTTACTTTTATCCCTTTGTAATGTAAATATATACTCTTTTTTTTAAAAAAAATTTATTTGTTTATTTGAGGTAGAGAGCATGAGTGGGGAGCAGGGGGAGAGGGAGAAGGAGCCTCCCCACTGAGCAAAGAGCCTCATACGGCTCCATCCCAGGACACTGGGATCATGACATGAGCTGAAGGCAGAGGCTTAAGCAACTGAGCCATCCAGGTGCCCTTTAAATATATATTCTTAATTTTGTTCCTTTGTTATTTAAACATAACCTCTTTTTAAAAAATTGTATTTGTTTATTCATGAGAGACACACAGAGAGAGGCAGAGACACAGGCAGAGGGAGAAGCAGGCTCTATACAGGGAGCCTGACATGGGACTTGATCCCGGGTCCCCGGGATCCTGCCCTGAGCCAAAGGCAGACGCTCAACCATTGAGCCACCCAGACGTCTGCATAAACTTTTTTTTCTTTTTTAACTTAGTAACATGTCTTGTAAAGTTTTCATAGTGTATATTCTTTTATTTTTTGTATCTGCATAGTAGTATCCCATTGGAAGACTGTAAGAAACATTTGAGTTGTTAAAAAACAATTGTGTTGTTTCCAATCTTTTATTATTCCAGATAATATAGCAACAAATAAATTTGTATCTTATTTCCAGATATACTCTCAGATTTTCTACAAATAGGGATGATTTTACAGCCTTAATTACAGTTTTTATATCTTTATTTTTTTTCTGCATCCCAAGGTTTTATCTTTTTAAAATTTTTTTATTTAAATCCAATGTTTATATCTTTATTTCTCTTTGCACTGACTTATAACCCCAGAATAACATTTAAAAATAGTTTTAATTCATCATGGTCCTTTTCCTTACTTTATTAGAAATTCCTTTAATGTCTAATTTTTAAACATGGCTTTCAGATTGAGACAGATGTATTAAGGAAGTATTCATATATTCCTGGATAAAGAAGAGTATTTAAAAAAAATCAAGAATGGCTATTGACTTTTTCAAATATCTTTTCAATGTTTCTAGAAATAACCCTATGTTTTTTGTTTTTGAGATCTTTCATGATTATCTGAATAAATTTACTAATGTTGCATGATTCTTACATTCTTGGTTTCTGAATTTATAAGTAAGATTGATCTATAGATTTCTTTTATGTCCAAACTGTTAGATTTTAATTTCAATGTTGTCTTATAGAATTTAATTAGAAATATTCATTTCTTATGCTTTTTAATCACTCAGACATAAAGGCAGAAACATAGGCAAAGGGAGAATCAGGCTCCCTCTCCAGGGGGGAGCTTGATGTGGGACTCAATCCCAGGACCCTGGGATCATGCCCTGAGTGGAAGGCAGATGCTCAACCACTGAGCCACCCAGGTGCCCCTTCCTTCTGTTTTTTTAAAGTGTTTTTCTATCTTTTTGAGTTGGTACTTATTTAATTAATTCAGCTAATGCTGTGTCACAGAATTCTGATGAGTAGTGTTTTCATTTATCATTATCTTCTAGAACCTCTACAATTTTTGTTGCAAGAGTACTTAAGAGAGCATTTTGTTGTTGTTGTGTATATCCAGGTATGGAGATTTTTGTTTTTCTGATTTTTCTCTTAATTTCTAGCTTATTATATTGTGATTATAGAATGTCGTCTGTGATTCCTTATTTTCAGATATTATTAAAGTTTTCTTTGTGGCTTAATATATATGCTCATATTTCATGAATATGCTATTAATCCTTTAAAAACATATTAAAAACTTTAAAAACTCCTTTTAAAGTACAGCATCTGATATATCCACATTTAGACCAGGGAGATGAGTAAAATTCTTCTATTTTTTATTTCCTTTCTATATGTCTATCTCTTATATTGTAAAATTGTAATATAATATATATTATATAAAATATATATATTATTGCATTGTAATATACGTAATTGCTACAGTGCATTTGGATCATAGATATTCATAACTTTCACATCTTCATTGTGAATTTTACTTTTTGTGTTATAAAGTGTCATTCTCATCTTATACAATACTTATTTGTCCTGAATCCAACTTGTCTGAAATTAAGGTCAAACTATTGCTTTTTTATTATTATTTCTTTATATTTGTGTGTGTGTGGATGGGGCATTAATTATTCAGGTAAAACTTTGACTTTTTCCTTTTGTTATCAACCACTCTAAATCTTTCTTTCTAACATATCTGTCTACAGTATAAAGTTTGACTTTAATGCAATTTGAAGATCCTTTTAAAAAATAACTCGACATATGTATTGATTTAGAAGTATCTCTGTCAATTCTTGGATACATTTGTGCGTGTGAGTGTATGTGTATATGTGTTTATAGTTCTTCTATTTAGGAAGGTGTGCATTAAGGTATATATTTGCTTTCTAGTGGCTACCTTTATAATTAAGTCTTCATTTTATGTTCATAATCCTCTATTATTTCAGATATTATTAGTTACAAGCAGTGATAAATTTGCATGCATCTCCTTCTCTTTCCGACTCTGCATTATCAAACTTTGTTTAAAAAATTAAATTTTCTAAGGATGACTGTATGGCTCAGCGGTTAAGCATCTGCCTTCAGCCCAGGGTGTGATCTTGGAGACCGGGGATTGAGTCTCGCATCGGGCTCTCTTCATGGAGTCTGTTTCTCCCTCTGCCTGTGTCTCTCCTTTTCTCTGTGTGTCTCTTGTGAATAAATAAATAAAAATCTTTAAATTAATTAATTAATTAATTCAAATTTCTAGTGTTTATCTTTGTGCTGTTATGCACTTTTAGTGTACAACTTATATGTCAGCTTTAAATGACATTTTCAACCTCAGCAGTTATAGATGAGTCAGTGAGCTTGCTCCAATTAATACTATCTTTTTCCTTTTCCTTCTGAATATTTGTGTCTATATGGTTTCAAAGTCTATAATATAAATACATTTTTTAATAGTCTAAACTTTAGAATACAAGTGTATTCATTGTTCACCATGAGTCTTTTTAAGAGAGCTTCCTCACATTTAAGATTGCTCAGAAAGAAAAGTCTTTGATTTTTAATGTTTTAAACATATGGTCTTCATACTTGATGAAGAACTTGGCTGGATATAAAATACTTAGATCATACTTTCTTTCCTTGAAAATCTCATGTTTTTCCCCATTAATGTTGCTTTGGAGGAGACTGAAGTGAGGTTGACTCATTTTTCCTGATACAAGACTTGATCTTTTTGCTTTTCTTCTTCAAAGATTCTTTCTTTATATTTAAATTTTAATAACTTGTTAGCATATGTCTTTGCTTAATCATTATGAATCAATTTTCTTTAGCACATGGTGTTTACTTTCAATATGGAGATTCAAGACTTCTGTATTAATTTCAGGAAAGTTCTTTTATAATTTTGTTTGAAAGAATTTGTTCTATCCCACTGCTAACGTTTTCTTCTTCAGAGACTCCAATTATAGGTATGTTGGCTCTGCATCATATTTCATCTATTGTTTGCATTTTCATACAATGCTTAAAAATATATTTCTCTTTATTTTCATTTAATTTTGACTATTCTTCTTATATACATCTTTGCTGTCTCTTAACTCATCCACAGTGCTTATTCCCCTCCGTGTTTCTTCCAATATCGTCTTTATTTCTGTGATGGTTTGGTCCTTTTTTTTTCTTCGTATCTGATTTGTTTCAGCTCATTTCAACCTCACCTCTTTCTTGAGTTTCCTCATTTGTGTGTTGTCACATTGCATAATAAATTATATTGCTTCATTAACATAATGGGAAATATATTTCATTTAGGGAGTCAATATAGCTTAATGAAGAAGAGCACAGACACTGAAGAAACACTACATATAGTCACAATTTTCATTGGCTCTGTGGTAACTTTTTTTTTCCATATCTTTTGGTAATTTTGAGGCTCCTTTTCAGAATCTTTCTAATAGTATCTTTGTATCCTTTTTGTGCCAGTTTCTTCTTTATCACCACTCACTCCTAAATGGTCTTTTGTAGAAAACTCCTGAATTGGAGGCTTCAAGATAGCTTTCCTATTCTCTCAATCAAAAAGCTTACTTTCTGTGGCAGATTGTTATATACTAATGACCCACAACATTGGACACCTCCGCCTACCCATGCCCTTATGTGGCCCCCACCACATTGACTCTAGACTTAGCTATATGACTTACTTTAGCCAATGGGGCATTTGGAAACATGGTGCAGGCAGAAACTTCAAAGGAGCACAAATATTGGAGCCTGCCCTCTCTCTTGCTGCTGGGAACTATTCCAACTCCACATGAAAAAGCCTGAGCTAGCCCCAGGCCTCCCTTCCGAGGCCCAAATACGCAAGTGAGACCTACTGAGTGATACACCAGGTGAAGCAGAAATAAGCCACCCTAGTTGAGCCCGTCCCAATTTATCACTTCATTCAACTGTAGGCAAATAATTGGTAGCTCCTAAACCATTGTTTTTGGTGGTTTGTCATGCAGCAATAGATTACAGATTCACTTTTATTGCTGCTGCAGAAACAGTCTGCTTCCAGTAATTATGGCTTTTCTGTAGACTCACTCCCTCTAAGTCTCTGAAGTAAATTTAGTTCAAGAGATCGTCTGCCAACAGATCTATGTTCTCCAGTTCTTAAAGACAAGGAATAGGTCTTCTACATCTCATAGTGATTACCTTATTCTCAAGGATTATAGTTTTGCTGCCTGATGCTAGTGGGTTCCCTGGAAACTCTCTGTGCCTCTTCTCCCCATTTCTGTATGCCTCTTCTGCCTCACCTGTTCGACTCTTGCTCCATTTTTTTGGAGAGACACAGCTGCTTTTGCAATTTAAGGTAAGCCCTTTACTTTCAGGAAATGCATTTTTGCTGGTACTTTCTGAAGTCCTTACTGCTGGTTCTCTTTGACTCTTTCTGGACCTTTTCTGTATTACTTCTGCCCAAATGCAGCTGCTTTTAGGCAACTTTTACTAGTAGTTTGGAATTTGTCAGTAAAATTTTTGCTTAAAATGGCATTTAACATTTTTTCCCATTGTCTTTGTTAGTTTAGATATTTCCTATGGAGAAGTGGGAAGAATGTTTAAATAGATGACATCATCTTCATACAGGAGTCCATTTAATCCTTGTTTGCAACCAGAACCCTTTGGACACATTTTTCTGAAGATGATGTAGTAACCTTGAGTGCTTTAGTAATCACTAATACCTTTAAAAGTTCTAATATTCACAGGGGGAGCATGTCACTCAAACTGATTCTTCTTTTCCCAGGTTGAATCACAATTTAGGTTCCTATCTCACATTCTATTTGGGCAATGGGCTGTTTCTATTTAATAAGTCTGACTAATTAATCCTCACTGTAGTTCAGGAAAAAGTGGTTGTTTTGTCATCATTTTTGAGACAAAGACTGTGACAGAATCATGACTGTATTGCAGGATTTATTAGCTTTCCTCCACATGCTCATTGCCTCACTATTATTAATTTTGGCTTTGGGCTCAATTTCAAGCTAATAGATAAATAGATGGCATAGAACATAAAGCAAAAGGCCCAAGAAGGCAGCATTTCAGCTGTGGAGAACTGGGTGCTCTACACTCCAAGCGCTAGTATTTGAAAATGTTTCCTCCAAAACCACCAAGGGGAAAGAGTACTGGGCAGGAGTCCATTAAGTCCCTACACTGAAAAGCTTTCAGGTATGACTTTCATTGTGTGGGTATGTGAAGGTGATTGGGTTAATGAGTGAGCAACAGAAGGTTACTGTCACTTCTTTGACAAGGTCCTATTTGCTCAAATTCGCTGACCCATTTCCCTTCCAACTAGAGAAAAATGCTTCCACTAGTATAATTAGCATGTGCTTCTGTGTGTCATATGTGATACTTGTCCGTTTTGGGCTTCCATAATAGCTTCTCCCACGAGGCAGAGAGCTTCCTGGGTGCAGGGTCGGTACCCCTGATCATGTCTGTATGTCAGCATCTGACACAGTGTATTGTGCTCAGCGCGTAACCATAATGTGTGCCATAATGTTTATTGGAATAAATTGAAAAATAAGCCAATTTTATCCATTAAAGTCTTTGCGGTTTCTTGCTAGTTGTAATAGTTTCATATGCAAAGTTACTGCATCTCGCTTTTCCTTGCCAGCTCTCTTCTCTCTTCCTCTGACTGGAAGAGCTGGACAACTGGGGAAAAGGAGACCTGTGTCTTCCCACATCTGGCTCCCCCTACCTCCTGCTCCCTCCGCCTCAAGTGGCAGGCTCCCACCCAGCTGTGCTCTTCAAGCTGGGGGCCTTCAGGCTACGGGGTGCGTGTTGCTAGGACCCGCTCCTAGGGTATCTTGGCGGAGCGCCTCCTTGGAGGTGAGCGGACCCAGCGGCTCAAGGGGCACCGTGCTTATCCACTCTGGAGCATCTTCGTGCGACAGGAGAGCAGCGGGGTCTCACCCTCGTACCGGCTCCTTCAGCGTAATTTGCTCCGCTTGCTCCCTTTCCTACCGCTCTCCCCATCCCCCCCCCCCCCCCCCCGCCACTAGCGCTGAGTGCTCCCCTCCCCATCCTCTTTTGTGCAACCCGTGGCTGCGGAGCTTCTAGTACTGTATTCATGGCAGATGAAGAGAGAGTGACTGACACGTTCCAGGGACGGCGAATCGCAGCGAGCGCGGGTGGCAGGGGGAGGGTGTGTAGTGGCAGACGGCCGCTGGGATTATGAATGGGGGCGGGGGGGCGGCGAGTGCGGGGTTCAAACCGGGATCTTCGGCAGCGGGCTTTGGATAGGCACGCAGGGTTGTGCGTAATCCTTCAGCTCTGGTGGGAAGGGAGATGCCGTGAGCTCCTGGGGGAGGCGAGGGTTATTTGCAAAACTCCCTTAGTGTCGTGCAGCAGAGTACTGCGGGCGGTCGGCGAGGTAGGTGGAGGAGGGAAAAGCACGGGAAGGGAATCTGGGAGAGGCCAGCCCCCGGGGACGGTGTGCCTCGCTCCCAGAATTGACAGGTGGTGGCCTCAGCAGTTACAACCTAGTACCTAGCATCTCGTCCCTGCAAAAACGATCACATTGTTGATTCCCCGCACCGGGCGGAAGAGCGCAGCGCGGCAGAGCAAGTGCCACGGGCGAGCTGCCTCCCGGGGAGGGGGTAGTGGGGGGACAGAGAAGGGGGGTTGGAGGGGGGCAGCGGAGGACACCGGAGCTTGGGCGCTTGGCGGCCGTCTGCACCGCCGGGCTGCCCTCCGGTCCGCGCGCGCGCCCCGCAGCCGCCCCCGGCTCGTGCGCCCCTTTCCGGGGCTCCCGGCCCCGCCTCGGCGGCTGCGGGCTCCTCGTCGCCCGCCCGGCTGCACGCGAGCGTCTCCCGCCGGCTCCCGCGCCCGCGCCCGCGGAGCGCTGCACCGACGAGCCGAGCCGGGCGGAGCCGCCGCGCTGCACCAGCGGCGCCTCGGGCAGGAGGAGGGCGGCTTCCGCGGTAAGGGCTGCCCGGGAGGCTGCGGCTTCATTTTCCTCCTTCTCTTACTTCATCACACCGCGAGGCCGGAATGGAGAGTGTGGGGCGCTGTGGGCTGGCGGGGGGCGGGGGGCCGCGAGGGCGCGGGGCCGCGCCAGGGCGGCCGTTGGGACCTCCCGTGGGAGCCCCGCCGACCCCGCCGACCGGCCTTCGCGCCCCGCTCCCTCCTTGCCTGCTCCTGCCTCCGCCCGTGAACCTCGGGGCGAACCCCTGGGCGGGGGAGAGCTCGGGGAGCTGCAGGAGGCCGAGGCGCTCGCGGGGCCGGGCGGGAGGGAGCCCAAGTCCCGGGAGTTTGCCGCGGCTGCGGCCCCAGGACGGTCCCGGGCATCCGGGCGCGGGGGCCCCCAGTGCGGCGCCGCGGAGCCGCGGCAGAAGCGGGGCTCGGCCGGCAACTTTTGGGAAGCCCTGTCTCAGGTGTGGGGAGGGGTGCTGGGGTGTGTTCAGGGCCTGGCCCTTCCTGAGCTACAAGTGTGTGTGTGTGTGTGTGTGTGTGCGCGTGTGTGTGTGTAGGGTTCTTCTCCCTTTCCTCCCTGCTATCCCTCCTCTTCCCTGAATCTCTTCCTGCCCCCTTTCACAGACCACCCCCTCCCATGTGCCTTAACTTCAAGCAAAATACAAACCGACCGTAGTCAATAGCTTTAAAGCAAGTAGAGGGACGCCTTGCTCCGCGGTTAAGCTCTGCTTTGGGCTCAGGGCCTGATCCTGGAGTCCCAGGATCGAGTCCACATGGGGCTCCCTGCAGGGAACCTGCTTCTCTCTCTGCCTGTGTCTCTGCCTCTCTGTGTGTGTCTCTCATGAATAAATCAATAAAATCTTAAAAAAAAAAATAAAACAAGTATAAAGAAGAGAGAGAGCACAGAGGAATAGTTCTTAATTGCATCGTGGTTAATTTTAAAGATGAAAATACTGTATATAAATAACATATAACGTATTTATATGGTGTGATACACATATATGATATAATATACGCACAGGCCTAGGGTAATTTTTAAGAAACATTTTGAGACTGTCACCTAAAATTATATTACATTTGCATTATGTTTACATCATGTGTATATGGTGCTATTAAACAGCAATGGTAAATCTATGCATCCTGTGTCTTAGACCTGTATGGGCTATACAGATCTATACTGTTCTTCGAATCACATCCATCTTTTAAATTCAGAGATTTCCAGTTAATTGAAAGCCTTAGAATAAGGCTGTAAGAATAAAAGGCTAAGAAATTAAGAGAAAAAGTATGGATGCTGGATTTTTTTAGTGGATCAGCCACATACCCCTCTTTCCTTTTACTAAAAGCTGGTTGTTATGCCAGTAATTTTCATAAAAAGAAAAACAATTTGAGGACTTCAAAGTGTTTTTACCTAGGCCTGAGGTGTAGGCAGACGTCTGGCGTATATCTGTACATGAATTGACAAGAAGGTAGATAAGGCAAATGATTTCACTTCAGGTAAAAAAAATTCAGCTGCACTTCCTTCTGAGGGCACCTCATTTAACTTCTGATATTCCCACAGAGGAACCCCCTTACTGTCAGCCTGTGTCTTTGTGTCTTTGGCATCACTGTGGTTTGATCAACTCTTCAAATCAATACTTGCAGAACTTGGCTAGTAACATATTTGCTGGCTGTTTCTGTTCTTTTTATTTTTAAACAACAGAATGCCAATTATAAAAAATAAGTGAATAAGTAAATAGATTGAAATTGTTGAGATGGTATGATCGACACATTGACACCTTGAGGCTAACTATATGTGTATCATCTCTCTATATTCCTTATGATGCTTGTGAGCTGAACAATTTTGCATTGTGTCTACTCGTAGTCTTTTTTCTCAGCCAGTCTGCTTTAATTTCTGATTTGACATATTTTTGCAAAGATGAATTATCTTAAATTTCTCTAGAGGTTATCTAGTTGGGCCTACTAATTTCTTTTGAATAGAATTGATTATGGTTTGAGGAATAAGAAATCAATCATATATGGTTTTCTGATCTTGGTGTCCTTCACCTATCTGGAGGTAGGTATTTAATAATAATACGTATGCACAAGTAGGGATTCATGTTTCATAGAAATATTAGACACGGAAATGACATTTTCATTTTGGTTTGTAAATGGTTGTAAACTGAAGATTTAAAATTATTAAGGAATAAAGAGTCCCATGTTGCTTTTAGTATCTTATCTGGCTGACTTTCTTTAGGGAGCGAGAGGTACATGATGTGGTCTTAGAAAGATTTAGGGGTTAGTGATTTGGATTTATCTTTCGTTATTATGGCATAAAAATTCATTACTCTTTCCAAGAAAAATCTGAGGAGTGGAGTTTGTAGAAGATGTGAGGTTGTTGTTGATTATATGACAAATGGGGTTTCTTTGAGCACTGGTTGTTGGAGTCACCTTATGGTAATATGGCAGACACTGAGGTGCCAAATCCCCCTTCAAGAAGAGCTTTTTGCCCCAGCTTCTGAGAGTGCTGTTAACACATAGCCTTCAAGGGTCCTTGAAGGGGATTGCCTGAGTTGTAGGAAGCATCTTTGTCCAAGGTCATGACTCTTTCCAGGGTAGCTCACACGAAGTGGCTGATCCATGTGCGGGATATGAAGGGCTGGTCATCTCAGTTCAACTCCACACAACTCTGAAGGACCACTCTAGCTCTGAAACTCCCTACAGGACTTGCATTGCAGCTTGACATTTCCCATTTCTGTTTCCTTCCCCATTCTCAGATGTTGATAGCAAGGTGGTCCTTAATAAAATTGCATGCTCAGCTTCATCTCCGAGGTGGCTTCCTTGGGGAAGCCAGCCTATGACAACGTCTCCTCCATGCACATTCATTTTGCCAGTTTTGATCTTTTGTCTTTTAAAATGTAGTGCCATTTCTCATTGGAAGGCATTTCTGTATCTCTGCTGCCCTTCTGTTTGTTCCTCCGCGTTTTCTCATTCTTTCCTTTTGTTGGATTTGCGGTGTCTTTAATCTCTTTTCCATCTAATGATTTCAATGCTATATCTCTCATTTCTATTCCTTTAGTAGGCATGTTTGTTTTTAATATTCAGATTTTGTCTTAACAGATGAATAAAAATATCTACTCTCTTCTTGAATAATATAAGGGCCTTATTAAGTTATAATTCTGATCATTCTCTGTATTTCATAATATTTTGTGGCATAATAGTTCCACTACATTTTTCACATGGATTGTGGCATTTTATATAATTAGTTTTTTGTTGTTGTTGGTTTTTTTTCATAGTCAGTGTTTATTTAGGCTTATCCACATTTTCTGTCCTCATTGTAGTTTCTTGCATCCTTTTCCTTCCTTCTGGATTCAGATTCCTTTGGATGGAAGTAATTCTTTGATAAGCATATGCACATGATAAATATCTTTTCATCTATTTTGTTTGTTTGTTTGGAACTGTATTTTATCCAAACACTTGAATAATAGATTACCTGGGAGCAAAATTCTAAGTTGACATTTATTTTTCTTACCACTCTGAAGATACTGTCTTCTAGCCTCTGTTGTTAAAAATCAGAGATTGTTTCTTGGTTGCTTTTAGGATTCCTCTTTGTCTTTGGTGTTCTGCAGTTTTATTATGGTATGCCCGGATGTGGATTTGTTTATACTTTTTCTCCTTGGGTTTTCTTATGATCTTATCAGGTGATTCTTATATTTCTTGAATTATTACAAATTTGTGGCATGTCCCATCATGTATTATCTTGCCTCTATTCTCTCTAA
This sequence comes from Vulpes lagopus, assembly GCF_018345385.1. NCBI lineage: Eukaryota > Metazoa > Chordata > Mammalia > Carnivora > Canidae > Vulpes > Vulpes lagopus. Next base: position 71,022,482 of record NC_054833.1, on the reverse strand, counting down.
ACTTTCCTCTGTAATTCTTAGTAGGTATGTGTTTGACCTTCTTGTTTTATTCCTCATGTCTATTACCTCTGTGTATATATATTTTTTTTCTGTTAGAAATATTTTTAAGAGGCATTGGTGTAATTCTTCAGGACTTATTCCAGCTAATCAATTCTTCTTTATTTATGCCTATCTTTTAAGTTGTAGCTTAGAAAAAGTTGAGCTACATAGCTCAATATATATATATAATATATTCAATAGCTATTATTGAGCTATTAATTAGTGTTTCTTTTCTAGAAGTGCTAATTGATACGTTTTCATATCTACCTGTCTTTCCCCCTAGGTTTTCTATCATTTTATTATGAATTTTGTCCTTATTTTATCTCTTTAATAGTCACACTTGTCCTATTTTATAGTCTCAGATTATTCTCTTACTTGAAATTCTTCTGCTGGTTCTTCCAAAACTACCCATCCACTATAAACAGATCTTTTCCTCATGTGGTTTGTGACTGGGATTATGACTCATCTTCAGTCAGGTTTTTACTTTTGTTTCTTTCATAGTAGTTTTGTTTTTCCCAGTTTTTGAAAGTTTCCCTGTAGAGTATTATTGTGCTTGTCTTCATAGAATACCTCAGGAGTTTTGCTGGTCTGGGGTCAGCTTGAAAACAAAAACTATTGAAGTATAATTGACATATTACATTATATTTTCAGGTGTACAACATGATTCAATGCTCGTATATATTGCAAAATGATCACCACATTAAGTCTAGTTAACATCCTAAGGATCAACTTTTACATTAATTTCCTGGCTTGAGATTCTTGAACCATGCAGGTGATATGTGTGTGTGTGTGTGTGGGGGGCTGCTTAGGAATTTAATCCAAGGAATACTTTTTTCCTTCTATCTGGAGCCCCAGAAAGAGACAGGTTTTCTTGCTACTTCCGAGGCTGGACTTCTAGTCCTTAAACTATGCAGTCAACTTCTTGAGAGTTTTCCTTTATACAAAGGTCTTGGCTCCAGTTACCTTACTTTTATGGGTCCCAAACCAAGTTGCTTGTCCCTACACACATATGAAATCTCCAGCCTCTCGGCATTAATGCCTGTGTCTAAGGTCTGGATCACTTAGGGTTGCTGTAGGGCCAGTGTACATGCTTGCTATTCTGATATTTGTTTCCTTTCTGTTTTAATATCTTTAGATGACCTTTTTTTTTTCCTCTTCAAGTTTATTTAACCTATTCAATTATCCTGGTCTTTTAAAAGGCTTATTATCTATGTGTTTGTAGCAGAAGGGAGTTTGGTCCTTATTCATTCAGTTGGCTATCCTAGTGGAATAAGACAACCATCAGTGACTGGATCCACTTTGACAATTGACTCTTTTCAATCACTTTCTCTCTCTCTCTCTTTTTTTTTAGTTACACTATTTTTATTTTATATTCATTGTTTCACATTATTTTTAAAAACTTAATTATACTAGCCTTTCGTTCTCTATCTCCCTCCCTTCCTCCCTCCTTCCTTCTTTCCTTCCTTCTTTTTTCCTTTTTCTTCTTTCTTTCTTTCTTTCTTTCTTTCTTTCTTTCTTTTCTTTCTTTCTTTCTTTCTTTCTTTCTTTCTTTCTTTCTTTCTTTCTTTCTTTCTTTCTTTCTTTCGTGTTGAGTCCAAGAAAGATGTCTTACAGAGTGTCTCAAAGTTTGGATTTCTCTAGTGATTTATTCACTTGATTAGATTCAGGTTAACCATTTTGGGCAAGAACATTCCTATGTGGGTGATGTGGACTTCGTGTTACATCACAGCAGAAATGTCTGTTTATCCCATTACTGGTTACACCACTTGAAAGGTGATACCTGCCAAAGTTCTCCCGTTTTGTTTCTCTTACCTTCAGACTACGTGAAAAACCTGCTTCCCCACAACTTTTACCCCATTTTTGAAAATTAATTTTAAAATTTTGAGATAGTTATAGATTGACATGCAGTTGAAGGACATATACAGAGATCCTGTATACTCTTCACTTTCTTTTGAACAGTAACATTTTGAAAAACCATGATACAGTAATACATTCAGGAAATTGACATTAATCGAATCTACAAATCTTACTCAGATTTCACCAGTTTTACACTCATTTGAGTGTGTATGTTTAAGTCTATGCAGTTTTATCACATGTATAGGTTTATGTATCCACCACCACAGTCAAGATATAGAACTTTCCGATTACCGCAAGGATCCTTTATGCTGCTCCTTTTTAGAATTAACTACCCCTGCCTCCCTCTCACTTCCTGGCACCATTTCTAACCCCTAACAACCACTAATCTGATCTCCATCTCATTTTGTCATTTCAAAAATGGTACATATATGGAATCATAGATAATATGATCTTAAAGATTATTTCTTTTCTCACTGTAATTCCCTAGAGATTCATCCAAGTTGTTGTGTTATCAGTCATTGTTTCTTTTTATTGCTGAGCCATATTCCATTCATCCATGGAAGGACATTTGCACTGTTTCCAGTTTGGGGCTATTATGACTAAGTTTCCTATGCACATTTGTGTATGGGTTTTGTGTGAATGTAAGTTTTCATTTCTCTGGGATAAATGCCCAAGGGTGTGATGGTTGAGTCCTATGATAATTGCACGTTTAATTGGATAAGAAATTGCCAAATTGGGGGATCCCTTGGTGGCTCAGGGGTTGAGCATCTGCCTTCAGCTCAGGGCATGATCTTGGAGACTCAGGATCAAGTCCCGCATTGGGCTCCCTGCATGGAGTCTGCTTCTCTCTCTGCCTGTGTCTCTGCCTCTCTCTCTCTCTCTCTGTGTCTCTCATGAATAAATAAATAAAATATTTTAAAAAAAGAAATTGCCAAATCATTTTCCAGAATGGGTGTACCATTTTATATTCCTACCAGCAATGTCTGATGATCCTGTTTTCTGCATTGTTAGAGTTTGTCTCCATTTTACTTTGTTTTCTGTTTGTTTCTTCTTCCTTTATTTCTCTTTACTTGCCTTCCTGTGAGTTAGTTGAAATGTTTTATAGGATTCTGTTTTGATTTATTTATAGTTTTTCAAGCATATTTGTATAGTTTTCTCAGTCGTCCTGTTGGCTCTTACTATATGTATTTATGTTTCTTTACACTTGCTTCATTTTAAATGCTGTTTCTTGAATATAAGACACTGTCATTTTGTTTGTTTGTTTCAATCACTGAATAGGAAATGATGTAGACAATTCATACTGGGAAGGAATTTGTGGTTGACAGTTCTTTTCTTTCAGCACTTAAAAAATGTGCTGCTCCTTCAGGTCTCTACGGTTCCTGATGAGAAAATCATTGTTATTTGAGTTGATGCCCCACTAAAGGCAATGAGCTCTTTCTCTCTAGTTGGTTTTATGATATTTTCTTTATCATTAGTTTTTAAAAGCTTGGTTATGGGCAGCTCGGGTGGCTCAGCGGTTTAGCTCTGCCTTCAGCCCAGGGCCTGATCCTGGAGACTTGGGATTGAGTCCCACGTCAGGCTCCCTGCATGAGGGAGACCTCTGCCCCCCCCCTCTCTCTGTCTCTCATGAATAAATAAATAAAATATTTTAAAAATCTTTTTAAAAAAGCTTGGTTATGATGTGTCTTGGCAAAGATTTCTTTGGGTTTATTCTCTTTGGGTTTTGATTAGCTTCTTAAATTGATGTGCTTTTGTCTTTCACCAAATTTGGGAAGTTTTCTGGAAGTTTTTTTTTCCCCCCAATACTCTTTCAGCTCTACTGTCTTTCTCATTTCCTTCTGGTCCTCTAATGATAGAAATGTTGGATCTTTTTTTATTGTACCAGAGGTCTCTGAGGTTCTGTTTATCTTTTTGTTTTGTTTTGTTTTGTTTACTTTCTCTCTGTTTTTCAGATTTGCTAAATTCTATGGAGCTATTCTCAAGTTCACTGATTCTGTCCTCTATCACCTCTCCTGTAGAACCACTGAGTATTTTATTTTTGTTGTTTTATTTTTTTGTTCTATAATCGCCATTGCCATTTTGTTTTTTAAAAAACTTATACAATAAAAACCAAAACTTATACATCTTTGTTCAGATTTTCCATACTTTTTCACTTATTTCCAGAGAATCTGAATTTGCTTGCAGAGGTATTCTTATAATGGATGCTTTAAAATTCTTATCAGATACCTATGATAACTGATTCACTTTAGTGTTCATATCAGTTGATTGACTTTTCTCATTCAAGTTGTGATTATATCCTGGACATGTTGGCTACCAAGTTGGGAGGCTCAGGTCTTGTTTACAACTTATGAGTTTAGCGGTCACTCTGTTTAGGTTAGCACACAGGTCCTGGATTACTTTTCTGGGTTGTGGTTTCAATGACAATATTATTTCCAGGGGCTTTGCTAGCTGTTTTAATCTGTTTATTTTGTTAAGTGCTTCTGGGCTCTCATTGAACCCTGTTGATACTACTGGAGGGTGGTGGAAGAAGCCTCCCCAGGCCAGACCTGCTGTACCTCTAGATGAGGGAAGGGATTTTTTGGCCTGTAGGGATAAAAAGGACTCCCCAGCCCAGAGCTTGTTGTGGCGGGATTCCCCCTGCCAGTGCTGTGAGGCCATCTGGTGTTGTTGGCTGGACCCCAGTTAGATGCAGGGGAAGAATGAGCCCACCTATATCATCCACTGCCAAATTGGGGTTGGGAGACTCTAGACCCAGGTAACCTGCAGTGGGATCAGGAGTACTTAGGCATCCTACTACCCTGTTGTTCCTCTGGTCTGGCCTGATTAATCAGCCCACCTCCTCTTTTCAGTGTTTGGAGTCCTCTTATGTTATTTCTAGTGTTTAGAATTGTGCTAAGTGGGAAGAGGCTGGGAGAGGTAAGTAGCTGCCATCTGTGTGGACCAGAAGTATATGTCTTTTAAAAATACCAGGTTGAAAAAAAAATACCAGGTTGACTAATTAGCCACATTATCCATTAAAATAGTTAAAGATACTCATTTGACTGTGTTTTTCTGTAATATGTGTTTGTGAGAGAGACATAGACTAAGCCTCTTAAATTTACTTAAATTAATTTAAATTCAAATTAGGTTAATTAATATTACTGTAATTGGATAATTAAATGTTAAGTCAATGCTGTCAGTGGGATCTAAGACAAAGATCTACGTATGTGATATTTTCTCTATCAAACATTTTTCTCCAAGTTGTTCTATTGCATTTGAAAAATACTAGTACCTTTTTTTCTTTTCCCATCACTGGAAAATACTAAAAAAAAATCCTTTACCAGATGGATACTTTGAACCATAGAGAAAATAAATGACATTATTTGCACAAGCAACTTGGTGATATTTAGAGTGGATTGAGGAAAAGATACCAGAATTCTGTCTTTGGCTGTCCTGGTTTATAACATAGTGCTGACTCATGGAATACTGGCATTTTCAGAACTGAGAATGAACTTAGAGTTAACCTATTTCAACCGTGTTGTTTTATATTTAAGGAAACTGATACCTTGAAAATAAGGGAACCTAAGTTCCTTTAGTTCCATAATGGCAGGGCTTATTTATTCTGAATTCATAGTATTTCCTAATTTTGTTTTCTTTAAGAAATCACAATCACTTTCTTTTTAGAAGACTTTAGAAGAAGAAAATTAAAATTATATATTGTAGCATGATTCCCATTCCCTTTTCTAAGGAGAAGAAATACTAAATAAGTTGGGATGGCATGATGGTACTTTTTAAAAAAATAGGCATATTTGAAAATATGATGAATTTATGGACCAACTATCCAGAAAAATAAACACAAACTCAATAATTTGCATGCAGTATTAAGGGTTTGTGAACTCTGAGGGAAGACCACTCCTAGGGAAGACCACTATGCTTCTTGTCTTGTTTGTACCATGTGATATCTATGGATGGTCTTTGCTGGGGAAAATTACATAGGGATAATTCCTCATTTTATATTCAGACTCACCCTTCAGAGCTTGTGGATCCTGGCAGTTGTCCTGGGCACAATGCATTGGTTTACTGAGGAATTTGTTTTCCTGCAGGTTCTAGAGAGCCAGTAGGTGAGAAGAATATAAAGGGACCAGCAGGTGTTAAAACAGACTGTGGGAAATACAAACAGGCAACTCAGCCCATAATACTTGCTTTCTCCTCCTACACACACACACACACACACACACACACACACACCTCAAGATTCCTTAGAAAGATCCTTCTTCTGCTCCCATCTGCTGTCACCCTCTTACTGTATGGAGAAACATTGCCCTTTGGAGACAATTCTCTTTTGCTCTAGTAAGGCTGTTCTGTTAGTCATTTAAACCAAATTTCACCCACATCAAATGTTAGGGGTTGAAAGAACAAACTGTTTAGTGTCATTTGATGTATTTACTGTGTACTTTTCAAGGAGGAGAAGAAAACCATGTCCATATTTTTCTTACAGAATGGGTCAAAATAATTTAAGAGCATAGGATAATAAATGTTTCTGCATTCAGTGAGTGAGGCCAGCATTTGTTAAGTTAAGCTTAAATTGCTTTTAAGGAATCTGTTTATGTATATACTTAAAGGAAGCTCCTATATTTTCTTGGTGACTAGTACAGTGTCCTGGATGAAAAATAAGACTTTGAAATGATTTGATGTGCCATGCTGTATACTAGAGTGAAAAACTTCAATGCAGAAAAACAGAGAGGTAGTATAAAAATAAATAATACAATGACTATTTTTATTTCTTAGTGCTTTTATATATTTTAAAATATTGAAAGGAATTTTGTTTTCAGGGTTACTCTTTAGTAATTGTATAATTGAGGGCTGAGAATCACAAATCCTAAGTGCCATTTCTGTTGTGCCACTAAGTGGGTAAGTGACAACCTCTGTGTAAGCCTTAAGGTATAAATGAAGATGTTGAATTATGGTAATCTCCAAGAGTCTTTTCAGCATTATGACTTAGTGAAATTTTAGCAGTTGTTATTTGACACATTAGGGGAGTTTTTGATATGCCTGTGTAATTAAGTATTAGTCATAAGAAAGCTCTCCAGGGAACTAATTTTTAAATTTGAAATTATTATAATACCTTGATGGGTCAGAAATTTGCATTAGTCAGAGAGGTCATGGTTGGGTTAGGACTACCTAAGTATACAGGTACAATACAGCACAATTTGGAGAATAAGCATCTTAATGCTGTTGTGACAGTGGCAGTCATGATGATGCCAATGTGGACGGCACTGGATTTCATTGGTCTGGAGGTGCAGTGATACTGTAGGTTGCTCATTCAGCATCATTTACGTCTTTTCTCTTTTATCCTCCTGTGCTATTCGAATTGGAAGGCCAATCATTCAACTTTTCAGCCTCCTTTGAAGCTAAGAATGGCCCATATTACAAATATTAGATGGAGATTTCTGGAGAATGCTTTCCTTCTTTAGCAAAAGGGAAAGCTTCTTAAGGAGAAGGTTCTTGCCCTTGACCCTTATTCCTTCTTTCTCAGTAGAGCATGGACGCCCTGCTTTGAGGTGAGCATCATCTTGCAAGCATGAGGAATAAAACCAGATGATCAGGATGAGGAAGCAGAAAAACAGATGTAACCCGGATCCTTGATAATATGTTAGAGTAGATCTATCAGCTCTGCACTGCCTACCTCCAGTCTTATTATTCCATGAGAAAAAAATTAAACTTCTGTTTCTTCCAGTATTTATTAGGTTTTCTGTTACTCCGAGCCAAACACATTCCCAACTGAATATGTAAAGTAACTATTATGACTTTGCATTTTTGAAGGATAAAATTAGTGTTTATAGATCTTTGTAATTACTAATGTAGGGCTGCAAAATTTGGACTAGTTTGTACAAATATCTTCATTGTGAGGAAGCTTGGGTGTGAAAATTTTGGATAATTCGTAAAATTTTTATTTTATTCTTCATAGCATGAAGAATAGCATAAGACTGTTTTCTATTGCTTAGAGAATATTTCAAATTTTATTCAATGGGTGAAATTTATATGAGGAAAACTATTTCTGTGAGTCACAACTCCCACTTTGCTGTAATCTTTGGTGAAATGGGGATATAGCAGAAGAATGCCAATGAACCTTGAAAAAATGTTTTCCTCATTTAATTTATAGTCAAAAATGTATAGTTGAGTGGGTTGCCTGATTTACTGTTTAGTCTAAGTTTGTTTCCAGCATATTCCTTCTGACCTCACACTTTTGGATGGCTGAAAAAGACTTTAAAAGAAGGACTTTAAAGATTGAAAGAAGGATGACCATTTGCAATATGTGGATATAGAAGATGGGAGAGGTTTTTTTTGTGTGTGTGTGACATAGCATTTGCACCCCCTCTATTTGGTTTAAGTGCAGGGAATTAATTTTTGCATATAAGCCAAATAATGAGAGAAAAAGAATTCAATTAGGATATATGTGTGTTTTTTACATTTTTTCTCAGTTAGAATTGCATTCATTTGAGAGTCACTGAAAATTTGGCATGCAATACTACAAGTAAGGAGTTTCTTTTTGTTTGTTTGTTTTACATGCAATAAGACATCTGGAAGAAGACTGTCTAAGGCTGGGACAACTGCACAACAGGGTTGTCAAAGATTTAGGCTTCTTCTTGCTTTTGGCTCTACTGTCATTATTGTATGGGTTTCATTTTCTTGTGGAAAGACAGTTAGTGAACATATGGGAATGGCATCTGGACCACAGGCAGGAAGAAGGGGCCAGACAAAAGGCAAGGCCCATACCAGCCATCAGTCCTTTTTTATAAGGAAAGTGAGAGCTCCCAGGAAGATGACTCTGGTGACTTTAGCTAATATCTTACTAACCAGAATTATGTCAGTGGTCTTGCCAGACAATGGGGAAATCTAAGAAATAGAGGTTTTGTTTTTTTGTTTTTTCATAGAAACAGAAAAAATACAAAAAATAAAAACAAAAAAACCAAACAAACCAAAAAAGGGGATGATGTACACATTTCTGTCTGTATACAGTCATGCTCTATATTAGGAGATTACAACTTGTTTCATGAATCAGGGTGGGGAAATGGTTGTATACGGATTGATTTAGAAAATAGTTACCAGTGCAGACAAAAAGGAAAAAGATATAACTAAAAAGAAGAAACACAAGTTCAAAGATTTTTCAGTGTCGAAAATCCATATATTTTTCAAGATAATATAGTTTTAGAAAAAAGAAAAAAACTTGATATAAATTCCTCCTTTTCCTCTGGCTTAAGGAATCATTTATTCAGTATAAAATCTTTATGTGTTCCATATGTTGAGAATAAATGCATATTCAATCCTGTTAAAAAAAATAAGGGAAAACTTGTACCTCCCCAAAGTCAGGTTTCTGTTATATAAGGAAGAAGGGAAGAATGGATACTGGGTAGCCAACTATCATTGTCATTGTATGAAGAATATTTCTCAGCTTTAAAAATTCTCTTTGTAATGTTATATCATAAATGCATACCCTGGAGATTTCTTAAATTATAACAGTATAAAAACAGTTATTAGTTATTATTGCCTTAAATACCTATAAGTTAGTCATTTAAAATTTTGTTTCAGTTGCTGCTTTGTGTCAAGATAGCTGACTGACCTATACAATTCAAAGTATATCTTGATGGTCATTGGTATTAAGCTAACTGTGGGCAAAAAGTCATAATTTTTTTCTATAATGAATAATGACATAGATAACTGTGAAATTCTAAGAGATCAGACAGTGACAATATTACATCCTAGTACAGTCATTCATGAAATACTATGGTTTAATTTTTGTTTAAATTTGCATTTATATATTTTGGGCTATTTTTTGTCCTAAAAATTTTAATGACATATATGAATTATACCCAAGAGCAGATATTTATTTTAAAAAGAATAAAATTGGCTTAATTCCAGCATTTCTGCTTAGCTGTTCTCATTCAGGATATTGGCAGAAATATCCTATAATTGAAGGTTTATTCTCCAATTGATGTAGGCACTCTACTTAGAAGCTGTTTATCCACATCAAGAAGGATAATGGATTTTTTTGTTAAATTTTTTCCATTAAAATAGGGTGAGGCAACTGTTCTCACCACACTTCAGAGGGACAGCACAAAGATAAATGAAATAATGGATGTGAAGTGCAAATTTTTTTTTTTTTGCTTTGAAAGAAGGTGTTATATAAATTCTACAAATAGTATCATTAATGTGTAAATAAGATGATGGGTGAGCATTTCCAAAAGTGAGTATCATAACTAAGCATTTTTAGTATGATCCTCAATGTCAGTTTTTTCCAAGGAGAACAATATAGCAACACATTCTTATGTTCTTGCATCAAAATATTAAAGGTAAACCTCAATGTGAGGGGAAGAGAATGTATAGAAAGAGCTTCAAAGAGAGGTGATTTATTGAGTAATGCAATATAATAATAGATTTTATGCAAATATAGAAAGTCCTTTGGGTCTCTTAAGTGGTTAGGGAAATGGGAAAGCTCTGATTAAAATGTGAATTCTGATTACAACTTAAGAGTTGAACTTCTAATGGCTATATCTTGAAAATAATGAGGTTCTGCTCGACTCATAAAAATCCTCAAAAAAGATTTTTGTAATATCTTGGCCACAGATAAAGGTTTTTGTTATGTTCTTGGCCACAGGTTTTTATTCCATGAAAGATAATTTGGGACAGGAAGCTATTTCTTATTTCTAACTTCACTGCCATGCTTTCTGTATGCTGGTAAACGCGGATCACCTTATATGGTGATAAGAACCTTTGACTTTTAGCCAGGGGACGAGGTTCACGTCTCAGGTTTGCCACTAATTTATCTGGGTAACTGGGAAAGTTATTCAGTTGCTTTGTGCAAAGCAACATCCCTGAAGCCATCTCTCTCCTCTTCGTGCATTCAAGACTTAAGGTGCTTAATTAAGTTGACTAGTTGAAGTCATAGGGTCACATCTCTGTGGGAAGAGTACTGCCTCTCTGAGTCAGTCTTACCATGTTGGGTATTCAGCCATGAAACTGGCACATGAAAGCTGGAAGTGAGCACAAGGTGGGAAACTTTGCTTCTCTCTGTGCCTTATTCTCATGGGTAATTTGTTGAAGATGATGCTTAGGTGTGAGCTCATTGGTGGTTGATGCTAAGGGGATAGTAGCTAAAATTTTAGGGAACAAAATTGGGCAGTTAAGGACAGTGTGTCATACTTTGTAGATCTGATTATCCATATTTCTCTCTCTCTCTCCTCAAGTCTTTGGAAAGTCTTGTTTAATTGTCTTATCTGTCTTTTGGAAACAGAAAGGAAGGTCAAATTTCAGGAAGAGCTGTAGGGGGACGACTTCCCTCCCTCTAGCCCAAACCAGTGTGCTAGTAGCAGTAGGAGCCACCACTAGAGAGTAGGAAATTCCTGAGAGACATTACAGAGATTATGGTGGGGATTGAGGAGCTGTGGCTGCCAAATGCTGCTAGAGGTCCAGCTGCCATTCTCAAAATGGAGACTCTTCCTCCACTGCACATCTTAAAAGCTTGGTGTTTACTTTTGTTGAAGAAGGTGGCAGGTTCCCAGGAGGCTTGCAGTTTCCTCATCTGGAAAATGAAGGGATTGAACCAAGTCGTAGTTTCACAGCCACTTTTATTTTCTTTCCTCTGACTCCTTTATTTTGAAAGTTTTTTGTCCGCCAAACTATTTCTATAATTATGTCTTTTTAAATAACCAGAAGCATATAAGGCAGCCAATTAGAGCTTCCAACTAAATGTGAGATAACTAGTGTTACCGTTCTGAGAAGTCACAATTCAGCCAAAAGCGAACAAGTTTGATATTCTTGTTCACTCAAGAAAGCAATAAATGTTTGCAAATTTATCCGACTGCAAATTTACAGTTTGATATGTCATCTAAGTGCAGCAGTCCTCTGTTGTATTTTTCCTCATCTCTGATTCCTACTTTCTAGAGGCATTACTTTCAGAGTCTACTGTTTCCTCATGTTTCCCTCCATTTTGCGCAAACAAGACGCTTATTCTGCTATTTCTTGCTTTTTAGTTTTATTCTTTATGCAATTGTTTCCTGCTATGGATTTGGACACACACACTCACCTACTTTGCTTCCTCAATTTAATTTTCAAATTGCTGAGACTGTAACTATCGTTCACAGCTGAATCCTTTGGCGTACTAGGATTACATTTCTTTATGCATGTTTTTATTTTTTTCCTATTTCATAACTGTTTTATTTTATTTTTTCAGAGTTTTTGAAGTGCCTCTCACCATTTCATCCACAAACACTGCATCTAAATTGTAAATATCTTTTTAATATATTTAGTTTCGTTAGACAGTCTATGCATTTCATCCTTCTGCTAGCCACATGCATCCTCAAGCTGTGTGTACGTTTGCTCACTGTTGTGATTTTGGAATTTTTTTTCCCCATGTAAATCAGGATGACTCCACGTGGGCTGAGGTAACAAGTAGCCCTCAAACCTATAATCTTTCAAAAACAACAGAAATATATTTCTCCTTTATGTCACACTACTGAACTGTTTCAGGTAAGCTGGGAGGGGTCACCTGCTAGTTCTGGTGAGTGGGATGTAGTACTGCTTTGCTTCCAGAAGTCACTCGTGGGCCCTGCTTAAAGGAGGCACTGTTTTCAGTACATGAGTCCCAAAGTCATCATGGATCACTGCATTCAATCAGAGCATGGAAGTAGTGCTGGGCATGGCTTACATCCTTCCCACTTATAAGTCTTTGTTGAGAACACACTCTTGTGGCCAAACCTAGTTGCAGGAGAAGCTGAGATAATGTCTTTGCTATGTGCCCAGAGAAGAGAAATGGGCTTTGGTGGATAGCTAATCAAATCTTCAGTACAATTATTCTGCAGATTTCCCCCCCTCTTTTCTATGTTGGATCCTTTGTTTCCCGATTTCTATAGCTCTAGGTTTTTCTTGATTTACTCTCTTGTTTTGATGGGTGGAGCATGTCCTCCAACATCTTCCTAAGAAAGAGTGTGTTGAAGGTAAACATTTTGAGATGTTTTATATCTGAAGGTGTTTTTATTCTGTTTTACACCTGGTAGATAGTTTTTCTGGATGCAGAATTCTTGTTGGAAGTCATTAGTCTTCAGCATTTTAGTGGCATATTTCATTGTCCTGCTGTAGTTTTAGCTATTGAGAAGTCTGCTGCTATTCTGATCCTTCAAATGTGAAGTTTTTATTTTCTAATTTGAAGCTTTTAGCATCATCTTATTACCCTGGGAATTTTGAAATTTCAGGATGATGTGCTGTGGTGCTGGTTATTTCTAATTAATTATGTGTGGGAACTCAGTGGGTCTTTTCTTTTTGGAAACTTGTCCTTCAGTTCTAGGAATTATTTTTGTATTATTAATTTCATCAATTTCAGTGTCAATTTCCAATTAAGCTATTGGAACTGTGCCAAAATAAAAAGCTTTTGCACAGCAAAGAAAACCATCAATGAAACAAAAAGTCAACCGATGGAATGGGATAAAATATTTGCTAATGATATATCTGATAAGGGGTTACTGTCAAAAGTTTATAAAGAACTTATACAACTCAATATCAAACCCCCTGAAATAACCCAATTAAAAATGAGCAAAGGACCTGAATAGATATTTTTCCAAAGGCACACAGATGGCCAACAGACACATGAAAAGATAGTCAACACTGCTAATCATCAGGGAAATACACATTAAAATCAAAATGAGGAAATACACATTAAAATCAAAACTTTATACTTGTCAGAATGGCTAAAATCAAAATGACAAGGAATAACAAGTGTTGGTGAGGAAATACACATTAAAATCAAAACTTTATACTTGTCAGAATGGCTAAAATCAAAATGACAAGGAATAACAAGTGTTGGTGAGAAAGTGGAGAAAAAGGAACCCTTGTGCACTATTGGTGGGAATGCAAATTGGTGCAACCTCTATGGAAAACAGTATAGAGTTTCCTCAAAAATTAAAAATAGAATTACCATATGATCTAGGAATTCTACTACTGGGTATTTACCTAAAGAATATGAAAAAACACTAATTAAAAAAGATATATACATTCCTATGTTTATGCAGCATTATTTATAATAGCCAAGATATGGAAGCAGCCCGCATGTCCATCCATAGGTGAATGGATAAAGATGTGGTATACATCTTCTACAATGGAATATTATTCAGCCTTAAAAATGAATGGGGTCTTGCCGTTTGCAACAACATGGATGGATCTAGAGAGTATAATGCTAAGTAAGATAAATCAGCCAGAGAATGATGAATATCATATGATTTCACTCATATGGGGAATTTAAGAAAAAACAAATAAACAAAGAAAAAAAAAGACAAGCCAAAAAAATAGACTTTTAACTACAGAGAACAAACTTATGGTTACCAGAGAAGAGGTGGGTGGGGTGGGGGGAATGGGTGAAATCGGTGAATGGTATTAAAAGTATACTAATCTTGAGCACTGAGTAATGTATAGAATTGTAAATCATTATATTGTACACTTGAAACTGATATAACAATGTTAATTGTATTTGAATAAACATTTTTTAAAAAGTCAATTTCCCCTACAATTTAACATTTCAAATCAGAAAATCAGGATGCATATTAAATTAATATAATCTTATAATAGCCATTGACTTGGTGACAGTCATGACATGGTTATGTAAAAACTATTCTGTTGATACTCCCTTATATGAGTAAAAATATAGTGCCAGGATCAAAGAGTTTTAAATGAAATATTGTAAATCTTTTCATTTGGTTTTCTTGGTTTTCTTTCTAGAACTTCAGTTACTTTATTTCATCTAATCATAATATGCTTTCTATTGTAAAATATATCATTTTATGTACCACTGAGAGAAATATACTTGCAATAAAACTATGAAAAATGTTTTATTATCACTTAGAATATTAATTTTATTCTGATTGAAAGAATATGTTTAGACTTAATTAAACTATATCATGTATTTCTGTGAATGCATAAAAAAGATTACCGACTAAAATAAATTGGATAAGTTTTCTGAAAACTTACTCATATTCAGAATTTATCTCTTCTGAATCTATTTTTAAAAATTTAATTTTTATTTTAGAGAGAGAAAACGTGCATTAGTGGCAGGAGGGGCAAGGGGTGAGAATCTTCATGTAGACTTCTCACTGATTGTGAAACTAAACGTGGGCCTTGATCTCATGATCTCATGAAATCATGACCTGAGCCGAAACCAAGAGCCACCGGACACTTAAGTGACTGAGCCACCCAGGTGCCCCATCTTGTGACTCCCTTTTGAACTCCAAGTCATTACCATGTGTATTCATCCGTGCATGCGTCATCACTTCCTGTGCCAGCAATACTGCTGGCCCTGAAAAGAGACCTTGGTCACGTAAAGTAAGACTGGCTTGTGATTACTGCTATAGCAAATGTTAAAAATGCTTGATTCTCCACTGCTCCTATCTCTTCCTCACAAGCATATGATTTCTAGATGTTAAGAGTGTCCTATTTTCATTTCTTGGGTTTTCTTCCAAAGAAACTCATTCTGCAGGTTTTCATGAATGTGCAGGTCATGACAACCACTGCCTCACTGAGAACAATGGTAGGATACTATAAATTGTAAGATGTATCTGATTTCAGATATATATTATGTATATAGATGTATCTGATTTCAGCTATAATACTGTGGAAAACGTGCATGATATTTACATGTTGAGCCATACAGATGAATCCTGTAAAAATTTCTCATCTTTTTATTTATTTATTTATTTTTTATTTTTTATTTATTTTTTTTTGTTGTTCTTGTTTTTTTTTTTTTTATTGGTGTTTAATTTACCAACATACAGAAAAACACCCAGTGCTCATCCCGTCAAGTGTCCACCTCAGTGCCCGTCACCCATTCCCCTCCAACACCCGCCCTCCTCCCCTTCCACCACCCCTAGTTCATTTCCCCGAGTTAGGAGTCTTTATGTTCTGTCTCCCTTCCTGATATTTCCCAACATTTCTTTTCCCTTCCTTTATATTCCCTTTCACTATTATTCATATTCCCCAAATGAATGAGAACATACACTGTTTGTCCTTCTCCGATTGACTTATTTCACTCAGCATAATACCCTCCAGTTCCATCCACGTTGAAGCAAATGGTGGGTATTTGTCGTTTCTAATTGCTGAGTAATATTCCATTGTATACATAAACCACATCTTCTTTATCTATTCATCTTTCGATGGACACCGAGGCTCCTTCCACAGTTTGGCTATTGTGGCCATTGCTGATAGAAACATCGGGGTGCAGGTGTCCCGACGTTTCACTGCATCTGAATCTTTGGGGTAAATCCCCAACAGTGCAATTGCTGGGTCGTAGGGCAGGTCTATTTTTAACTCTTTGAGGAACCTCCACACAGTTTTCCAGAGTGGCTGCACCAGTTCACATTCCCACCAACAGTGTAAGAGGGTTCCCTTTTCTCCGCATCCTCTCCAACATTTGTTGTTTCCTGCCTTGTTAATTTTCCCCATTCTCACTGGTGTGAGGTGGTATCTCATTGTGGTTTTGATTTGTATTTCCCTGATGGCAAGTGATGCAGAGCATTTTCTCATGTGCTTGTTGGCCATGTCCATGTCTTCCTCTGTGAGATTTCTCTTCATGTCTTTTGCCCATTTCATGATTGGATTGTTTGTTTCTTTGGTGTTGAGTTTAATAAGTTCTTTATAGATTTTGGAAACTAGCCCTTTATCTGATATGTCATTTGCAAATATCTTCTCCCATTCTGTAGGTTGTCTTTTAGTTTTGTTGACTGTATCCTTTGCTGTGCAAAAGCTTCTTATCTTGATGAAGTCCCAATAGTTCATTTTTGCTTTTGTTTCTTTTGCCTTCGTGGATGTATCTTGCAAGAAGTTACTGTGGCCAAGTTCAAAAAGGGTGTTGCCTGTGTTCTCCTCTAGGATTTTGATGGACTCTTGTCTCACATTTAGATCTCTCATCCATTTTGAGTTTATCTTTGTGTATGGTGAAAGAGAGTGGTCTAGTTTCATTCTTCTGCATGTGGATGTCCAATTTTCCCAGCACCATTTATTGAAGAGACTCTCTTTCTTCCAATGGATAGTCTTTCCTCCTTTATCGAATATTAGATGACCGTACATTTCAGGGTCCACTTCTGGGTTCTCTATTCTGTTCCATTGATCTATGTGTCTGTTTTTGTGCCAGTACCACACTGTCTTGATGACCACAGCTTTGTAATACAACCTGAAATCTGGCATTGTGATGCCCCCAGCTAAGGTTTTCTTTTTTAAAATTCCCCTGGCTATTCGGGGTCTTTTCTGATTCCACACAAATCTTAAAATAATTTGTTCTAACTCTCTGAAGAAAGTCCATGGTATTTTGATAGGGATTGCATTAAACGTATAAATTGCCCTGGGTAACATTGACATTTTTACAATATTAATTCTGCCAATCCATGAGCATGGAATATTTTTCCATCTCTTTGTGTCTTCCTCAATTTCTTTCAGAAGTGTTCTATAGTTTTTAGAGTATAGATCTTTTACCTCTTTGGTTAGGTTTATTCCTAGGTATCTTATGCTTTTGGGTGCAATTGTAAATGGGATTGACTCCTTAATTTCTCTTTCTTCAGTCTCATTGTTAGTGTATAGAAATGCCATTGATTTCTGGGCATTGATTTTGTATCCTGCCACGCTACCAAATTGCTGTATGAGTTCTAGCAATCTGGGGGTGGAGGCTTTTGGGTTTTCTATGTAGAGTATCATGTCATCGGCGAAGAGGGAGAGTTTGACTTCTTCTTTGCCAATTTGAATGCCTTTAATGTCTTTTTGTTGTCTGATTGCTGAGGCGAGGACTTCCAGAACTATGTTGAACAGCAGTGGTGAGAGTGGACATCCCTGTCTTGTTCCTGATCTTAGGGGAAAGGCTCCCAGTGCTTCCCCATTGAGAATGATATTTGCTGTGGGCTTTTCGTAAATGGCTTTTAAGATGTCGAGGAAAGTTCCCTCTATCCCAACACTCTGAAGGGTTTTGATCAGGAATGGATGCTGTATTTTGTCAAATGCTTTCTCTGCATCTAATGAGAGTATCATATGGTTCTTGGTTTTTCTCTTGCTGATATGATGAATCACATTGATGGTTTTACGAGTGTTGAACCAGCCTTGTGTCCCAGGGATAAATCCTACTTGGTCATGGTGAATAATTTTCTTAATGTGTTGTTGGATCCTATTGGCTAGTATCTTGTTGAGAATTTTTGCATCCATGTTCATCAGGGATATTGGTCTGTAATTCTCCTTTTTGGTGGGGTCTTTGTCTGGTTTCGGAATTAAGGTGATGCTGGCCTCATAGAACGAATTTGGAAGTACTCCATCTCTTTCTATCTTTCCAAACAGCTTTAGTAGAATAGGTATGATTTCTTCTTTAAACGTTTGATAGAATTCCCCTGGGAATTTCTCATCTTTTTAAATCCAGTTTTTACATCTTATGTATTGTTCTGCAATTTCTATCAGTATAGGGAGATACAGTCTTACTCTTCTACTGTGAACCTATTTATAAAAGTGAGGAAGAACTTGAATTTTCTCAAGATGAAATGGTAAGAATCCCTGAGGATTCTTTGCCTCTAACAGTGCCAGAACACTCACCTAAACTTGGAGGTGATCAAAACCTAAGAAGTACCATGTTTATGTTCAGGCAGTCTTTTGCAGGTGCATCAGGAAGCCATGCCTAAAAGCAGTGAAAAATATTTTTCCATCTGTTTCTTTGTATGGATTCACATTCATAGTGTAAATGCTATTCTATAACTGGATATGTTTGGCCAAAATTGAGTGAAAAATACAGCTTTCTAGCATGTTTATGAATGGCTGTCTAGTATTAATAAATCCTTTCTCTAGTGATGAACATTACATTGCTTTCATTTTTAGTTTTTGCGTCTAAACAATGATTTAATAAACATCTTAATATAAATGTCTGTAATTTGTTGAGTAAGGGAATATACACATTTTAAAGGCTTTTTGCCACCAAATTGCCTTTCAGAAAGGTTATACCCAACTTAGACTTCTGTCAGCTATACATTAGAGTGATCATTTCCTCATATCCATCTGGTTCTGGGTTTTGTTGGTCTTCTGTGAATGTGAGGAGGAAGATGATTTCTTTGTTGTTTTCAATTTGTTTTCTTTGATGACTAGGGAGCCTGAATAACTTAATGTGATACAGTTTCCTGTGAGAGAGACAGACTGCCCAAGTAGGGCAGCTGGAGCAGATTTTGATTGATGTTAGTAGAAGGTATCTGGCAGGGAATGAGTAGTTACTGCTCTCTGGTCTAGGGAACTCCATCTTAAAGTCTTTCACCTTCATAGAGATCCTATTCAGTGCCTTCCTTAAGTGGCTAGATGCTTTCCAGGTAGCACAGTTTTGGTGCTTTGATTATGGTGCCTGTGGGAATATAGCCCTCAAGGCTATATGATCCTCATCTAGTCCTATAGACTGGGTGGCCTTGGGGCATTAAATAGGGGAGATATAAGTGGGAGCTTTGAATCAGTGGAGAGCAAAGGGAGGGGATTCACCAAGCAGGTGGAAGAACACAAAAGTTTGAAGGTAAACAGCATAAGGTAAAGTGAGGCAATGCTTGAGACAATTGTCCATATAGTGGAGAGGGAGGGGGACAATATGTTTGCAAGGTGTGTTGAGGACACACTGTAAACTCTGAATGTGTCTTGAATGTGAGTTTAAGGATAATGTTCTTTATCTTAAGGGCAGTGGAAGACCTCTGACATTTTCGGAGTACTAGTATGGTGAGACCTGACAAATGTCATATTTTAGGAGAGTGTGTAGCATTTAATAACATTGGAAATGTATTCAGGCAAAATACAAATGGTTGCATTTCTGGTTTCTTCCTGTGTCCTGTAGTTGATATAAGCTAGAATCTTTTTAGTTATGGCTTATTTATGTTCAGAGGGATACAGAACCAGGTGAATGCTTCCAGTATCCTGTTGTTATTCTCTTTTTCCCAGAAAGGGAAGGAGAAAGTAGCTCATTTTTTGATAGGTCAGACCTTTAGAATATGTATGGGTTATAACAAAGTAACAATTGTTTTTTAATTTGTCGTGTGGTATGTGGGTAGATATTTGGCATATAAAACTGGAAAATGAATTCAGAAACTGCATCAGACACCCTATACACTTGCCATACGATAATCAACCTTGCCAAATGGCAGCAAATGTGTCATTTCAAATGGAAAATGCACACATTAAGCCATTTAGACTAGCAAAGTTATATATGTTATTCTTGAGTTTCATTTATATATGGACACATCATTCACACTTGAAATATCAGAGTAAATGATATCCAAACACTACCTTCATTTGTTTGGGAAATTATCTTAAGCACAAAGTACAGGATATTTAAAATGGCCCTTATCATTAATACCCTGGAGTTGGGTAGTTTACAAAATTTTCTTATTTTCATTAAAATTTAAACTGTATTTTCTGAAATAGCACTTAATATTCTTTTAGATAGTCTGCTTTGGCTTGGTAGTCAATAGATGAGTAAGTAATTTCATCTCAGGTATTACTGTCTGACGGACAGTGATTTTCAGAGATGGTCATAGACCTCATCAATGACCATTTCTTAGAAGCAGCATGGCAAATATCTTCTAATACATCATGCTTGCACCTAGCTCATTTATGAATAGTTACTGCTGTGGATCTTTTTGGTGCTCATAAAATGCAGTTAAATTTGTAATTGAAGAATACAGTTTTTATTCCTCCAGTAACTACAGCCAAGAGCTGTACTCTCTCTCAGCCTCAATAAGTCATAGTGACATTCCTGAGCACAAAGAAGGATGCTTGTTGAAAGCGAGTGGGTGGTGAGAGAGATGCATATATAGCTTTCCTTTCAGATACAGTTAGAGGGCTCCTCCAAGGTGGAATGTTTATAAATGGTGGAGTATTCCCATCCTCCTCAGTCTAGATTTTCTGCTGCAGCTAAGAAAATTTTTACTATTTATTTCAACCTCAGTACCTTTATAAGAACCTTGTTTTTTCTTTTTTTTTTTTTGAAAAAGATTTTATTTATTTATTTGAGAGAGACAGAAAGAGCATGAGTTAGGGGGGGCAGAGGGAGAGCGACAAGCAGGGCTCAATCCCAGGACCCCAGGATCATGACCTGAGCTGAAGGCAGATGGTTAACCCACTGAGCCACTCAGGACACCCCAAAACCTTGTTTTTTATCTTGGTGAGAGAAGATAACTAATATTTATTGAGTACTCCCATGTGTCAGTCACCTTACTCAATGATTTAAAATGCTCTTTCATTGAATTCTTACTATAACCTTGTGATAGAGGCATTATTAAACTTATTTTGAAGATGAAAACAATGTGTCAGCCAGATTAAGTAATTTACTTAAGTTTGTATGACAAGAGGTGATTTTCGTTTTCTTTTTACCAGTCCAAAGTCTATACTTTTTTCTAGGCCCTGCATAATGAGACTCAGTATGCCAAAATTTTAAAAATATTTATTGAGAGTTTTATTATATTCCAGGTACATAAATTATCTCATTTAATCTTCATCAAAAATTAAAAAGATAAGTAGGTACATTTTATTTTAAAGGTGAGGAAACTGAGAGATTCATAGTCTGAGTAATTTGCTCAACATCACATAAAGCTGGGATTCAAACTAGACCAAAAGCCTATTTTCTTACCTAGTGGATGACCTTGTAAGCCTTCATCTATAAAGGTTATGTTTCCAAATTCTTCTTATTTTTTTGCAATGATTTTTTAATTATCATTTTTGCAACTTCAGTACGTTTAGTACTACCTTTTCATGTAAACGTAGTAAGAGCCTATTACATGTTGTTACTACATTAAGATTTCTCAACCTCAATACTATTGACATTTTGAACCAGACAATTCCTTGTTGTTGGGGAAGAGGCTTGTCCTGTGCATTATAGGTTGATTAGCAGCATCCTGGCCTCTTGCAATGGCATTCTTCTTCCTCTCCGACGTTGGGACCACCAAAAATGCCTCTAGACATTGCCAAATATTCTTTGGGGTGGGGGAGGAAATCACCTAAGTTTGAGAAACGCTGGTCTGTTATCTCCTCTTCAGTGCCCTGTGTAAGGCTCACACTCCTATGACCCCCATTGCACGCAGGAAGAGTAATTTGCTCAGAGCCACGTTGCTGGGCAATGGCATCTCGAGGACTCAAACTCAAGGTTTACATACATTTTTGGACTACTTGTAGTTTTCAGTTCATGGACTGTGTCCTCAGGCCCAACTTCAGATTTCTGGAAGGCTTGGGCTCTGAATGTTGTTCTTTTTCTTTTGCCCCAGGGGCGCCTAGAAGAGTACTTAATATCACAGTGCTTTGACAGATGTTCATTAAATAAATGACCCATTTTATGTGAGTCCTATTTAAATAAGAATCTTTTAAATAAAATTTAGCTTAGTGCAGTAATTAAGACCACAGAGTTTGGAATCAGACACATCACAGGTTTAAATCCCCTCCTTGCCATTTATTAGTTCCAAGATCCTGGGAAAATTTTTGACCTCTTTTAGCTTTGGTTTCCTCATTGTTCAGAACTAATAATTCCTCCTGTGGATATTGTGAGGAGTAACTGTCATCGATCCAAGGACATGACATAATGTTAAAAACAATTCAGTAAATGGTAACTACGAGTAATACAAATAATCATAATATTTACGATAATAAAGTGGTTTTGATTTTCCCTTTGTAATATGAGATCATTATGTGTACTTACATTTCAATTAAGTTAGAAAAAAATGTTTTGTCTATCTGGAACAACTTGAAAACTGCTGTTGCGTTAACATTAAATTTAAAAATTACATAAAATAAAAAGAACATTCAAAAGAGAAATGAGGAAAGTAGTGGAGAGGAGTGTGAGGCTAAGCAAATAAAAAACAAAACTATTGAACAGAATAAAATACTGAATTATTTAGGTTTCAGTGGAGAATTAAGTTTAGCACATTTCATTTCAGTAAAGAATTATTAACCCTCCTGGTTGCTTGAAGGAGAGAGAGCCTTCTTTTGGCAACAACAGCAGCTGAATTGACTCATCCCTGGATCTCAGCCCTCAGCCTTCTGCTGGTTTGGCATCTCCTGCTTCCTTCCCTAAGGTCTGACCTTTTGCCGCATTTCCTCTGACTCATTTTTGGGTTCTGATCCTCGCTGCTGCTGCTCAGAGGTTTCCTTTCCTAGGGGCCTGGAGTCTTCTTTCCGCTTAGTTACTGACTTGATTCAGTTTCCCCATTGGATTCCTTCCTGAGGTGGCGACATGCCCTGCCCTTTGGCTGCTCAGAGGTAGCATTTCTCACCTTCTGCTGCTCCTCTGGCCCTATGCCAACTTTTCCTTCCAAAAGTAATTGGTTGTAATCATTTAGGTTTTAACTATAGGTTGGTGGCATGGAATTCCCCAGACAGTAAAATGTCATGATGCAAATTCATTGGTTTTAGAGTCTAAAGGGCCTTTTTGTGTTTGCATTGCCTTTCAAATGTTTTCTTCATTTTTCGGTATACTTTGGGAATAGTAGTATTTTAGGGAACACTGAGATACGTAGATAATGCTGTTCTTGGTTCCAGGACCTGCATGGGCTATGGTGGAGGGACAGAGGGGATAAGTCACTCAGCCTCTTTACAAAATTATGCATAGTGGCACACAGGTTGAGAAGCGCATAATAACAGCGCTAGAGGTGGGGTGGAGGAGTGTAAAATCTTTAACAGTACTCCAGCCTTTTCCTTTTCTATTTGCATATCACATGCTTTCTAAAGGCCCAGCTGACCCTGGAAAAGCTGCCCCAGGAGTAGAAAGACTAAATGATGATAAAGGCCACAGAAGTTTCTCTAGGGGACTGGGGAGGGAAGAGTTAATTCCATTTTAAGATATTGTGGGAGCTGTTGGAACTGGGAAGAGACTGGGAAGGAGGTGAAACCAACAGTGAGGCATTGATAATTTGGAGCATTGGCTACCCAACTGAAAAGGAAAGTCACTTGTTTTATATCCATACAGAAGTGACCTGAGTGTATATCAGTGGGCCAGCTGTTAGCAGTACATTTACCACCTTGGCAAATGAAGTTATGTTTACACCCTTAGCCAATTATGTCAGGTCACCATAATTACCATGTAGATGTGTGGGGTTTGGGGAGAAAGAGGTCAATATATTTGAATTACTGTTTTAATAAGTGGGGATGGTGTTACCAGTCATTAACAAAAGGAGTGAGAAAAAGTTGTCGTTTCTGGTGGGGAGATGGCACATTGGGTTTTGAACATCCAGAGTTTGAGATATTTGTGTAACACAAAATAATAGCTATCTGGAAAGTACTTGGAAAGTGGTTCTAGAACTATCAAGGAACAGCCTCATCAGAGAAACCAGATTTTAGAAGTGAACAGTGTCAAGATCCATACATATTTCGTTGGTGGAGGTGTGGGTGATCCCTGGAAATCATATGCAAAACTCTATGAAGAATGTTGTGTACCAAGATGGTTTTTTTGAGGAGGGGGTCCTCCATAGTTACAAGGAATCACTGCCACAGATAGTAAATGAAGGCTTGAAAGGCAAATTGGCAAGAATGGTTATTTTAAAGTAAAAGGGGAAAATGAATTAAAGATAACTTTACAGTATTTTTTTTAACTTGGCAGTTAAAAAAAAAGACCATGAATGGGGATCAGTTTGGGAAAATATATGATTAGAAATATTTAATTTGAGTTGGGATAAAACTTTGGAAAATAGTGTGTCCATCAGGTGGCAGGGATTGTGGCAAAGGGAAACAGAAGAGAGATCAGAATATAGATTTGTTGGTCTTCAGCATCCCAATGATATGACAAGCCTGGGTGTATTTGAGCTCTAAGCAAAGGTTTAGAATAAAGACAGAACAATGCAGAAGGCCAAGTTGTGAGCTTTGGGCAATACCTAGAGTAGAGAGCCAGGTGAACAGAAGGACTAGGGTACTCTGGGCACTTAACTGAAAATTCAGCTGTGAATCAGCTAAAGCACATTGCTTGCCAAAGCCTTGCCTGAGACAGCTGCTGGTTGACAGAAACGGCTCAAGAAACAAATCACTTTTTTCCCCTAGTTTCCTAGATTGGTAGTCTTTAGATCTCCCTTATCTCTACAACAAAATTTATTTAAAGCACACTGTTATATCTTATGTATGTATGTTTGTGTGTGTGTAAATACATATGTATATGTGTGTATGGTATACAGAATGCATGAAAACAAATTTATGGAGATGCAATAAATTGACAGAAGATGAGTTGTAATATGTATCCCTATAACTGGCAGATTATTTTGTGGACCTTATAAATTTTTAAAACAACTTTATTGAGATATTACTTGTGTGCAATAAGTTATATTCATTTAAAGTCTGCAGTTTGGTGATTTTGACAAATGTATTCACTTATGAAACCACCACAACAATCAAGATATTTTTATTATCCTCAAAAGTTTCCTCTTGCTGTTTTTTCAGGTCATTCCTCCGTCTACCCCAGCTTATGGCAACTATACATCTCCTTTCTTTCACTATAGCTTAGTTTGTAGGTTTAGAATTTTATATAAATGGAATCATACCATATGTACTCTTTTGTCTCTTTTTTTTATGCTTGCTCAACTTAATATGTTTTCTTTTTAATTAATTATGGATATACCACAATTTATCCATTTATCTATTGGTTGGCATTTAGTTTATTTATTTATTTTTTTTTTTTTAAATTTTTTTTTTTTTATTATTTATTTATGATAGTCACAGAGAGAGAGAGAGAGGCAGAGACACAAGGCGGAGGGAGAAACAGGCTCCATGCACCGGGAGCCTGATGTGGGATTCGATCCCGGGTCTCCAGGATCGCGCCCTGGGCCAAAGGCAGGCGCCAAACCGCTGCGCCACCCAGGGATCCCTTGGTTGGCATTTAGGTTGTTCCTAGCTATGGGCTATTACAAATACACCAGCTATAAACATTTTTAAATAAGTTTTTATGTGAACATATGTTTTTCATTTGTCATGGGTAAATCCCTAGTTACGGAATAGGTTGGCTGTTCTACATCATCAGAAAGTGTATGGCTATGCTAAAATTGTCGCATTTCCCAGAATATATGTATTCATTCATTCTTCATTCAACACACATTCTTGAGCAAACACATTTTATGCTTTGAAAGCCAAAATTAAATATTGTATCTCTGCTTTCGTAGGAATTTAATTTGAGAAGTATCAGTTTGGAAGTCATTTATAAGATCATGTTGATGTTTCAAGTCACTGGAGAACACAATAATTATTGATCAAATGATTGGTCACTTTGGGAGAAGAAATTGAACAATCTTGGCTTTATAAATTGAATAAAAAAGAAGTACTACCAAAATTAAAAGTCAAACTGACATTAAATACCATATGGTATCTTGGATTGGATCCTGGAACAGTAAAAGGACATTAGTGGGAAAATGAATGCAGTGTATATGGGAACTCCATATAATCTTTGCAGATTTTCGGCGAATCTAAACCATGTGAAAATAAAAAGTTTTATTTTTATAAAGGTTCACTGAGATACCAAATGTATATACTGTTTCTGCTTAATAAAATTATAAGCTAAAAATTACATTAAAAGTGAGAAAAACATATGACAAAGACATATCCTTAATGAAATGTATTTGTTAGTCAATAACAAAAAACCTAATCCCTCGAAAGAGAAATGAGTCAAGAACATAAAGGCAATCAATAAAATAATTTGTACATGTGGCTTGTGTAAAGAAGAGACTCTATTCTGCTGCTGCATGTTTCCACGTAGGAGGACTTCAACTAGAGAATCACATTGGCTAATTTCCCCATTTCTCACTCTGTCCTATGTGAGGGAGGATTGAACTATCTGATTTTAAGAATTTGGGAGAAAAATATCACACGTGCATGGCTTAGCTTTTTCTTTGTCTTCTGTTTTCTACAGATGCACCTCTGCTGCTTGTTTCAGTTTAAAAGAATTTTGGGACACCCAATTGTTACCAAAAATTAAGTATTCATATCTGAATTAGCCTAAACATTAAGAAAGTTATTTTTTGGTTACTATTTGTGCTTCAATTTTTAGTGAATATATAATTATATTAATTATAATAGTTAACATATAATCAATTAATTATATTAATACATTATTAATACACTGTGTATTTATGAAAGACACAAAGAAGGTGTTGTGGTGTGTGAGTGTGTGTTTTTGGGGAGAGGTAGAGAGTGTGATTAGTTATCAAAAACCTAGACAGTTAAAAAACACTTGGAAATCTATTAATTCTCCATAGTGTTCAAACCAATGCAACTTAAACAAGAGGGTACCATGTTTTCTGTTATTAAATTGATAATTCAGAAAAGGCTTCAGAAGGAAAGATAGCAAGTATTGAAAAATTTGTAGTGTAAGGATTTTTTAAACTGTGGGCAGTGATATAAATTGGTACAATTTTCCAAAATCATCAAGTTGTGTCAATAGCCATAAATTATTCATCAATTTCATAGTTGGGATAAAATCTAAAGTAGTAGTAAAGATTTTCACAATTATTTATAAGCAAGAATGTTTTTTTAATTATTATTTTTTATTCGTGAGAGACACAGAGAGCGAGAGAGGCAGAGACACAGGCAGAGGGAGAAGCAGGCTCCATGCAGGGAGCCTGACGTGGGACTCGATCCCGGGACTCCAGGACCACGCCCTGGGCCAAAGGCAGGTGCCAAACCGCTGAGCCACCCAGGGATCCCCTATAAGCAAGAATGTTAATCACAGCATTATAAGGGGCAAAAATGAGAAACAACATAACTATGTAATATGAAAATATTGCACTACTTATGAGTAAAGCTATACAAAGCATTTTTTGAAGAGTAGTGAGTTTAAAAATGCATATGATATAGTGTAAATTAGATTAAAGCAAGATACAACACCAGATGTATGATCCTGATTTTGTAAGCAGCTTTTCTTTATGAAGTTTTGTATAAGATATTTATAAATTATAATTTGAAAAAATAATTTTGTAACAAAACAAAGACAAACATATTCACAAACATATCTATTAAACAGAGTATCAGGGGCAGCCCAGGTGGCTCAGCGGTTTAGCACCGCCTTCAGCCCAGGACATGATCCTGGAGACCCGGGATCGAGTCCCACCTCAGGCTCCCTGCATGGAGCCTGCTTCTCCCTCTGCCTATGTCTCTGTCTCTCTCTCTTTCTCTCTCTCTATGTCTCTCATGAATAAATAAATAAAATCTTAAAAAACAAACAAAACAGTATCAGCTGAGATTCATTCTTGTTTTCTGGACTTGCAGCTGAGGTCCAAGGCCAAGAACAAAAGTTATTATGTACCCCACAGAGACAGTTGTCTTTTGGGGGATTGGGGAGTGCAGTATTTGCACTATTGGGGGGCTGATACCAATCTCTCCCAGTTAAATTAGGAGAGATTTACCCCTGTTCTCTTCCCTTCCTTCAGAAGAGTTAGCCTTTAGAAGAAGGGGGTGGTAATCAGGATGCCTCACTTTATTATCACAATTTTTAAGAGTCAGCAACACAAGTCTGGCTTTCACTGGTGGCAGGGAAATAGGAGAACTTTGAATTCAGTTTAAGGTTGAAATTTTAAAATGAAAAGACTGAATTTAGATATCAAGGTGAGACTGTTCTGATAATTGAAAGTTTATGTGTATACATCAACGGGTGTTTGGTTTATTGAGATTTATTAACTTATTGGAGTATACATGTGGATTGATTTTATTGTTTTCCACTTGTGATATGTTAAACTGGCCCCCCTTCCCTCACTTCATAATTGCAATTCTTACTGACATGATGGCCAGATTGTATATAAATTTAAAAAAAAATAGAATTGTGTTTATAGTTTGTACATATCTTAATGAGCAAAAAGGGCTAGAAGAATATACACTAAAAATTGATGATGGTTATTTTTTGATAGTGGGATTATTGATGCATACTAGTGACATATTTAGTTTTCCCTGTATTTTTCAAGAGGTATAATTTATAATCTCTCATAATATATATTATAAAAATAGGGCTTTTGCAAAATCATAACTGAAAATGACGTTCATTGTGTTAATTGATTTACATTTTATAAGGATCACATATCACTGTCGTTCTTAAAGATTGACACTTTAGGAAAATGTTTCTACAGATAAACTTGCAAGATTACTTTTGTTAAATAAAAATATAGGGCCTCTTCTGCTTTATTTACCAGAAGTCAAAGCTAAATTCATTGCTTAACTGTCACTGCCGTTGATTATGCTCTTGTCATATTTCGTGTAGAATGCCTTGGCAGCCTACTAACTATTCTCTGTTCTAGCCTCTTCCACCCTCAACATTGCCTTCTGAAGGATGTTTCTGGAATGCAGATCTGGCTGTAATTATTTCCCTGTTTAAAATTCTTCGGTAGCTTCCTGTGTCGTAAAACCAAACTCCAGGCCTGGCTCACCAGGCCCTTCCCCCTCAGGACTCTGCCTGGGGTCTTGCTTCTTTCCTTATTTACATCCTATTCTTTAGCTTTATTAAATTACTTGTCATTTTCCTGGGGTGCTGTGATCATTTTTTCATGCTTTTGTTTCTTATGCTTTTTCCTCTTCTCTCCTTCATTCTTGCTACTGTCCCTTTCTTTGGAGAGAACCTCTATTTTTCCTTTAATGAGCTCAGTTTTACCTGGCAGAGGAATCTGTTTTTTTCTGTGTTCCCAGCACCACATGTGCAGAATTGCAATTTTTTGGCTATTTGAGTGTCTTCCCTATAAATATTGGGAAATACTCAAAGGCTAGAATAATGTTTTCCTCAGCTAGCTGAGGGCTTGTTTTATAATATATGTTTAATATTTCCATGTGTAAAGCTAGAAACTTTACATACATTGTCTTTTTAAATTCCCTGTAGCACACGTATGAGGTGGATGTTATTACACAGATAAAGAAACTGAGGCTTAGAGAGGAATATTTATTGTATTGCTATTTGCTGACGAAACAAGCCTTTCTCTGGAACGTTGCCCATTGTTACACCTGGAAAAACAGGGACAGGGAACCATGTTTCATTGGCCTTAGCAAATCATGTGAGCACTCCTAAGCAACAGGATGGGTATACATAATCTCCTATAAAGATGGCTCTTAGAGAGGAAAAATGAAATATTTGGCAGATGTTAACATAACCTACCACAGGGAACCTAAATGTTTTATGATGCACACTCAGCACCCATTATTGTGCCTGGTCCATTACAGAGCTCAGTATGTGAGGTGATTGAATGATTGAATGTCACAAAACTAGTAGGTAAGCCAGAGCTGTGATCCGGTTAGTCTAACTTTGGAGCCCACTCTGAATGACTTCCTTATTTGCATTACTTAGTCTCAGGTACTTAATACCCCTATTCTATCTCTGCTCACTCTGTCTTGTATTTGCTTTGTTTTTCATCATTTTCTAAGTAGCATATTTGCAATGACAGTTAAAGAGGTTAGAGAGAGAATGACCCCAGACATAGAATGAGGCTGGGAATATTGTTTCTGAGAAATCAGATTAAGAAAAAAAAATTCAGGGGTGCCTGCATGGCTCAGCCGTTGAGCTTTTGCTTGGCTCAGGGCGTGATCCTGATCTGGGGATCGAGTCCCACATTGGGCTCCCTGCAAGGAGCCTGCTTCTCCCTCTTCCTGTATCTCTGCCACTCTCTGTGTATCTCTCATGAATGAATAAATAAAATCTTTAAAAACAAATGAAAAAAATTCAGAAGGAAAAGAGAGCAGCATCAAACAGCAAGAGACTGATGAGGAAAAAAGTCTAAACTTTGATTAGAAAAGATTTTTGCTGTCAGATACTTCAGTGGAGCCAAAGGAGAAAATAAATGAATATTTTCAGATTTGTTTAGACCTTCAAAGGCAGAAGCGACAGTGACAATATTTATCTTTCAGGGCATTCTGAGACCAATTCCTGGGGTTCAGTACTGTCAAGATCCCATATTTGAGGTACAGAGTTTTTCTCTCTTTGGTACATTCAGGTGGCCTGGTTATGCATTTATCAGATACACATATCTTTAAAAATGAAGAATGGATTCTAGTCCTGAATGACCATGTTGATCTTCTTGAATGCTTAAAACCAATTTCAATAATCCAATACCAAAAAAGTAGAATGTCAAATGTTGTGAGTTAGTTAGGCACTTTTTGAAATTTTAGTAATATTATTTTATGGTTGCAGTAAAATATGAAATCATAAAAGTTCATTGAATCATTGCTTTCTCACTTATGAGATTAGATTGTGTGTGGTCCCAGAAATGTGTATTAGAATAAGGCATCCCACGTGGGCAATGAGAGTTCCCTCAAGAGATCTTGATGCAGAGGAAAAGCATAGGTTTTAAGTAAAAGAAATCTAGGTGGTTTAAAAAACTTATTTAACTCCTTGGATTTAGATTTTAATTTAATTTCTACTTAATAGCAGTGAAATCATGGGGAAATTAATTTCTTTGATTTCTACCTCCTTCACCTATAAAGTAGGAATAAAAATATTTGCCTTGACATTTTATTATAATAAATAATAATAATAAGTGTACAATATTGGCAATCAGTTGTAACTCCAATGATGTACTAATTAAGATAATTAGTGATAATTATTCAGTTAACCATTTTTAGCTCTTAGGGAAGAGCAAGATATAAGTGAGGTTAAAGAGACAATTTGATCAGCACTGATTTACTTTTGGAAATTTCCTAATATAAGTCAGGATTAACAGTGACACATGGAGGTCCCCAGTAGGAGAAAGTTCTTGCTCCACAGACTCACAATCCATTTAGCTACTTGGAAACTGAATAGAGAATTTCAGATACCCTGACCATAATTGGCAAATCCTACATCTTGTGTGAATCTATTGAGAGATGAGTGTAAAGTAGAGACAGGGCTCTCTGTCTCTAATGATGACTCCAACTTGACTACAGGTTGGCTAGGCACAGGGAACCTGGCTCATTCTGCCCTTGAGAAGGGTAAAGTAATGCATCATTTATAAACAGCAGCTTTTTTTTTTTTAATTCTTAAGGAAGCAGGATAATAATTGCCATAGCAACAGCTATCTCTTCCAATCCAGATAAGCACAAAGATACCCCTTGGTAGAAGATTGGAGGTGTGGGAGGTTTTAATCCTGTTATAATTTATTAACAAATTCCTTAATCTTTTTTAAAAAATATTTTATTTATTTATGAGAGAGAGAGAGAGAGAGAGAGAGGCAGAGATACAGGCAGAGGGAGAAGCAGGCTCCATCCAAGGAGCCCCATGTGGAACTCGATCCCGGGACTCCAGGATCACACCCTGGGCTGAAGGTGGCACTAAACCACTGAGCCACCTAGGGGTCCAACAAATTCCTTAATCTTAAAGCAATTTAGCAAGTTCTTTTGCCACGTTTTCCTGTAAAGTAGCATAGATTCTATATAATAGTTCTTGGGGCTGGAAGCTACCTCCTCAAGAGATCTACTTTCTCCAGAACAGATAAAAGTTCTCCATTTAGGGATACCCGGGTGGCTCAGTGGCTTAGCACTGCCTTAGGCTCAGGGCATGATTCTGGAATCCCTGGATCGAGTCCCGCACTGAGCTCTTTGGATGGAGCCTGCTTCTCCCTTTGCCTGTGTTTCTGCCTCTCTCTCTGGGTCTTTCATGAATGAATAAATCAAATCTTTAAAAAAAGAAAAAGTTCTCCATTTAATGAAAATTAACTGAAACATTAACTGCTTTATCCAGTTACCTTCAACAAGAGGTCTTGGTTCTTCTTGCAACTTGCAACTACACGTATCTTGTCCACAGTTCTTCTCCCTAATCCAGCTCTCCTTCTGAAGTCTCTATTTTAGTTAATGGTTCCTTTTTCTCTTTCTAGGAACAGAAGCTCAAAATTGAGTGTCATTTTATAGTCCTATCTCACAACCTAAAATTGTTGATCTCCTGCCAACTTTGTCATCCTGATACAGTGGTTCTCATTCCTAGCATACATAGGAGTCACCTGTGGACCTTTTAAAAGTAACACTCCTCAAAACCACATGGGTATGTTGGGCTACCAGTATCCATATTTTGTACTGTGTAAGTTTCATAGATTTTGAAGAATATATATAAAATGTAAAAACAAGGTATGGATATAATAAAATGACTTTTGTTAGCTACCACCCAGTTTAAAAAAAAATTACCAATGGAGCTGAGGTCTCTTGTGTCCTCCTGGTCTTTCATTTCCTTCTCCCTTATTTCAAGAGTAGTTTCTATCCTGAATATTATATTTATCTTTCCCTCAGATTTCCTTATAGTTTTATTACAGATATGTGCCTTTCTAAACAATAAATGTTCAAATTTTGTTTGAGTTTTATGTAAATATTTTTATACTGAAAATGGTGTCGCACAGTGATTTTAGTTTGTGTTTTTCTGCTAACTAATGAGGCTAAGTATTGTTTCTTGCATGTATTTACCATTCTTGCTTTCTCTTCTGCCGAATTTGTTCCTCTTTTACTGGAATTTAAAAAATTCCACAGGTAATTCTGAAAGCAGCCAGGGGTGAGGGTAACTGCCTTCATGTCTCACCCTTCTGACTTCCTCATTGTTCCTACTGTGTCTGTACTTGGTCAGGTTCCCATCACTTTGGCACATCTCACGTATTTGCAGTACTCTTTTTACTGATCTCTGAGCCTCTGGTCTCCCCACGGTCCATTCATTTGACCAGGTTCTGTTCCTGGAACCCATTTCTGACTGATAATCTAACTCCTTTGGAAAAAAATGTGGCTGACTTCCCATTGCCTGCTAATAAAGTCTGAACTTCTTGTACCATTTTGATTAATACCTTCCTACATCTCTAATGTTGAGCCCCTCTAGTTTTATCATATATCTTTTACTTCTGTCTGCCCTAATACCTTGTTAATCTCAACATGAGCACCACATTTTCCTTCCCTTCATGCTCCATGACCCATGCACTCTAACATTGTAACTTCTGGTAACTGTTTATATTTCCCTTATTCAACTTACCCCTTCCTCCCTGGTGTTATAGTTGTCTTTGCCAGGTAGTGAAACTGTGAAGTACAATCCTTTATTTTTCCACCTCCACCTCAGTGTCTTTTATATATGAGGTGACAGTAAATTTTGTGAATGGATAAAACCATGGAGTGGAAATAGAACCCAAGTCTCAGAATTTATACTTCTATTCTCTGTTAAATAAATCAACTCCTTATGGCCATAAACTGTCTTCTGATTCATGTGTGCAACTATTCTTAACTAGAGTATCTTTCACATGCTTGGCGTGAAGATAAAAGAAGACCATGGGCTTAATTGTTGATATTGTCTAAGTAGACATACTTAAAGTTGCACAATAAACTATACCTATAAGACCAAAGATATGTTGGCAAAAGTTCTTAGTGATGAGAAATAGGAAATACTTTAATGTGAATTTACTTAAAGAAAGCAGTTAAATTTTATTAGGAATTAAGTCTGGTGATTAAACTTTTTTAAGTAACTGGGCAGTATTACTTGTAAAAGATACTGTCAGGGCTCTGTATGCAAGTTATTAAAGGGTTAATTATGTAGAACTATAAAAAAATAAGACTGAACTTCTTTTTTTAAAAAAAGATTTTATTTATATTCATGAGAGACACACACACACAGAGAGAGGCAGAGACACAGGCAGAAAGAGAAGCAGGCTCCTGGGTCTCCAGGATCAGGCCCCGGGCTGAAGGCGGTGCTAAATCCCTGAGCCACTGGGCTGCCCAAGACTGAATTTCTTATGTGACTTACAAATTGTCCCTGAAGTAATTTCCTCATGAATGTTTCAAAAATATTTTTAGAGATGATATCATCACTGAAATATATATATCTCCAATAAAAATATTGCATATATATTCATTTCATATACCAGTAAGTTCTCTTGTTAAAACTATTCTTGTCATTTACAAAATTAAAAAAAATATATTTTTAAAGTAATCTCTATACCTACCATGGGGCTCGAACTTACAACGCCAAGATTAAGGCACATGCTCCACAACTGAGGCACCCAGGCACTCCCTATTTTTGTCATTTTATAATCTAATCTTATAGTAAACCATTCTTGGTAGATTTTCATGCTGTTGATCCTGAATGTTGACTTTGTTGCTTCTTCCTCAGGTCTCTGGGTTGGGCTGGTATGCAGGCAATCAGGAGGATTAGCTTTTAGAAGCTCAGTTAAATCAGATTCTTTAGTTATACCCCATATCATACCAAGGATCCATTAAACCCAGCCTGTTTCTCATAGTGACAGTAGAAGAATGTGGCTATTTTTTTTAAATGAAATCCCCTAAAATTATTTAAATCAGTAGCAGACCGGATTGGCTGGTTATTGAAAAGGATTTCTTAACCCTTTCTCCTTTTATCTCTTGTCTGCTTATGTTAGAAGTTGAAAAGCCAGATACTTGCTTGTAACTCTGTTCTGGCCAAAGAAAGTTAAGAGAATGACTGTTGAGGACCTTCGGAGAAAAATAATTTGCTTCTGAATGAAAAGGATGTGCATATGAAGAGAAGTTATTGGCATCTTCCCTTTCCTTTCCTTCTTTCTTGGGTCCTGTTGAGATGATCCCATATATATGAAACTGTAGTAATTGTCAGTGACCACAAGGACAATAACTTAACACACCAAGATACCAAGATACGGGAGCAGAAGGATGGAAAGAAGCTGCTGGTTCATGATCCCGTTGATCAATGGAATAAATTCTTGAAATACTACCTCCATACATAGGTATAAGCAAACAATTTATTGGATTTTCTATAATTTGAAGCTGATTATATCCTAACTGATAGAGTCACATGTTGAAAAGGTCATCCATGTGTAATTCTCTCTATAATCTTCTTGAAAGCATCTCTCTCTCTCTCTCTTCTCTCTCTCTCTCTCTCTCTCCTCACACACACACACACACACACACACACACACACACACACACACATTTCTGCTTATAATTTCAACAGCCTATTGGTGAGTTTTCTGGTGTCTGTCCTGAAATGAGCTTTGAGAGACTCTCCCTTAATTTTCTTTTCCTGAGATAACAACTTCTTACTCATTCTCTTTATATATTACATCCTTCTGGCACTGATTGTGAGTACTTTTATGGTGATGATATTATTATCTTCATGGAAATCTGACTCATACTAAAATTTCATCATATTTTACATTTGAACTACCATAAAATATTCTATTCTCATCTATGTGGAGGAATGCCCGGTTTACAGAGGAATTGCTAACTTTGCCCCTTTAGGGAGTTTTAACAAATTCTTCACTTTCAGGACAACTTTTCTTCTCAAAGTGCATACACCCTAGAAATTCATGAGAATTCTTACTTGGGAAAAATTGCCCTGTTGGAGTTAGGTTTACCATAAATTGTTGTGATGCTTCTTTGCAAAATAACCTCAGTAGTGTAAGTTTGTTGTTGTTGTTGTTGTTGTTGTTGTTGTTGATGCTTCCTAACTTTGTGATGGAGTTTAATGGAATCATTGAACTTTGATCATAGATATCCAATAAATACGAGGCTTTTAATTCTAGAGCAGGAGAGGCTAGGCTTTTTCTGTAGAGGTCCCAATAGTAAATAATTGATGTTTCACAGGCCGCATGTGGTCACTGTTGCATAATTTTCTTTGTTTTTGTTTTCATAACCCCTTTAAAGTGTAAACGCCATTCTTAGCTCATGGGTCATATAAAAACAAATTGTAGGTTGGATTCTGTCCATGGATTATAGTTTACCAACCTTTGTTCTAGAGGTTATTCTGGAACATAAGGTTAAGAAGCTTCCACCACCCCAAAAATAGAGGTAAACAGCTGAGAGTACTTAACATAAATGTCAAGGAGAAGAGAGAGAAAAGGAGAAAACAATATTCTAGCATTCTAAGCATTTGTCTGTTTGTAGTGTGAGGGTAACTTTTGGTTTCAGCTCCGAAATGTAGAGACCTGGAAAGAGTATATCACTTTCACCTTTACAACAAGAATAAAGCTGAAAAGCCGCACATTAATGTTTTTTTCTTTCTTATGTGTTCAGACATGTTTTCTTGGCTTTGCACACCAGTTATTTTGCCTGGACTTGGAAGTCCCCAAATAGACTCAGGTATATATATTTTGGAGTGGGTTATTTCTTCTGAGAACTAATTTTGCCATTTGTGGTTTTCTTTCTGAAAGTTTCATTTTCAGATGGCAACATTAACTTCTCATTGTAGTTGCTAATAACCTCTTTGGAAGTTAAAAGTTAAAAGTCAAAATTAGAAGTGGTGGAAACGTGTATCTTCCTCTTCAATTAGTGGTTTTCAATAAGGAATAAAAAGTGAAGGTAGTGATAAATATCAGTATTTCATATGACACTTTTAAAGATTCTAGTTGTGTATATTCTTGGTTGAAGTTATTGGGTGATTATAAATAATACATAGTCAAATGAATAGAAAATTATAGTAGACATTAGTGCTACTCAGTAATATTTTCAGTTCTGCTACTTCTGAGTGCAGGAGATATACTCCTTTCGGACTCTTCCTTGAAACTACATGTAACTTTGTGACTTTCCATGATGAATAGAAGTGAGCAAAAATGAGCAATTGTCTAGACTTGGAGTATGCATAAATAAGAAATAAAATTTTGTCATATCAAACTGCTTGGACTTTGGGGATTACTTATTGCTGTTGCATGATCTAGCCTGTCCTTACTGATACCAAGATATATGTTATCGTGAAAATTTAAGGACACCTGGGTGGCTCAGTGGTTGGTCATCTGCCTTTGGCTCAGGGTGTGATCCCAGGGTCCTGGGATTGAAACCCATATCGTGCTCCCTGTGTGGAGCCTGCTTCTCCCTCTGCCTATGTCTCTGCCTCTCTCTCTGTGTCTCTCATGAATAAATAAAAAAAATCTTTAAAAACAATTCATAAATTAGTGGAGGTGTCTAATATATAAGTATGTATAATAAGTAACATGTAAATAAGTATCTATATATATAAAAATGGGTTTCAACCAGGTTTTACCTATAAAAAATATTTTCTCAAATACAAACACACAGACATTCCCAATAGACAAAGAGATAAATTGCACAACTACCTTGTTAGAAGCAGAAGCTGGAATAGCCCTCATTAGCCAGTTTCTCTTCCATCTTTCATCAGACTGTGAGGCTTTTGGGATCCTTGGGGCCATTTATAGAACTCCTAAATCTTAACAAAACTCAATTTAAAAACCACAACTATAGGAAGATAGATTTTAGCTCCATAAGGAAGTACTTTCTCTCAATCAGACATATCTAAAAGTAGAATGGGATGCTAAAATAGAGAGCTCCCTTCATAATAAGTGTTAAAACATTGATTATACTGAGCAGGTATGTGATAGAAGGCATTCTGTTACTAGCTGGCCATTTCTAGCGTCCAGGTTTTTGATTCTTAGGCCTTTTTCCAGTGGATAACCTCCTATGTTATTCTTTATCTCTTTCTCTCCCTTATTTTTCTTTAGTTTATCACTTGTTTACATTATATTAAAAATTTATCTATTCTTCTATCTGTGTTGAGTAATGTGCTTAAATCAGCTTGTACTAGATGAAGAGAACCAAACTTTAAATTTTCAGGAATTTTTGGAGACAGTGGTTAAACAGACATTAAAACTTAAATTATACGAAGAAAAAAACCTTAAATTATGTAGACTTACAATGAAATAAGTTACATTAAAAGACAAGGAAATAATATTAAAAATCTACCTTTTCTTAATTACTTTGCTACATTTTTCTATTATTTATGCTCTTGAGGTTATTTATATCTATCATATATATGGTGGAAACATACAATGATGTGCTAATGACCATTTCACTCAGCTTTATATTCAGTGATGTCATGTTGGAAGCTTGAAATTATCCATGATGGGAGTTGGAAGCTTGAAATTATCCATGATTATACCACAGAAATCATCAAACACTGTAAACCAGACTCTTTCCTCCAGAGAGCTTCTTGTTAAGCTTTTACCAGCACACCATTGTGTGTAACTATCTCTCTCCCTGCCTCTAGAATTTAAGCTCCATGAGGATACATACATTGTTATGCTCATTCTCGTCAGTTCTCAATTAATATTTATTTATTGAATTAATTAATGACTGACTAATATTAGGGCCAACAGGGATTTTAAAAGAAGCAACATTAGAGAAACCAAGGACCACCTTTAAATGAGGTTGAAATTGCTTTCTGTGGTTTGTTTTTTTCCCTGTAACTGCCTTGGCTATTTTATACTGGCAGTACATAGGAGATAGCATTTAACAGCATTCAATTTGCCAACAAATTATTTCTCCCTCTTCTTCAAAGAGAGTTTCCCCGAAGCCATCCCTGCACCATTCACAAGTTCCTGAAGAAAATTTGACACCTTTTCTTCCCTTGATACGTTTAAGGCAAGTGCAGACAGGAATGCTGAGTTACCCGGCAAAGAGATAAGATCATAAGATCGTAACTCAGAAAACCTTAATTCCCCAAACTCAATCTCAACAAACTCAATGAAAATAAGACTGTGAAGTGGATTGTCTGGCAGTCCAGAGAAGCCTGCCCAATTAGGTAGCCCTCCGGGAAGGCTGAGCAAGAGAAAATGAAGGCAAATTACACCAGCCATCGTGTTTTTTTTTTTTTTTTTTTTTTAATTTATGCATGAGAGACACAGGCAGAGGGACAATCAGGCTGTCTGGGGGCAGATGGAAGTGGGACTCAATCCCAGGACCCCGGAATCAGGACATGAGCAGAAGGCAGCCACTCCACCACTGAGCCACCCAGGTGCCCCCAATAAAGAGGTATCAGTGAAAAGTTCCCTAGGCTGAAATCTACTGGTTATCCTAATGAAGTCACTAAAAGCACCACTTTTTGACCAGTTTGACCACATTTAAAAAAAAAGAAAAAGTGGTTTTTGAGAGCATCCGGATGGCTCTAGACCAGGGTTCATGAGCTAACAATTGCAGGCGTATCTGGACTGCAGGTATGTTAGGTAAAAAACTTGAAATAGTTTCCAACAATATCAAGGGATTTCCACTAAAAATCTGGAATTCTGACTTCTTTTGAAAATTCAGTATGTCCAGTAACACCAGACCTATATTACCATAAGGCAAAAATCCCCTTCAGTTAAGTAGTCCTGACTTCTTTAGATGGATCATACACTCTAGCTCACTACCATGCTATTCAAGAGGTCAAATGTTCATTGTATACTTTTCTAAGATGAATATATCAGCCTGCACCAGATCTTTGTCATTAAGCTACCATGGTGGTAGGTATCCTAGACATATAGAACTAAACAATTAGCATCTTTCTTTGTAGACTACATAAAATTCTTATTTGCATAAAGGACGAAGTGCTTATCACATCCAAATGGGCAGCTTCTTAAGTAGTAGTTCTCAAATGTAGTTCACAAGGTTAAAGATGCTATATCTGATGTGCCAGCTGCTGCAGTAGCCGGAGGACCAGAGTGTAAGGTAAAAGTTGATGGGCAGTCTTGTTGGCGTATGATTTTGTTTTAAGCACATCTAATGTATTGTGTTTTTGTGGTGGCCTTTTTCCCCTTTGGATGTAAAATACTATCATAAAAATAAGATACCTTTCTTTTATAGCTACATGAGATATGCATAAGTTAGTTGAGTTTTTCCCCTCTTGATTTTTCTGTTCGAAATAGATTTGTACCTAGCCAGTGAAGCCTCTGTATGTAATTTGAATTTACAGTGCCTAAGAACTGACATCGTTTTTTGGAACAGGTAAGGTATTTCACCGATATTTTTGCATTTTGTGTTCTAGATCATAAAAAATGCGCATAATGACAATAAATTGTATTGCCTCCTGGTTGTGGAGGATCACATTAGAGAGTATGTGGAAGTAAAAGCTATAGCAGAAACACACACTTCCAAGATTTAATAAGGTGTCTAATTTAGAATTAATTTTGCTTGTACAATTTACATTTTGGTCCCACTGATTCTTTCTTCTTCCTCTAGATGACTGCAATTTTTTTTTTCTT
Source organism: Vulpes lagopus (assembly GCF_018345385.1). Taxonomy (NCBI): domain Eukaryota; kingdom Metazoa; phylum Chordata; class Mammalia; order Carnivora; family Canidae; genus Vulpes; species Vulpes lagopus. The sequence goes on along the minus strand of NC_054833.1, from coordinate 70,981,701 downwards.
TTCTGTTTCTTTGTTGTAGGAACAGAGTGTGCTAGTGATTGATCTACCCTGGGAGATGACTTGACAATACTTGACAATACAAAGAGGTTACTCTAATTGTTTTTTCTTTCCCTTCCTTTTCCTTTAATAAGAAAGGCAGAAAAAGAATTCCTATTTTTCTTGCATGTTGGAAAAGCTCCTCTAATGTTAATCATTCTTACTGATTTATAAGCTCTTGGTTTTCTGTTGCTTAAAAATGACAAGTGCAAGCAAACATTTTTGTGGAACCCAAAAAGACCTTGAAGCTAATAAATGCTTTGTATAATTTCATTGTGTTGGATGAAGAACTTGAAAAGATTGTGCTAAGGACAATGATTTATTTCTGAAAATTAGTTGTAACTAGTGGCTTGAGCAGTAGGTATATGTAAGATATGGAATTTTGCTCTATCCTCTAGGATTTGGAAATAACTATAACAGCTATAGTTAAAATCCCTACACTAAAATCCCTATACTTTTTACCTTCACTGTTCCAAGATTAGGTCTTGACTTCCTTTGTTAGATGCCTTTTTTTTTCTCTGTGGTTTTATATATAAAAATAAAACAAGCAAAATGAAGGAAGTGTTTGTGCACATTACAATCCATGAAGAAAGATAATTATTAAAGTTAATAGCTAAATTGTGAAATCTATCCATGTCCTTAAAACTCAATTAATAAATAGTCTAACAATCAGGAAAGAAAAAGAAATAAAAGGCATGAGAATTGAAAAGAAAGAGCTAAAATTGTCTCTATTTGTAGCTGACATGATTTCATATATAGAAGTCCTAAAGACTACCAAAAAACTGGCTAGATCTAGTCAACAAATACAGTGAAATTGCAGGATACAAAATTTAACAGTAGAGTTTCTATATACTAACAATGAATTATCTGGAAATGAAAACAACCCCATTTACAGTAAAAAAGAATTCTATTGGTTATATTGTTCCTCAGTAAATATGGTAAGGATTCTGGTATTTATATATATATACATACATATATATGTATGTATATATATATAAATACGTATTTATATACCAGAATATATGGTATATATGTATGTATACATACATAATATATGTATGTGTATATATATATGTATTTATATACATATATATACCAGGACCTATATTTAATTTAGCACACTTTAAAATAATTGGTTTAAAAGAATAAAAGTTTAAAAGAAACAACATGTAGTTATGCTTTTTAAACTTGATGCAAAAATAATTCCTTGGATTTAAAAATAATGATTTTCTTAGGATATTAAAACATTATCCTTACTTTTTTATTTTTTATTTTTTATTTTTTTTAAATTTATTTACGATAGTCACAGAGAGAGAGAGAGAGAGGCAGAGACACAGGCAGAGGGAGAAGCAGGCTCCATGCACCGGGAGCCCGACGTGGGATTCGATCCCGGGTCTCTGGGATCACGCCCTGGGCCAAAGGCAGGCGCTAAACCGTTGCGCCACCCAGGGATCCCTATCCTTACTTTTTAGTGAATAGTTATACTTTTATTATAACCTCTTAAAAGTTTAGTTGTTTTGTGTTTAGCATATTTCAATATTATAAGCATTAGCAATGTTAAAAAGAAACTAAACAAAGCAATAGATTGATGAGTCAGTCTGGTAAATAGAAATAGTAAAAAATGATTTCCAGGAAATATGAGCCATTAAGGGTATGCACTACCTCTTATATTGTTTTATGCAAGTATCTTGAGAGTACTCATTAGTTACCAATTCAGTGCTGGGCACTGGAAGAATTAGATACACTTCCTGTCTCCAAGGACAGATGAAGTGGCTGGCTTTGTTCCTTGTATGAGTATTATTCTTCTGTGTTCTTTTAGCACTTAGCACAGAGCTCCACACATAAAAAGCAGTCAACATCTGCTTGTTGCATTGAATTGAATATTTGTGGCAAGAGTGAAAAAGTAAAAATCTTGGAATCACTAAGTTGACTTATGTTTGGGCTTCTCAAAATTTTGTTAATGGAAGAAAACACAGGTGTAGGATCTCTTGAAATCGCTAGGATGTAAATTATTTAACGGTATTCAAATAATAATATTGCACTTCGAGTTTATGGTGTAAAACATTTGTGCTTTTTTTTAATACTTCGTATAGTGCAAAGAACAAGAATCTACAGGTAGGGTAGCTGTGTGATCTTGGGCAAAGTACCCTACCATCTTTGAACCTGAGATTTTTCATCTTTAACATGAAGACCAAAGAAAGATTTGTAACCTGAAGTCACAAATGACCTTAAGGGAACCCTTGAATGACTCTGAATGGCATGTAAAATGATATGTAGATGTTTGAGAATACATATATTTACTTAGAGAAGATCCAAACTTCAATGGATTCTCAGCAATCTGGATTCCCTTTACCTCCTGAGTTTCATTTCTGGTCTAAATTAGCTCTACAATTTGCTTTACTTTTAAAAACAGTGCCTAGTGTAACATGTAAAAATTTTATTCATTAGATTGAAGTTAGGAAATAAACTTTTCAGCTTGTTATTATACAAGAGAAATCCCATTTGGGGTTGTTCTCTGGTTCCTCTCCTCACCAAGTCATTAACCCATCAAGCAGCTAATGAATATTTATAGATAACCATTATATATTGTGAACTGTTGTAACAAAGGGGAATAGTGAAGGGTATACCAATATTTTTCCTCAAAGAACCCATTATCTAATTAGGAAGACTAAATCAATTTAATCTTTCATTTCAGTGTAGTCATGGAGATGAATCTTGCACCATGGAAAATTAGGGGGAAGCTATATTTAAGACAATCTTGGCTATAAGTAAAATAGACTATTAATTCTAACTGATAAGGAGATATTTCCAAGGTTCTAAGTTAATCCATTTATGCTACACACATTTACTGAGCACTGACTAAGTCTGCAAAAAAATACACTAATAAATAATATACAGTCTTTCATCATTAAGAACTATTATAGTGTAGGAAATAGACATAGAAACAAATAGTTACAGTGTTGTGATCTGGTATCTTAATTCAGTTATGAAAAAGGTGCATGGGAAAACAGAAGAATCATGCTAAGCTGACCCATAAGGTCACTGTCAGTGGTCTTAAGTCTAATTGAGTGAAACAATAAATATACAAGTAGCTAAAACATAGGATGAAATATATTGTATCATAATTTGCTATGAAGGAAGCATCTGAGGAAGGAGAGTTCTATGTTGTCATAAGGAATGGAGTATAGGGGAACGATAGAAAAAAGGCTTTATGGAAACTTGATTGTGGTGGGGTTAATACAGAGGATATGAGCAGAGAGGGAGTGGCAGGAGCAAAGACATTGGCTAAGGGCATATTTATAACACAGCGCATCTTCGAGTTTACTTAGAGCACAGGGTATATGTAAAGCAGCAGCAGGAACCAAGGTTGGAAATGTAAACCAGGGTCAAGGGAGGAGTCTGAACCTTATCCTTGAGGGAGTGAGAAGTATTATGGATTGATGAACAAGGGGAAAATATATAGAACTATACTGTCTGAAGGTTAACTAGGATGAATTTGAAAGTGGAGAGGCCAAAGAAAGACCCTTGCTGTAACAATGAACTGGTGAGTAGTCATGGGAGGCTAGACAGAGAACATTGGGAACAAAAGGGAGGGAACAGATTCCTGTGGCATTGCAGAGGCAGAAGCAGCAGGATTTGATAGCTGAGGAAGTGTGGGAATGAGTGAAGGCAGAAATGAGTCAGCATTTTTGCACCTGGATCATTGGGAGGTGGCTGTTGCTGTTGGCAGAGGTAAGAAACTCAGAAGGATGAATTGTTGAGGAAGAAAAGATGGTAGAGTGAGTTTAATTCTTATTGAGGTCAGTGTGGATGGGACCAGTCATGTAAAGTTTGAGAGCATGGAATATGGGACAGATTTTGAAGGACAAACTAAATTTAGGTAAATGTGGAGGAAGGGGTTCAACGTACCAGGTACAAGGACCACCATTCATGGTGGCTTATAAGTGGTACCCTTTAAGCAAACCATAATGAAAAATATGATTTAATTCAGCAAATATTGAATTTTACTGGATTATAAATTCCATAAAGTCAGGGGTCAAGTTTATCTGACTTCTCGTTCTAAATTTAGCATGGTGCCTAGCACTTAACAGGTGCTCAATAAATATTTGCTGAATAAATAAATGAATACCCACTCCATGCCAAGTGTTGTGAAAAATACTGAGAATAGAAGCAGAGAAGAATAAATATGTGCCCCCAAAGAACTCACATATATTATATTTAACATATAATATTATATATTATGTAATATATAATATTATATCCTATCATAATATATGGCAGCTTGTGCCAGACAGATAAGGAAATGGAGGAAGGGTTCCAGACAGAGGACATTATATATGCATAGGCATGGATATTTGAAAGTGCATGATTTTTGGGGAAAATATTAGATCCCTAGAATGTATATGGGTGAGGGAGAAGGGAAGATGAGACTGGAGTTTTAGGTGGAAGCCATTTCTTAAAGAACCTTATCTGTCATGCATTGGGGCTATGAACTTATTCTGGAGTGCCTGGGATATACTGAGGGATTATGAAGAGAAGAGGTGACATCAGAGTTAGATTTTAGGCATAATCACCAGCAGGAATGAGGCTGAGAAGTCCTAGCTGTGCTAGCTTCCTACACAATAGAAACATACTGAGACCCCTTGGGAAGATCTCAAGAAGATAGATCTCTAAGGAAGATTTTAAAATATTCATGTGCTCACTTCTTCCCCCATCATTTGACTTTACCCTTTGGAGGCTAGTTACTCTAATTCCTATATGGGAAACTTTGCTCTTTCCTTCCCCAAAGTACAGCTATTAAGAGAGCCTGTGAAAATTTCCCACTATTTTTTTTTTAATTAATTAATTATTTATTTATTTATGATAGGCACACAGTGAGAGAGAGAGAGAGAGAGAGAGAGAGGCAGAGACATAGGCAGAGGGAGAAGCAGGCTCCATGCACTGGGAGCCTGATGTGGGATTCGATCCCGAGTCTCCAGGATCGCGCCCTGGGCCAAAGGCAGGCACCAAACCGCTGCGCCACCCAGGGATCCCAAAATTTCCCACTATTAAAGCCATTTGTGGCCATGAGAGGTACTCCATATTAACCCTTAAGAAACGTGAGCTATATTTTGGACTTTCAGCTTTTCCAGTTCCTAGTTATCAGATTTGGGGCTTGTTCATTTGTATGTCTAAACCTGAGTTTCTTCATCTGAAAATAAAGGTAAAATTTCATAAGAAAATCCATGCATTTAATCACTTTGGCAGATTATTTTTAAATCCGTAGATGTTGAAAGACAGGATATATTTTTTCAAAGTCTGCTTTTTTTTTCTTCTTACATTTGCAAATAAGTACTCTTGTACCCAAACATATCATTCTTGCAATTTTTTTAAAGATAAAGATATATTTTTTGAAGATATAACATAAAATTTTCCTTCAGTTAAATATAATTATTCTAAAAATGGCATATCTCTACATATGTTTGCTTGGTGAAATTGAATATGACTTGCCTGTTTCTAGAATGTGACATAAGTGGGAATAAGACAATTATAGATAATTCTGGTAACAAAGTTGCCATATAAGGCTTACATGAGTGGATAGCTTAGTTAGATTATCTTTTTAAGTTTTAGGTAGTTGAATTCATTTTTTCATGCTTTATATTTTCTGTTTTATCTTGAGGGAAACAAAGTACCATCTCATTGCATTTATTCTTATCCACATCTTTGATGTATAATCATAATACTTGGTTCATCTGCAGTGCCTGACATCTGGCATACATAATTTGCTTTATATATGTGGACTTAGGCCTGTGGGCAAAGCATCAAAAGCAGTCAATAGTATAAGAGTATTTATTGCATACTAATGATGGTGCTGGTGCTGTGTGGGGGTGCTGTAGGAGATAACAAAATTGAGAAAGAAAATATTTTCTCTGCTTTCAGGTAGCCTACAATTTAGCCAAGTGGTCCAAATATAAATACATTTTTGAAGATGAATAAAGGTAGTACACATGGGAGTGTTTGGCATTGCCTTGATGATAGGTTTGATATTACAGAAGAAATATTGTCCTCAGAGCTGGAATCTTAGATACTATTGTGTCCTCTTCAACAAATGGAAAGTTTCCAGTTAAACTAGTTTTCTCATTACTATTAATGTGGCAGCCTAAAATGGTTTAGGAACTTATTTTATGTTGGATTTGAAATTCAAAAAAAAAATTGAGACAAAAGAAAACAAAAACTAATTTGAGTCTCTTGTAATCTCTTTTATGACAAAAGTCTTGTCCCAAGATTGTTTAGTGACCCAAAACAAAACAATTCGTAGTTTAATTTATAGTTTTTTTCCCCCTCCAACCACATTAGTTGAAAGAATTGCAACTAGAAGAAGGAGGTGAAGAGAAGCAGGGAGAAGACTCAGGAATTCTATTCTGCTTTTTGGTTCAAGAGTAAGATACTATGACCAGTTGGACAGCTTTCCAGAAAACATAAGCAGATGAATGGACCAGTTGTTATTATTACAGAATTATTAAGGAATTCTGAAGCGAAAGTGACTTGTAAAACAGCTCTGATTAGGAGTATTTTTATTGAAGGTTGGATCACTTCAGTGGGCTGTAGTTTGACACATGAAATGATAACGATCAGCCTAGATAGTCCCCAGCTGTTGTGTTAGAAGCTGCAGTGAAGAGTCGGCCCACCCCCATCTGTCTTACGGGCCTCTCTACCTAGCATTTCTGTGTTCTGGGTTTCTATGATGTGACAAATTGTTTTTAATTGGTATTTAATTTTAATTTCTCCTCTGGATAATATACCAGCATCTGACATAACATTCAACAAAACATCTTTGGCAGTTTTTGGAAGTTAGCTAATATGACAGTTATTTCCACATTGTAAAGAAAGCTTGCTGGAATGGTTTGTTGAGGAATATACATTCATTGCAGTATAGATATGAAATACTTTTATTTTTTTCAAGTCCAAATTTTTAACCTTACCATATGACTCCTCTGTTAGTATCCCTTAGGATACTAATCTATCCCTTGGATAGATTCTGTAGCTTTCTAGTCATTTTCAGTTATTAAAACTAGATTTGGTTTAGTTTTTAAAACTTCATTCTCATTGGTGAATCGAAACTTCCTCTGTGTGTAGTATGGGTTAGAGTTGTAGCCCTGACTTTATTACAGGGGTAAGACATGGACTGCCTCAGAGATACCATTTCCACTGTATTCTTTGAGGTTAGGCTCTTTGGGTGTGGGGGGAAGGTATGGCACAATGAAGGAATAAGGAAACAGAAATTTTGTAGTGTAACTGGTTTTGTATTGGCGACGTGGGTAAGTGCCCCTGCTGTTATTGTAGTCCATCCTGGCCCAGGCTGATCTTGGTGGCCTCTGTTAGTCACTGTGAAGGAATATCCACATAGGTACTATGCATGTTTGGGGGGCATTGTGGTCCCGTTTACTTCTGCTCCCTTTATCCCCAAGGACCATGTCAGACTGGGGAAGTACAGTCTTTCTTGAGTTCTGTATTTCCCTCCTTTGGGTGGGTGTCTCATTGCAGGAACCACAAAGACCAGTCCTGTTCAGTTCCTTTTGAGGGGCTTAGGGAATAAGAAAGAACAATAAGCACTTTGTTCTTCAATGTGCCCTATACCACAGACTCTTTAAACCTTGCTGGTTTGGCCACTTTGGTAGGCTTTCCATCTTCAAGAATCTCTTTTCCAGGAAAGGACCTCAGGCTTTGTGGTCACATATGCCTGTAACTTTAGGGAGTATATTCTCCTCATCTTGCTCATCTCCACAACAGGACTAGGGCAGGCCTGCAGGTTCTTTCTCCCTGGGAAGCGTCCAGCCACAGTGGATGTCAGGACTTCCCAATCTCTATGAATGCGTCTCCTGGAGCCTCTCTCATGTAGTTCTAGCAAGAGAAAAGCACAGGAAGAGGAGGGACTGGATTCTTTCCATGAACTCTGTACTCCCTGAAGCTTGTAGGAACAGGTGGCAGGCTTTAGTAGACTTGATTGAACACGTAAATATTTGACAAATTACATTTCAACAGACAGAGGGAAAGATTGTGGGATTTTAGAAGGTTGAAATGAACATAGAGGTGAAAAGGACATGTTTGACACAAAGAAATAGTCCAGTTTGGTTGTGGCATGGGGAGGTAATGACCAAGTTGCAGAAAGGGGAAACATTTGGGACATTTGTGGAGAGTCTTGAATACTAGGTTGAAGAGATCCAAGTTAATTATTTTATTAATTATAGAGAAGAGTTTTATTAATTATAGAAGAGTTATGATGCTACTGAATGTTTTTAACCAGGAGAGGAATAAACTTATGATTTTGTCTAAAATACTGTATTTGGTCAACCATGGGTCCTTCTCTTAGCCTCCTTTCTTCCTGAATCTCTCTGTCTGACTATAGTAGAATGGGCATTTTGAAAGTGTGGGGATGTGGTGAGTTGCCATGCTCTTCTGCAGTTTTCAGTAGTCTGTGTGTGACACAACTGCATTCACTGCCCCTTCTGTATCATTCCCATCTTCATGTAATTAGAGCACACTGAGAACTCAGAAAGAGGTACTATCAATGGAAAATCTAAAAGGTGGAATCTCTTTGGTATGATATCATCATTCAGTATCAGGTCCTTGGCTTTGAACACCTGGAAAATCAATTTTGTCAGTATAATGAGAGTTGAGTAAGTTCAGGGGGACAACTTCACCAGAATTTAATGAGCAGGGACTAATGTATTGATCAATTTTGTGAATTCATTAATTTTTAAATCAACTATGAGATCTAGCTTTTAAGCAGTAAAAGGGACTCATTTGAAATGTACAATGTGATGAATTTTGAAAAATGAATACAAGTGTCAAACATCAGCCACATGTAAAGCTTTTTATTCTCCCAAAAGGTCCTTTATGCCAAGTTGTAGTCACTTCTCATGCCTTACTGTCAGCCTCAGGCTACCACTGATATGCTTTATCTTACAATTGGCTACATTTTCTTTCAAAGTTTCATATAAAAGGAATCATAATATATACTCTTTTGTAGATGGCTTCTCTTGTTCAACAAAATGTTTCTGAGATCCCTTTATATATTTCACATATCAGGAGTTCATTCACTTTTATTGTTGACAAGATTTTATTGATATACTACAAATCATTCAGCCACTTACCTGTTGATGAATATTTGATTCCAGCTTTTAGTTGGTATGAATGAAGTTACTCTGAATATTTATGTACAAGTCTTTTTATGGATATAAATCTTCATTTCTCTTAGTATATTAGTCAGGGCTCAGTCGAGAGAGAGAAACCACATAGTAATTTGAACAGAGTAAGTGTAATGGAAAAATTTAATAAAATAAATAGCACGTAATTGTTAATAGGAGAGTATTATTAGAGAATTAATGGAGTAATGGGGAATTGGCTATTAAGAGGTAGAGAGAATTCATAAAGAACACAAGATTAGCAGAATATGGAGCAACCAAAAAAAAAAAAAAAAGAATATGGAGCAGCCACTGCCCCTAGAACTGAGATAGAATACCCAAGGAGAAGGAGGAGTCCTGAGCTGAGGTCCAGGGCTCAGTTGAAAGGGTATGCCATGACTCAGTGGTGGAGAATTTCCATGAGGTCCTGAACCAACAGAACTCACTGGATATCTGCCTTCAAGAGTGCTGGAGAGGGAGAGAAGTGTCCACAGGGAGGCACTATACTCTGGAACTCACTGCAAAGATACATGGAGTGGGACCAGGAAGTTGTCCAAGGACTGGTGCTTAGTTGGCCACACTCACTGGAAAATTACTGTCTGGTGTACCAAGGGAAGACCTTGTTTACCCAAAGGGGGCACACAGTGGCACTCAATAGGGAAGGATCTTAAGGGAGTGCTGAGAAAAGCCAGTTAAGTGGAGTTGTTTTGCCAGTGATGCTTCTCTGTGGGTGTCAGGGAAAGCAGTTCAAGAGAAGGTGCCTAGTAGGTGGCACTGGTGGGAAAGTTGCTATTGGTCCTGGGGGAAGCTATTCACAGTGAGGTGCCCTGACAGTGGCATTCTATTACAAAGCCTCCAGATGGAATGCTAAGTGAAAGCTGCCCATGGGACGGTGCCATATGCTTTGGCCATGCAAGAAAAAACTGTCTACCCTGATATAAGAAGTACACCAGAACCAGAAAGAGAAACCCTTTCTTTCTTCCTTGTTTCCAGAACCCTCTACTGTAAAGTTTGCCATTATACCATTTGGCAAAGGAGAGATATTTATAGCATTCATCTCTATTATCACACAGCAGGCAATGAAAGGTGGATATAGAACTAGGCATTAAAAACCTGAAAACTAGCACACTTGGTAAATATGTATGTGTAGACATATGGAATCATATGTTACTACTGTATGTTTAACTGCTAACTCTTTTCCAGAATGGTTGTACCATTTACATTCCCACTGTCAGTAATCTAAGAGTTTTTCAGTTGTCACACACCATCACTAACACTTGGTATTATTAGTCTTTTTCTTTAGCTAGTATCCTGAATTTGGTATGGCATATTTTATGGTTTTAATTAACACTTTTATGATTGATGTTGATAATTTTTTTATTTTCTTACTGGCTATTTGAATATCTTTTTTTGATAAGCATCTGTTAAAATATATTGTTCATTAAAAAAATTAGACTGTCTTTTTATAACCAAGTTCTAAACATGTGTTTATGTCTCTCTGTATATACACATACACACACACAGGGTATAAAAATGTGTATGTATGAAAATACATATATTCTGGATTATCCATTGTCAGATATATATGTTATGAATATTTTATCCCAGTATGTTTTGCCTTGGCATTTTGATAATGATATGTTTCAAAGAGCAGAACTTTTAAAATTTGGTGAAATCTAATTTAACAATTTTTCTTTAGCAGTTAGTAATTTTCTGTCCTATCTACTAAATCTTTCTCTAAGTAGCAAATATTTTCTCCTTTGTTTTATTCTATAAGTTTTAGAGAGTTAGTTTTTACATTTAATTATATGATCTATTTCACATTAAATTTTCTGTATGGGATAAGTTTATATGGATATGAATATGAATCCTCGTATGAATACTCCGTTGTTCTAGCACCATTAGTTGAAAAGACTTTCTTCCATTGAAATACCTTGGGCACTTTGTCAAAAATCAATAGATCACATATGCTGGTCTGTTTTTTCTAGATTGTCTGATCTGTTCTATTGATATGTGTTTTTTTCTTTGGGTCTTGATTATAGTAGCTTTATGTTAAAATTTGTAATCCAACAATATAAGCCTTCCACAAGTTTTTTTTTAATTGTTTTTTCTATTATAGCTTTTTTCCTTTTTTTGCATTCTTATACTTGTTTTAAAATTATGTTGTCAACAAAAAGATATTAAAGGCATTCAAATTGGCAAAGAAGAAGTCAAACTCTCCCTCTTCGCCGATGACATGATACTCTACATAGAAAACCCAAAAGACTCCACCCCAAGATTGCTAGAACTCATACAGCAATTTGGTAGTGTGGCAGGATACAAAATCAATGCCCAGAAGTCAGTGGCATTTCTATACACTAACAATGAGAGTGAAGAAAGAGAAATTAAGGAGTCAATCCCATTTATAATTGCACCCAAAAGCATAAGATACCTAGGAATAAACCTAACCAAAGAGGTAAATGATCTATACCCTAAAAACTACAGAACACTTCTGAAAGAAATTCAGGAAGACACAAAGAGATGGAAAAATATTCCATGCTCATGGATTGGCAGAATTAATATTGTGAAAATGTCAATGTTACCAGGGCAATTTACACGTTTAATGCAATCCCTATCAAAATACCATGGACTTTCTTCAGAGAGTTAGAACAAATTATTTTAAGATTTGTGTGGAATCAGAAAAGACCCCGAATAGCCAGGGGAATTTTAAAAAAGAAAACCATAGCTGGGGGCATCACAATGCCAGATTTCAGGTTGTACTACAAAGCTGTGGTCATCAAGACAGTGTGGTACTGGCACAAAAACAGACACATAGATCAATGGAACAGAATAGAGAACCCAGAAGTGGACCCTCAACTTTATGATCAACTAATATTTGATAAAGGAGGAAAGACTATCTACTGGAAGAAAGACAGTCTCTTCAATAAATGGTGCTGGGAAAATTGGACATCCACATGCAGAAGAATGAAACTAGACCACTCTCTTTCACCATACACAAAGATAAACTCAAAATGGATGAAAGATCTAAATGTGAGACAAGATTCCATCAAAATCCTAGAGGAGAACACAGGCAACACCCTTTTTGAACTCAGCCACAGTAACTTCTTGCAAGATACATCCACAAAGGCAAAAGAAACAAAAGCAAGAATGAACTATTGGGACTTCATCAAGATAAGAAGCTTTTGCACAAAAGGATAGAGTCAACAAAACTAAAAGACAACCTACAGAATGGGAGAAGATATTTGCAAATGACATATCAGATAAAGGGCTAGTTTCCAAGATCTATAAAGAACTTATTAAACTCAACAGCAAAGAAACAAACAATCCAATCATGAAATGGGCAAAAGACATGAAGAGAAATCTCACAGAGGAAGACATAGACATGGCCAACATGCACATGAGAAAATGCTCTGCATCACTTGCCATCAGGGAAATACAAATCAAAACCGCAATGAGATACCACCTCACACCAGTGAGAATGGGGAAAATTAACAAGGCAGGAAACCACAAATGTTGGAGAGAATGTGGAGAAAAGGCAACCCTCTTACATTGTTGGTGGGAATGTGAACTGGTGCAGCCACTCTGGAAAACTGTGTGGAGGTTCCTCAAAGAGTTAAAAATAGACCTGCCCTATGACCCAGCAATTGCACTGTTGGGGATTTACCCCAAAGATACAGATGCAATGAAACGCCGGGACACCTGCACCCCGATGTTTGTAGCAGCAATGTCCACAATAGCCAAACTGTGGAAGGAGCCTCGGTGTCCATCGAAAGATGAATGGATAAAGAAGATGTGGTCTATGTATACAATGGAATATTACTCAGCCATTAGAAATGACAAATACCCACCATTTGCTTTGACGTGGATGGAACTGGAGGGTCTTATGCTGAGTGAAGTAAGTCAATCGGAGAAGGACAAACATTATATGTTCTCATTCATTTGGGGAATATAAATAATAGTGAAAGGGAATAGAAGGGAAGGGAGAAGAAATGGGTAGGAAATATCAGAAAGGGAGACAGAACATAAAGACCCCTAACTCTGGGAAATGAACTAGGGGTGGTGGAAGGGGAGAAGGGCGGGGGTTGGGGGTGAAGGGGTGACAGGCACTGAGGGGAGCACTTGACGGGATGAGCACTGGGTGTTATTCTGTATGTTGGCAAATTGAACACCAATAAAAAATAAATTTATTATTAAAAAAATTATGTTGTCAGAGTCTACAAAAGAATTTAATGAGATTTCAGTTGGGATTGGGTTGAATCTATAGACCAATTTGGAAAGAACTTCTATCTGAACAAATACGATTAAAATAGTATTTTCCTTCAGAATTTAGGTCTTTATTTCTACAATGCTTTGTAGTTTTCATTATACAAGTCTATACACAAATTGTTAAATTTATTCATACATGTTTCATGGTTTTAGATGTTAGTTTAAATGGTATTTAAAAATTTATTTTCCAGGAAGTATTTTTTTTAGTGTATAGAAATAAACTTGATTTTTTGTATTGGCATTAGTACCTTGTTAAAGTAACTTACTTATTCTAGAAGTTGTTTTTCTAAATTATTTAGGAAGCTTGCTTTCTTTCTTCTTTCTTTCTTTCTTTCTTTCTTTCTTTCTTTCTTTCTTTCTTCTTTCTTTCTTTATTTCTTCCTTTCTTCTTTCTTCCTTTAATTTCCTTTTCTTGCCTTGCTTCAATGGCTACTATAGTCTTGAATATAACTGGTGAGATTGGAATCCTCACCTTTTTTACCCATTAGGGGAACATATTCATTCTTTCATCATTACAATATTAGAAAGTGTTTTTGATAGACATGTCCTCTATTGCTAGATTTCTGAGAGTTTTAGACCTTTTTAAATTAGGAAATCTTTTTTGGAATCTATTGAGAAGACAATATGTATTTTATTATGTTATTGTCATGAATCACATTGATGGATTTTTTTTTAATTTTTTTTTTATTTATTTATGATAGTCACAGAGAGATAGAGAGAGAGGCAGAGACACAGGCAGAGGGAGAAGCAGGCTCCATGCACCGGGAGCCCGATGTGGGATTCGATCCCGGGTCTCCAGGATCGCGCCCTGGGCCAAAGGCAGGTGCCAAACCGCTGCGCCACCCAGGGATCCCCACATTGATGGATTTTTGAATGTGAAACCAACCTTATATTCCCAAGATAAATCTGCTTTGTTATGGTTTAGTACCCCTTTTTGTATAATGCTGGACTCTGCTTCCAAAAATTTCGTGAGTTTTTTTTTTTTGTATCTATAGTCATGAAGGATATTGATCTGTAGTTTTCTTGTTTATACTTTGGCTAAGGTATGAGGGTTATGCTGACCCTATAGGTCAGGGGAGACCTATAAGGGAAGAGTTTCTTCATCTTCAAATATCTAAAGGAGTTTAGGTAGTGTTAGTGTAGTATTTTACTTAAATATTTGATGAAATTCCTCAATGATGCCATCTGGGTTTGGAATTTTCATTAAGATATTAATAGTGAATTCAATTTAGTCAAAGGATATACCCAAGGGTAAACACAGGAATAATCACGTGTATCATAATTAAATTGCCAAAGGCTAGTGATGGGGATAAATACTTAAAGCGCCAGAGAAAAACAAGATTTTTAAGTGATAGAAGATAAACCCTCTTATGACTAAAATATTCCTATTTGTTATCCTGGGTAATCTTTCCCTAAAACTGTTGAGTAGGTTGTATTAATGATTGAGAGCTCTCCTGGGGCACATGGAGGTTTCTTAAAGGTTTGTTTGCTTCAGCTACAGAAAAGTTTTGAAAACACTGTCAGTAACACAGATGTACTTCCCCTATGTTGTCCTACCTCATTAAATGCAACCCTGCCTGGTGATGGATGTCATTCTGTACATCTCATCCTTTTTTACATACCACCCAGTCTTTCAGGAAATTCTTTCAGCCCTACTATCAAAATGGCTTAAAAATAGTTTGTCACCATTTCACTGCTGCCATGCTTGTCATCAAAGGATGCTTGTCACCATTATTTTGTGCCTGGAATTTTGGAGTTCCCTGCTTGTTTTCTTTACTTGGTCCATGAAACCTGTACACACCCCTTCCTGCAGTTTAATGTTTTAATGTTGTCATAGTACCTAATGTAATGATTTCCCGTCTTATCCAGAGTAAAAGCCAATTTCCTTAGAATATTCTGCAAGGCCCTACATAGACTAGCCTCACTTGCTTATCTTTTCCCATCCTGCAACATATTCCAGACATAGTGGTGCTATTTCTTAAACACACCACACACGTTTCCATCTCAGGGCCTATCATTTCTGTTCTCTTTGTTTTTTGTTGTTGTTGTTGTTGTTGTTGTTGTTTTGTTTTTTGGTTTTTTTTGCATCAACTATTTACATTGCTTCTCTTGCCACCAGCAACTACCTTCTCTATTAGGTCTTCTCTGGTCAATCTATTTAAAATTATACACCTTTCCCTCCTCATTATTCTCTTTGTTTTTATTTTTATTTTTTTGGTTATGATTGGTTATCATACAACATAGGTATATATTTTATCAATTTATTTTGTTTATTTTTTTTCTGTCCCACCTAGAATCTTGTTTTTGTCTGTTTTAAACACTAGAATATCTCTGTTGCCTAAATATCATTGATAACATTAAACACTCAAGAGATATTTGTGAAATAAATGAATATTTGAAGTCAGTTATCTTAGTGACCAGATACTTGTGCCTTCCAGAGTCAGCATTTCTTTGCTCTTGACGGTGCTGTACAAAAACTGGCAGGTTCTTGATCTATGAACCTCTCCCACACCTTTTTTTTTTTTTTTTAGACTTCACACAGACCACCCTGTTACCATATTCTCTTTTTTTGCAGGCAGGTTACATAATAACCTATGACTAGCATAGAGCTTTCTTTTGTATTGAAACATATTTTCCTGGTTTTGCACTTGTTTATTTTCCTTGGACTTAGAGGTCCCCAGATAGATTGAGGTATATATCTTTTGCACCGGGTTGCTTTTATTGAGAACTAATTTTGTTGTGATTTCTTTCCAAAGGTTTCAATCTCAGCTGGCAACATTAATTTAAGTTCCAGGGCAACTCATTGTAGTCACTGATAACCTTTTTAAACGTGCTAAGAATAAGTTCAGTTCAGCTGTGAGCATTTGAATTCATATAATCAGTGTTTATTCCTTGCCACCTCCTTGTAATAAATGTTGGTTAGGTGTACTGGCTAACCCACAGAAGCCTATTTTATTCACATGAAGCTGAACAGTAATTCTAATAATATCATTGTACCTACATGATTTATAAACTTTTTCGTACGAGAAAATGTATTCAAGTTCAAAGCAGCTGTGAGGCTATCTGGCTGAAAGTCCCAAGTAATTGATTTGCAAACATTTTTGAAATATAACTTGATGACATGTTGGGGATTATATTACTTAAAAATATTTCATTATATTGGGTAAAATGTGACAGTGTTGATTGAATGTTGTATACAGAAATTAGGATTTTTAAAAGCATTAAGTTATGATAGGCTTTATTTCATAGTTTTTTGCCTTTGTTTTTTTTCTCCAGCTCATATACAGCATTCTCTTCTTTTGAGCCTAAGTCACCTGGTTAGCAAATCAGATAGTAGCATTGGCTATTTTAAAATTTAAAAGCTTAGCAGTTTGGTTAATGGAAGGACAGAGAATTTATCACAGAATGATAAAAGGCTATTCTTGTGGCCCTGATTTTGTTTGCCGGGCAACCTCATGGTGAATGAAAGATAAGAGATGCAGGTAAGCTTTAAATTCTGGTCTGGAACATTTGCAAAGATGATCTATGTTCTTATTATCATGTTGTAATTATAGTCCTGTAGAGTCACAGAGTGACCTCTAGGAAAAAGAGACCAGTTCATCGTCTAGAAAAGTAAATAGACTTCTAGATCTCATGATGGTTATGAACAATATGCTATTAGACATGTAATATTCCAAGGGGGATTCAGGAATTTTACAAAGGATTTGTGCATGATGTGCCTGTCTTTATTCTCTTCAACCTTCCTCCCATAATTCAACAATCCACATTCTGTAGTTGACAATTATCAAGAGATAGGAAGAGGGAAGATTTTGCTCCTATTTTAGAGATATTTGTCTTTGGTAGTGTGAATTCTTAGTTTTCTGTGAAGCTGTTGGAATTTTATAATTTATTATATGGCCACATTTTGGCATTCATGTATTCTACCTCAAATATTTGTCTATTGCCCTTCTCTGTCCCATGTTTCTCAAACTGGCATGTATAAATACCTACATCTTTGAAAATGTATTTTTGGCCATCCATAAGTAAAAGGAGAAGGTTTAGATTTTCCATTCGGTGATATAAGGTAATTGACATAAAAAGTGCTAGATTATCTGGATGCCCATATTCTTCCTTTTTATCTTTTAAGATTTTATTTATTTATTTGAGAGAGAGTAAGGGAGGGAAGAGTGTACGTACACACGTGTGGGGGGGAGGAGCAGACAAGGAGGGAGAGGGACAAGCCCACTTGGTACTGGGTGCAGAGGGGCTTGATCCCAGGACCCTGAGATCATGACCTGAGCCGAAACCAATGGTCTGACACTTCACCACTGAGCCATGCCTGTTTCCTGTTGAGTTTACATTTACATGGGAACAAAGTGAGTCAATTGACATCATGATAATTAGTGCAAAAGTTTTGCTATAGTCTGAATTGAGAGAAGAGTTGGAAGGGTTTAATCATCAGAGGTTGCTGGTATAGGGATCTCAAATACAAAGAATATGTAACATACTATGTTTATCTTGCATATGAATGTACTGGGTGATTGGGTAGATTCTATCTTTGTACAAATTGCAGTGCTTATTTCTTTTCGTTTTGCATTTCAATGAAGTTATGTTCAGAAGCAATATTTTAGCAACGTTCGTATTGCATTTTGATATACTAATATGTTTGTCGCATAAAATGACCAACTGGTTGTTAAATATGAGTTTGCTATTAGTCAGTGGTCAAAATATGCTCACAACAATAATTATCAAGCGAGTAGTAATTGACATAAAACATATAAATACTGTGGATAGATACAGCTTTCCATTAGTTTACTCAATGTTGGCAACTCAGTTTTGGAAAAACATTATATATCACATCATGAAATTAATGTAGTTAAATTGATAATTATTTTGTAATTTTGGTTAGAGGAAATTTCTCTACTCTTCTTATTTCTGTGTAGATAGATATCCATTAGAGAAACACTCCTGACATCTTGCTGCAACCCTCAATCTTGCCCATGGAGGAAAAGGGAATTACCTGGTTGGACAATGATAACCATTGATCCATTGTAAATTGTGGCTGTTCTGTAGAGCCAGACTTTCTATGTATCAGTTGGAAAGACTGGACAAGTATTGGACTTGAAGGGTCAGGGCAGGGAATGCTTATCCTAATACTAATCCAAGTTCCTTAATAGCCTCATCAGTATGAAAGATGATATTTTGATCTCCATCTATCTTTTTTCTTGATTAGTTCCCATCTTGGGAGGGAGAGGAATCAGTCATTTTGAGCCAAACCCCAACAGGTTTTTTTAAATTAATTTAATTTGTAAATTTGCTTCATTTTTATGGTTTTATGGGAGTAATATGCAAAGGATTTCATTCCTTTTTAATGTTACATAAATAAAAGTAAAATTACAATGAAAATAAGTTAAGCCGATACCAAGAATCCTTGAGCATGCTCTTCCAATACTGTGCATTCATATATCATGTAAGTTACAGAAGATCTGAGATAAGAGAATCATCACTAGCATACTCAAACTCTAAAATAAAAAAAAAGACTAAAGCAATTTCTCTTGAAATTTTAACTAAAATGTAAAGTCAATTTGATGAAGTAGTTTTAGAATATGATAGTGATGACAGTTTAAAAATTTTCCTGAATTCACCATAAAAAAAAAAAAAAAAAACAATGGGGATAGCAGATCTCAAACCTATAGACATTATCTGTAACAAAATTAGCTGACAAGTATGAATCACCAAATATGGTCAAGTCAGGTAAAACCCACCAATAGCAATAAGACCCACATCATAACAACCTCTAAATGTATGACACAGGGACATGTTAAACCCCACTACAGGAATATAATCAGCATATTCTGGACTGTGGGGAGAAATATTACTGAAGAAATGATACCTTTAACAAATAACAGAATAAAAAAGAATAGATTATGTGGCATCTGGGTGGCCAGTGTTTGAGCATCTGCCTGTGACTCAGTCTGTGATCCCAGGGTCCTGGGTTTGAGCCCTGCCTCGGGATCCCCACAGGGAGCCTGCTTCTCCCTCTGCCTATGTCTCTGACTCTCTCTCTCTCTCTGTCTCTCATGAATAAACAAATAGAATCTTTAAAAAAAATAGAAATAAAAATAAAAAAGAATAGATTAAAGATACATCAGAGACATGTTAACATTTTAGCTGGTTATAATATATAGATTATATTAGGATCTTCATTCAAACAAACAAACTATAAAAATTAAAAGAAAATTTAGGAATGTGAACATAACTGAGTGGTTATATTAGGGAATTATTAATTACACATTTTTAGATGTAATAAGTGTATTGTGGCCATTTTTAAAATAATTCATAACTTTTGGAGATGCACAATGGAATATTTGCTGATAATATGATGTCTGGGGTGAGGAAATAAAATGAGGTAAAGATAGAACAAGATTGGTCATGAGTTAATAATATTTGAAGCTGGATGATTGAGGTTATTATAGCATTATAGCATTCCCTCTCTGCTGTGGAATACTGAAATTTCCTGTAATAAACATTTTTTAAAAAAAATCCACTGAGAGAACAAAAAGATGTTGAAATGAGCCTATAAGGACCAGAGGATGGGCTATAAACTCTAGAGAAAGTGTTTTTTTATAGTACAAATGAAGGAAGGCCAAAACAGGTTTTAAAATCTTGGATATCTTGGCTCAGTAGGTTAAGCATCTGCCTTGGGCTCAGGTAGTGATCCCAGGATGATGGGACCAAGTTCTGCATCGGGCTCCCTGCTTGTCAGGGAGTCTGCTTTTCCCTCTCCCCCTTCTCCCCTGCTCATGTCCTCTTTCACTCTCTCTTTCTCTCTCTCTCAAATAAATAAAATCTAAAAAATAAAATAAAAAATTAATTATATGTGCTGCCAAAGCAAGCACTAAAAAATTAAAATCAAATCAAATCTTGGGTATCTAGTCAAAATCATTCTAGTTCTGTTTTAATATTATAACTCCCTAGCACTTGCCAATAGCAGGTAATTCAAAGTCCTTTCTTTTTAACTTTGTAATATATTTGTGTCTTTTTAAAAATTTTATTTATTTATGATAGTCATCACAGAGAGAGAGAGAGAGAGAGAGAGAGAGAGAGAGAGAGAGGCAGAGACATAGGCAGAGGGAGAAGCAGGCTCCATGCAGGGAGCCTGACGTGGGATTTGATCCCGGGTCTCCAGGATTGCGCCGTGGGCCAAAGGCAGGTGCCCAACTGCTGCGCCACGCAGGGATCCCTATATTTGTGTCTTAAACTTAAAAAGTCTGTCTGACAGATTGGCAACTCCCTTGACATCTTACCAAACTGGAGCTTCCCAGCATGGGAGGTGAGAATGGATTACAGGCTTGCTTAAGCTTTTGTAGTGGCTGGGCCATTTAATCTCATGAACTAGGACTTTGAGCTTTAGTTGTAAGCAGCCTTATCTTTTTGTCTTAATATATTACACAGGTATTATAATTTCCTACATGTGTCATACCCTAAAGATTCTTGGAAAGCACTAAACTAAACCACAAATCTGACTTCTTATTCTACTTGCAAACTGTTTCCTGGGGTCTTACAGCACAGTTCAGAGTGGTCAGTGGTGTTTTTTTTTTGTTTTTTTTTTGTTGTTGTTGTTGTTTTCAAACAGGATTACACATTTCAGAAAGGAGCAGATGCCAGTCTGTCAACTAACACATACTTATTGATTTCCTAGGCATAGAAGTGTAGGAGAATACATACTTTGCCTCACCATCTGTTCTTTATAAAAATAAAAAAATTGCTTTATTTCTGCACTGACTCTTAAATTGCAAGTTCCACTGACACTGGTATTACAAAAGTCACCAGTGAACTCACTCAGTGGTCATTTAATAAACATTTAATGAGTGGCTAACCAATGTCTGACTCAGGAGTGGGTCCTGGAGGTACAGAAGCAAATATGTGAAACATGGTTCTTACTCCCCTGTTCTTTTCTTAGTATTCAGTCTGTTTGCCCTCAGCACTAAATTTGACATCTATGACCTCTGCTTTATGGAAACTTCATAATTATTAAGGTTCCAGATGGCTCCTTAGACTCCCTCTAGCCCCAGCTTATTCCATCTCTCATATAATTCACCAATTGCTGATGCCTGTGATGAAACATAGGCATTTTTAACATTATTATCCTGCATTAATTTACCAATAGTTGAGCATCCTGCTTTGTTTCAGGTTCTGGGAATCTTGCTGTCCAGTGGGAGATGGATAAACACTGTGTTAGGACAAGACTGCACAAGGAACAGAGGGAGTTTTGGACAATACTGCAAGAGAGGTCTTCACAGAATGTGAAAATTAGGCTGTGTTTCAAAGGATGGCATACGGTGTTGAGTTACCATTTTTCTTTCAGTGACTCTCCCTTCTGCAGGTAACTGGGGTTAGCAATAGCACACTCATTTATTTATTCAATCATTGAGCAGATATTTATTAAGCACATATTATGTGTCAGGGGTTCAGCAGGTGAACAGGTATCAGTCCAACAGAGACAACATGGTGAATACAGATAATCTGGATCAGAGATGAAGAGTGGATCAAGTCCAAATGGGGGAATGGGAAACCCAGTCTGATTCTTGGCAGATGCCCTGTCTTCATGAATTTGGGGTAGGGGGATAATTAAATGGTTTTGGAGGTATAGGTAGATAATGCAGTTAAATCACTTTACATTTTAGGTACAATATGCACCATCTACATGTGTTCTCATCCCAAATGTATTATTTGTGCAAAGCTATCCTTTCTGTGTCTTTGTTTTCATATTTGTAAAATGAAGATAAAAGTAACCAACCTATAGATTCTTGGGAGTAGTAAATAGAACTTATGTAACTTAAGAACTTTTGTCACAGGGAGGGTGCTCAATAAATGTAACTGTTTAAAGTTTGGGATTTTTAATTAATGTTAGTTGGCAGTATTTCTGAAAAAATGAAACAAGGTTGTATGTATGTGTGTGTGAGTGTGTGTACACATGTGTGTGCATGCATTGTAAGTACAAACAGTTTAAGAGCTTACAGAATGTCATAGAATTAATTTATGAACCACTGGTAGTAACAAATCATTATCATGAAGAATCAGTTGTCGGTTTCCAACAACAGGATGTACATCCAAGAATGTTGGAACTCCACTCTTTTTTTCTGAGAGGGAGTCTGCATGGTATCTGCACGCTTGTCAATAGCTGACTGAAATTTACTCCTAATAATTTATGAGATGATATTCGTATTTATTTGTTTTAAGTTTTAGTACTAGAATGCTGGAACAGAGCTCCACCAATTACCCGCCTTTATTGCATTTTTAAAAATGTATTTTTCTGCATCTCTTAGTATGAAAGACAGAATTCCAGTTTACTTTAACTTGCTTGTAATTAGTGATTTTTACATCATCTTGGGGAAATGCTCCCATAAAGGCATTTAGAACCTTTAGGCCTTATCTCCATAAATTTGACTGCTTTCATTAGAGATGGTAAAAATGTGAATATGGTTGTGGGAAGAATTTGAGAACTAAGACAGCTCACATATGTCATAAGATTAATTTTAGACTAGATATTTTTTTATTCAGTGCTCACTTTCTCCTTTTACAGAGTATTATGCTAAGATTTAAAATATCCAAAAATTTTTTGACCACAGAGATAGAATTATTTCCCAAGAGGATTGATTCATTATTCATTAATATTCTTCTCCAAGCTGAATAAATTTCAGAGGTAGACCCAGAGATATGGTTTACATATCCTAGCCACATCTCCAGAACGAAAATGTTCATGTCCTTAGATGTTTTTTTCTTCAAATCATGTCCTGGAATGCTCATAATAGCACATTCTACTGTTTATTGAGCACAGAGTTATTTTATCGAAGGATATAATTTCTCAATAGTCCTCTGCTAAGCCCTTTGCCTCCCTTACCATTAAAAGAACAGACGGGTGAAAAAATTTACTTTCTACTTAGAACACAGCAAACTCATCCAGGATTTAATTTGGAAAGAATCAATAAATTTTCATCTGGGTGCATTGATGGCATCCCTTTGTAAAAATCTTTGAGACTAAAAAAAGTAAATCAGTAAAAAATATTACTAATAATACACTACTAATAATTCATCTATCAAATCATCAATAATTTATTGATTAGTCTTTAGTGAGGAGAGGGACTATATTTTCATTTTTCCCATGTAGATCAGACTATTTAAGCAAATTATCAGTAGTATGATGAGTATCTTATTGTCACTGTATAAGCATGCTAAGCTTATATTTCATTAATTTCGAGGCATGAAAGATTATCAGAGAGTATAGTGATAGGTAGCGATATGTTATGAGCTAAGTGGGTCCCCACATAGACAGTTTTAGTGCTCTAAAAGCTAGATAGGTAAGAAAGAGAATATGTGGGTCAGGAGATCCCATATCAGAGGAAGGACCATACTATGAGCCTAATGTGCAAACACAGCACTGAAGTCCTGGAATGTGCTCAATGTTGAGATCCTGGGTAGAATATTTCAACCCAGGAATAGGGGGCAATAGCAGAGAACCCAGATACCACAATTGGGGCTCAAGGTCAAGATTTACTGTGAAGGAGAAAATAGAAGCTTGGCAATTAGGTTAGATGGAGAGTCAGTATCCTTCACATAACATGCTATTATAATCTCTTTTGAGTATGCTTTGAATCTCCCCATAACTATGATTAGACTTGGCCTCATTCTGGATGGCATGGACTATAGCCTGCAGGTAAGAGTTAAGATATAAAGCTTTCTCATTGATGATTCATCCCTTGGTGAAACACAGTTCCTCTTTGCTTTCATATGAACTGGTCTGTTAGTTAACTGCTAACTAATGTATAACATAGTGATTAAACAGCAGTTATAGTATTAGATCCCTTTACTAGCTGTGAGATCCACATCCGGTTATTTAACCTATAAAATGAAAATAAGAAAATTATCTCAGAGCCTCATTAGGATTGATGTAATGTAGTAGGCATAATTCCTGGCACATAGCTCAGCAGTATTTGCACTTTATTTTTAATTCTAACTAGGTACCAGGTATAAAAAGAGGACTTTAAGTTGGGCTGAAAGGTTGACGCTCAGGCACCAGTTGACAGTCTTCTGTCATCTGACCAGACAGGTTGGCTACCCTTTTGCCTTTTTCATTGTGCCTCTCCACCTGGCTGAACTGTGTGACAGTTTCATAATAAATATCAATAAAAACCCTGTAATAATACTTACCAAGAAATAGAACATCGGAAATCTTATCTCTATAGATCTGTTTATTTCTTTTTCTAAAAAATATTTTATTTATTTATTCATGAGAGACAGAGAGAGAGAGAGAGGCAGGGACACAGGCAGAGGGAGAAGCAGGCTCCATGCAGGGAGCCCAACGTGGGACTCGATCCCGGGTCTCCAGGATCAGCCCTGGGCTGAAAGCGGGGCTAAACCGCTGGGCCACCCAGGCTGCCCTATAGATCTGTTTAATATGTTAATTTTGCCTAAACTCTGAATATGACTTTCCATTCTTGAATACAATTTAATATGGAAAGGTATTTTGTGGATATAATTCTTTTTCTTTTTTTCTTTTTTTTGTTTTGAGTTAGTAGGCATGTATACAAGTTGAGGAGGAGAGGGGCAGAGAGAGAATCTTAAACAGGCTTTATGCTCAGTGTGGAGACAGGCCCCAAGCTTGATCTCACAACCTTAAGATCATGACTTGAGCTGAAATCAAGAGATGGTGGCTTAATGGACTGAGCCATCCAGGCACCCCTGTGGATATAATTTTTTTGTGCAAACTTGAGAATTGTACTAAGAATAAGATGCAAATATGCTTTTTTAAAAAAGAATACATGAAATAAAAATTGTTCTCTTAATGGTTTTGGCTTCATAATTAATTTTATGGGAAAAAACCTATATATATAATTTGTAAGTTTTTATCCAGTTCCTTCCTTATTGTTTATCAAACTCATTTTTTTCAAATTTATAAGTTCCAAATTTAGCCGTATTTCAGTAAGTGTAAATTTTTAAAAATTGCTGCCAACACACCAAATTATTTAGGACTTTGTCTGAAATTATTTTCAGAAAAATGGTTATGTAATGAATGGTTACATTTATGAGTAATGAAATTGCATGTGTAATTTATTGAATAATTGTTAATAATTAATGACAAACAATGAAACACAGTAAAGAGATCCTGGCCTCAAATAATGTACAGTCCTGAAAATGCAGTCGTGAGCAGATACCTCTCAGTAAGTTCAGTGTCTCAGCTGAGGCTGGGTTCACTGTAAGAATGGGAAGTAAACAAAGAACAGTGGTGGTTTAATGGTACCTTATTTAGTACTTAGATCAAAGAGTTATTAACAATTCTGAACCATAGCAGCTTTGTAATCCTCTGCACTCCATGAATAGATTGCCAAGGTAAATCTCAGTTCACTTAGTGTCTAGAGAAGGGGAAAAAGCAGCTATTTAGCTATCAGAATTTTCAAAGGAGGAAGGACAGAATGGCATTGTTAATGGACATGGATTTTTTTTCCCACCTTCTATCAGTGTTCATTGCTTCATTGAATACTTGCTGTATACAAAGCACTGTGGGCAGGGCAAAGTCCTGTATATTAAGCATTGTGGAGGGATATAAGAAAGCACAATATAAGCATTTGTATTATATTTCAAGTAAAGAAAATCTTTCACATGTAACAGCTCATCTGATCTTGACACCATCCCTGTAAAGAAGCAGTAACAGATGTTGTTACTGCTTAAAGATAAGACATCTTGAGGTTTTTTGAAATTAAAAGTTTTGCTCAATCATCTGCAGACCTGGCATCTGGATTCACATCTTCATGTACAAATATACTTTCACTCAAAAATATTTATTGAGGGCCTACTAGGTGCTAAGTATTGGTGCTATGATAAAAAGCCCGTGCTTTCCTGGAACTCACATTTTGTAAGGGGAAAAGGAAAAATAATTCCAAGTAGAAAATACTGGGCTCTGGATAGATGGTGCAGATGCAAGTGAAAATGCACGGAAAGTTTCTGCTGGGTTTTGAAGTTGTCTGTGGGAGGGGAGGTGGGGTGTGTGTGTGCAGTGTGCTCCCCTTCAAAGGGAAGGGGAAATAGCAGGGGCATCAGGATAGAACCCAGGGTTATAAGATGGGCAGATCACCCAGCTAGAAGCTGATAGATCAGATGACTGGAAAGGTTGGGAATTACGTCCAGATAGCCAGACACAAGGTTTAAGCTTTATGAGGTGAGGGATCATTGAGGGTTGTTAAGCATTAGGATGAAAAAAAATTAGTGTGGTAGAGTGTGATATGTGTATTATAAGATGTGAGATGAGAGATGAGAGATGAGAAACCAGTTTCTTAATGATCAATTTAAAACATCTCTTCTAAAAGTTTCTGGGAACCCTCATACACCATTGGTGGGAATGCAAGCTGGTATAGCCACTCTGGAAAACTGTATGGAGGCTCCTCAAAAAGTTGAAAATAGACGTACCCTATGACACAGCAATTGCACTACTAGGTATTTACCTCAAAGATATAAATTTAGTGATTGGAAGGGGGACCTGCACCCCAATGTTTATAGCAGCAATGTCCACCATAGCTAAACTATGGAAAGAGCTCAGATGTCCATCGACAGATGACTAGATAAAGAAGATGCGATGTATATATATATCTTCCTCAACCATCAAAAAAAAAAAAAAAAAAAGAGAAATCTTGCCATTTGCAATGACGTGGATGGAACTAGAGGATATTGTGCTAAGCGAAATAACCCAATCAAAGATAATTATCATATGATCTCACTCATATGTGGAATTTAAGAAACAAAACAGAAGATCATAGAGGAAGAGAGGAGAAAGTTAAACAAGATGAAATCAGAGAGGAAGACAAATCATAAGACTCTTAATCATAGGAAACAAACTGAGGGTTGCTGGAGGGGTGGGTGGGGGGGAGGACAGGGTAACTGGGTGATGAACATTAAGGAGGACAAGTGATATAATGAGCCCTGTGTATTATATAAGACTGATGGATCACTGAAATCTATGTCTGAAACTAATAATACACTATGTTAATTAATTAAATATAAATTAAAAAATAGTAAAAATTTCTAAAATTAGCCATCTTATATGAAGCCATTAGTATAAAGGTCATCACAAAACTTTCCTAAATTGTTCTTTGGAAAAATACAAAAGACATTTAAAATATTTTGGGAATCAATTAGGAATTTAATAAAAAGAGTTCTTATAAAAGAACTCTTTTAATTGAATATATGAAAATGGATAAATATCTTTTGTTATCAGGTTTTTTTTCAGACTAATGTTCAAGATCTGTATTTTATATAAGTATTGAGTTCTGTATATGTGTCCTGGGGCATGGCATGATACTCCATAAATAGAGATAGAGATTTTTTGTCAAATTCTGATTCTCTTTCTTCTCTGTATTTTATTCAAGGATATTCTACATAAATTATTTTTTCTTTATATTTTTGATCTTCATCCTATTGCAGTTTATTTTTTTTCATATATAGTCAAAGTGGTTCAAAAATTGATATAAAGGGCACAGGCAAGATGAATGTCTTAGGTTTTAAAGAACAATGCAGATAAAATTTTTGTTATATACCCTAAACCTCCACCTTTAACTTAAATCACATAATAATTATTTCATTATTGGGTTTTTTTTTCAGATTTATCCACCATTAACCAGTATATACACAGCACGGTTTTTTAAAAACGTAACCATTTCTTGGGGGCACCTTGGTGGCCCAGTGGTTGAGCATCTGCTTTTGGCTCAGGTCGTGATCCCAGAGTCCTAGGATGGAGTACCACATTGGGCTCCCTGCAGGGAGCTGCTTCTCCCTCTGCGTATGTTTCTGCCTCTCTCTCTCTCTGTGTCTCTCATGAATAAATAACCAAAAACCACTTTAAACATAAACATTTCTTTATATAATTAATGTCATCCATACCCCCGGAACACAGATCAAACCAGGAGAAGGGCGAGGAGTAGATCCCATGACAAACAGGGCCAGAACTAATATGTAATTCTGTGTAGCAGGCACAGCTGTATCCTGCTTTTTCCCTTCTGACATTTCCAGAGTATCATATGAAGTTTTACTTGGTCATTCATTGGCTTAACAAATGTTAAGTATCTGCTAGATAAATGCAATTCAAAGATATATAAAATCAAAAGTTTAGTAAAGGAAGAGACAAATTCACAAATAAATAACATATGCAAAACATAAATAATAGAAAGTAAGTATGTATAAAGAGTGTTACAGAAGAACAGATGAGAAAAGATTTAATTGGGACTAGAGGAAGCAGAAGTGTGAAAAGCTATAAAGAATGTGATTTGAGCTGGGTTTCAAAAGAAGGAGATTGTGTGGTACTCAGGCATTCAGAAACAGGGAAAGCATGAATAAAAGCACTGCAAGATTTAAGGGGAGTTGTTTATCAGGTACAGTGACTAGGCCTTATAGCTAGGGTACAAGGGATATGACAGAAAATGCAAGAGGAATGGTTAGTTGCCCTTTAGCCCAAGGTCACTTATGTATTTGAAGAATATCAACTTTAACCAGAATTAAGGACTGTTTACTCTCTAGGTTATTGAAGATGAGTTGTATCCATCTTCTTCCCCTTCTCATTGCTTATACACAACAGCAAAGGGTTACTGCTTTTCCAAGTCTGAGTGTCTCCCTTCCCCGATATAAGGACTTTGAAATGGAATTACAGAAGGAAAAATGCAGTTGGTTTGCTCTCCCAAAACATTCATATTTGCTGCTTCTCCAGATATTCATATGCGTCATGATCACTACAAGACAGGAGAAGGTGATTCAGACATGTATGACTCTTTACTCTTTGTACCTTTGCTAGCTAGATTTTAGGTGTGGCCAGGGAATAAATAATTTGGATGATCATTCAAGCTATGCTGCTTCAGCTTTCCTTTAATTCCTGGACAGGAGTCTCCAGTGATGTCAGCTGCTGTGAATACCTCTGCTAACTTGTGATTAGTGAGGACTCAGAATTTTAGACCAAAGTCAATCAGGTCAGGCCTGACTCGATGGCCATCAATACAATGTAAATCTTTTGAGGAGCAAACAATTTCTTTGCCTCTTTTGGTTCTTCTCTGCTTCTCCAGATTTATTCTCTGCTTTTCTCTGTGTTCTCAAAGGCTGCCCTTGAAGACTCCATTAGTGGTGCTTCCTTGCTGTTTGGATTCCCATTGATTTTGGTCTGTGAGAGGCAGTAGTAAAAGAGGAGAGGGAATTTGAAGAAAAGTGGTTGGAGTTGAGGTATTTGTTACCCCTCTTCCTTTCAGACCATAGTCTGGCAGAAATTATATTCCTTTGACTCAGCCTTGACTCCAGCTCTTTTTAGGTTTCAATAGCACTGTACCCTTCCCATGCCTAGAGGTATAATGACGCCCACTGTTTCTCGTCCTTGGGTGCTTCACCATTCCTTACCAGTTTTTCTTTCTTTCTTTTTTTAAAAAAGATTTAATTTATTTATTCATGAGAGACACGGAGAGCGGCAGAGACATAGGAAGAAGGAGAAGCAGGCTCCCTGCAGGGAACCCAATATGGGACTCGATCCCAGGATCCTGGGGTCACTACCTGAGCAGAAGGCAGACATTCAACCACTGAGTCACCCAGGTGCCCCCTTACCAGTTTTCTTAACCCTGTCTATAGCTCTGTAAAATGCCCCTTCCTTTAATGCTCTTAAATTAAATCCATGGAGTGTGTTCTCCATCTGTGCTCTGGTTGCTGGGCTACACCCCGCACATCCCTCCTTCAGGAGTGATGAATGGCTTTCTGCTTTCTTAGGAATCACCCTCAGTCAGTCGCCCTCACCAAGGTCCTGTCTCCTTCCTGGGGCAGCGTGCATCCAGTGACTGATCCATGTGTGGGAAATGAAGGGTTTTCTCCTTTGGACCCAGCAGGGGACAGCCACAGAATTGTTTGAGACCTCTTCTGGGACTGCACTGAAGCTCAGCTTCTCCCCCTGCCAGACCCATTTCTTTGTTCTCACTTGCACAAATATGGATGCTGAGAGTGCTCCATAATAGTTATCTGGAAGGCTGATCTCACCTTCAGCATCCATGTCACAGAGAGCCCAATTTACAACACTTGTTCTTAAAGAGAATGTGTGCTGCCAATTCTTGTTAAAGATTAATTGACTTCCCTTGCCTGTAGTTGCCAATGGGACCCACAACGGACATAGCTTTGTTTTTGTACCTTTCCAGTTCATTTTATTAGTCCTGTTATGATATTCTCATGCTCTTAGGTTAATGTGTATTCTTGAAAAAAAAAAATCTAAAAATACTAATTAAAGCTACCTAAGCTACCAATTTATGCCTACCTAAGTCAGCAAACATTTAAAAATATAATATCATCCAGCATTGTTGAAGTTGTTTTGGCACAGATATATTTATACACTGCTGACGGCATTGTTAATAAAAATAACTCTTCAGAAAAATAGCATTACATTATACAGCATTATGCTGCTTGGCCTAACAATCATTTTCCTGGGAATGTATTCTTACACAACTAAATGGAAGAACAAAGCTATATGCACAAATATCTTCTTTGTTGACAGAAGAGACTATCTATCACTCAATATCTGAAACAAAATACTGAATTTCTTACTTTTTTAAACACGGGAGAGTCTTG
The DNA here is from genome assembly GCF_018345385.1 of Vulpes lagopus. Classification (NCBI taxonomy): domain Eukaryota; kingdom Metazoa; phylum Chordata; class Mammalia; order Carnivora; family Canidae; genus Vulpes; species Vulpes lagopus. The sequence goes on along the minus strand of NC_054833.1, from coordinate 70,950,625 downwards.
CTTTTTAGGCCTTTCTGAGCAAGGCATGAATCTGATTTTATAAGATTTGGGGAAGCATGAAGTTTAAGATTTGAGTGCCTAAAACAACATGGGACTGTTTAATGATGGTTGACCCTTGGTTGTAGAAGTGTGGTTACCAGTCAGTCAGCTGATGGGCTGACTTTCAAAAGCGTGATCACTGAAGTGAAGCTGCTTCTATTTGGCTGACTTTCAGAATCCTGAGGTGCCTTTAATTGGCTAATTTTCAGAAACTTGGTTATTGAAGTGAGTTGTCATTGACCAATTAAGTAAGTATAAACTTGGCTGGGTAATGGCTTATCACCATGGCTACTGAATAATCAGTCTTTCCCCTAGAAGTGTAGGAATTTTTTTTTCTCTCAGTAATCTTTAAGACATTTGGATATAATCTCAATGCCTAATAATATGTAAATGTTGTTGAAGATATAATGGAATGTTATGCTATCAATAACCACTATTAATTTTGAATAGCCACATAATGAAAGGTTTATAACATAAGACTAGAAGAGGGATTTTATTTATTTATTTATTTATTTATTCATTTATTTTTAGATGAGGGATTTTAAATTGCTTTTTTTGTGTTGTTGATTGGTAACTGTATTTATTTATTCATTTATTTTTAGATGAGGGATTTTAAATTGCTTTTTTTGTGTTGTTGATTGGTAACTGAAAAAAAATGATATATAGGTGAAAGGATCGGCTCATGGATGAATGATGACACTTTTAATGTTTATATAGGCTCATATGGTATATGCGCACATATATGCAATGTTTTTCAAAAAGACTGTACAAGAAAGTTAATCTAATAATGCAATAGATTATAGGAGTGTTTGAATTTTAAAAGAGAATATTGAGGATCAAAATGCCTCTAAGATACAAATGAACTAATTTAGACCTTAAGAGTGGAAAGAACATTGAACTTGGAATTAAAGTCTTAATTAGAGTCCTTAATTTGTATCACTTTATTGGTTTTCTGACCCTGGACAAACTATTTGCCCTTTCTGAGCTTCATCTGCTCATCTATAAAATGGGCCTAGAGATTATCTACTTTACGGGGTTAGATAATTAGCTGAGACTCCTTTGTGAAAGTGCCTTTTAAACTGTAAAGTGTTAGGCAGACTCTGGTATTAATTCCCTGCTTTTCACATTCAGTATCTATACTGTGGGTTACTCAAAGCCAAGTGCTAAAAATATGAAATGAAATAAAATAATATTTTTTTTTGAAAAAGAAAGTGCTCCATAGCATCAAGAATGTTTATAACTGAAGCCAAGGAAGGCACATGCTGCTGCTGGAGAATATTTGTCCTCTTAATGTGGCAGATAACTCAGCATCAGACTGAGTTGGCTGGGAAGAGGACAGGGACAGTCTTCCTAGAACACTCCAGCAGCCTCCTATTGTGTAGCTGCTGATTTAGTGGGGGCACTTGGGAACAGACACATTGCATTAGCATATGGGCTGCAATGTGCCTTTACTCAGAAGTTCCATTTCATTTGGAGTCATTGTGTTTAGTAGACACCTTCATGAAAAGTTACAATTTTGTGCCACAGAGTATGTAACTATTGCAGTGAACAATAGTGCCTATTCCTTCCTATCCCAGAGCTTCCACTGGATTTATAAACCTATCAAAATTCAAACTTATTCCCAAACTGGAATCATACCAAGGTTAAATAGTTATTAATTTGGCAGACTCCACAGTTTTAAAGTTCAGCTTTCTCCAACTTTAAACAGCTAATCCATAAATTAAAAAAAAAATCCTATTTGTACTATAAAGAATATGAGGATTTTGGAATTGCCAGAACTGTACATCTTAAAATGACTTGGGGGAATTCTGTAATTTAAATCTTCCTGAATTTGTTTTCCCCAGACTGGGAAAATTCAATATCATTTTTGCTTATTTTTCAAATTTAGGATCAATTTCCCTATTTACATGAAACTAAAAAACATAAAGATAATTCATTTGCCTTATGTTGCTTTGCATATGCATGGAAAGACCATTTGTATGTCTGTTCATATATGAAGATCACATTTAATACAGTTAAAAACCAGGGACGCCTGGGTGGCTCAGGGGTTGAGTGCCTCCCTTATGCCCAGGGCGTGATCCTGGAATCCGGGGATCGAGTCCCACATCAGGCTCCCTGCATGGAGCCTGCTTCTCTCAGTATTACTTTTCTTCCTGTGGTCACCTAAGCATCCGAACTGACTTAATCAGTTAGCAAACTAGACATTGTGACAGATCGAAATAAAATATTTTCAGTCTCCATGTACTTTTTCACTCTAGGCATGGGAGACAAAGTAGTATTGACCAATTAAGGGATAATTGAAATCTGCTATACTCAGGTTGGGAAAGGCATAGAGTCCTATGAGAGAGATAGAGTTTAAACTGATTTTAGAGAATTTGGATATATGGAAGAGAATGAATAAGCAAAAGAAAGAAATACGCTTGAGGGGACATAGCAAGGAATATTTGCACCTGTTTTGGAAGTAAACTGAAGGAGATCAAGTACTTAGAATAGTATCTAGCATGCAGTAAGACCTCAGTAAATGTTTTTTGTGGAAGATATTCATAAGTTTGTACTGTTAATGTACTGCCAAAGGCTGAGACCGGAACCTTTATCATGCCTTCATTCATTCATTTATTAAAGTAAATAATTATCAGGTGATGGAAATATATCCTGTTGTAAGGATTAGTCGCTTCTCCTTCTTTGGTAGTTATACTTATTATAGCTTTTATAAGGATAGAGTATAATTACACTTCTTGGTGTATCATCTTCTGAGTGTCCCATACAGGAACTGGCCAAGCATATGGGTGAGCTCATTGTTACAAAACATCCCTTTCTTGTTTCAGTAACAGAAGTCTGAATTACATAAGAAATGTGGAATAGATTTTACATCACTGCAATTAATCTTACTTATTTCATTTGTTTGATATTTCAGTGTTTTCATGGATTTAAGACTGAAATGCTTTTTCATTTAGTGAAGGTCATGGCACAATGACCTTCCAGGGTGGAATGGACTAATACTTGGCATCTGTGCAAATTGTTTTGAGGGACTGCGTGATAAATATTAAAAAGAACATATTATTTTTACTTCTCACTATAGAAAATGAAATAAGTGTATTGTGGAGGTCAAATAGTTGTTCTAGGAGTCATTAAGAGATTGAATGCAGCCTCAGGTGGCCCATGATGGCCTCTGAGATCAGATTATCTTCTTTATAACTCTCCTTTGCAGAAGTAAAGGTGCATAGTTAAATCTTGTCTGCAGGTGTCTTATATTTAATATCCATTCATTTAGTTGTGCTTTGATATAAAGGATATTCCCCGTTTTTAAACCTAGCAAAGCCAGAGAATCATAGAATTCTAGACCTGGAAGGGTAGCAATTGTCTTCCATAATCCCTTTATTTTGATTGTGAGGAAACCAAGGCCTGTGAAAGTATCTTACTTGTTAAGTCCATGGTAATTAGAACAGACTGGAACTCAGGTCTTCTGTTTCAACTTTCTGCAAATCAGAGATGCTCATATGTTGATAGTATGCATGTAATTTTTTTAAAGATTTTATTTATTCATGAGAGACACAGACAGAGAGAGAGAAGCAGAGACATAGGCAGAGGAAGAAGCAGGCTCCCTGCAGGAAGCCCGATGCAGGACTCGATCCCAGAAGCCCAGGATCGTGACCTGAGCCAAAGGCAGCCACTCAACCACTGAGCCCCCCAGTATACATGTAATTTTAGAGTACATGACTTAAACATCTTGACTTAAAACATCTTGACTTAAACATCATGACTTAAACATCTTGAGCCACCACAAACGGGTAACTATTTTATGTTGAATGACCTTATTTAAGTAGGTCAGGATCTTGTTTTACTGCAAGCAGAACATGCCTCAAAGCCTCTTTATGCCTTTGATTCAATTACTAAGTCTGGCAAGTCATGATGACTCTAACTTCCTGATATCAGGCAGTAATTTTTAAAAGAAAATTGTCAATATTAGATATAAGACCCTCTTCATTTAACCTATGTCACCAGTACAGAAAGTGTCTGCATCTGTACCCATCCTAATCCTGGCCCACACTTCTGTCTGTGGCTAACTGTCTTTCTGTGCTGTAGATCTCAGTCCCCTTCTACTTCATCATTATCCTTTTGCCTTCAACCTCTCCCTTTGTATCAGCTCTTTCCTCTTCACAAACAAGCTTATTCAATCCACTCCTACCCAAAAGAATAGAAATCTTTTATTCTCCATCTGTTGCTTTTTCTTCTGTAGATAGACTCTTGCCTCTTTTTCCATATAAAGTTCATGAAGACATTGCCTACAGATACTACCTCCATTTCAGTAGTTCAAATGTACCCCTCAGTCAGTACTAAGGAGTGAAATTGTACCTAATATAGTGTTGAAAAGTTAACTATTTCCTGTAATAAATAACAATGAATAAAAATAACTCCCCCAATAAATAAATCAAATTAGTAACAGAGACTAGGAGTTAAGTATCACACATAATTAAATAGGGTTTAAAGTAGACTCTTACAGGGGATCCATCTCATAAATAAGCTACTTAATATCATTATGACAAGACATAGAATATACTAGTTCCTTTCTTAATTTGATCTTTAAAATTCAGAAAAATAAGACCACATCGCTCAGCTTTGGAGGAAATATTTGCAAAGCATATATTGTGTATAGAATTCGTATTTAGAATATACAAATAACTCCTACAAATCAGTAAGGAGAAAACAACCAGATAAAGTTACAGATATAAGATTTGAACAAATCACAAAAAAGTTATCTGAATGGAGAATAAACACATGAAAAGATGCTCAGCATTATGAGTTATTAGGGAAATGTAAATCAAAGCCATAATAAGACACCACTACACTCCCCCTAGAATGGCTAAAATAAGAAAACAAAAACCAAAATCCTGACAATAGCAAGTTTTGGCAAGGATGCAGAGCATCTGGAACTACACTGCTATAGAGAATGCAAAATAGTTTAGCCATTTTGGTAAACAACTTGGTAAGTTCTTCTGAAGTTATACACTTAACAAATGACTCAGCTGTCCCAGTCCTAGGTATTTACCCAAGATAAATGAAAACATGTGCTCTTACAAATATTTTTTTATACTTGGTTGTTCACTTCAGTTTTTATCATAATCACTAAACTCCTGAACAACCCAAATGTTTATTAACTGGTTAATGGATAAATTGTGGTATGTTCATTCCATGGAATACCACTCAGAAATAACAATAATACTGTTCAAACACACGGTAACATGAATTAATCTCAAAAGTATTATGGTAAATGAAAGATTCCATATGTGAAAGTCTGCATGCTATATATACTATTTTATTTATATTAAATTTTAGAAAAGGCAAAATTATAGTGAAAAGAAGTAGATCAGTGGTGGCCAGGCTCTAGTTGTGGGAGAACAGATTTATTGCAAATGGGCAGGAGAGAACTCTTTGGGGTGATGGAAATATCCTATATCTTGATTGTGGTGGTGTTATAGTACCGTGCACTAGTCAACTTAAAGTTTGTTACTTTTAAGATGCTATTTTTACTTCAAGTATGCTGATTTTTACAATGGCACTTGAACACAAACATTAATTTCATATAGACAGAGTAAGTAACATAAAGGATAAGATTATAAAACTTCTAGAAGAACAGGAAAATAGGACAATAGACTAGGAAATGCTCTTTGTGCTTTTTAGGTAGACAAAGATCTTAGACTATAAAATCAATGTAAATGAAAAAAACTGATAAATTGACTTTCACCAATCTTAAAAACTTCTCACAAAAAACCCACTTTTAATAAACCAAATAAGCAAATAATAAACTGGAGGAACTATATCTAGCAAAGAACCTGTATCAATATTCAGGAATGCCTACAAAAATTAATAATGAAAATACAAACAACTTGATTAAAAATGTCCAATATACTTGATCAGACACTTAATAAAAAATGATATACCAAAGGCAAAATAACACATGATACAATTTCAACATTACTATTATCAGGGAAATGTACTTTGAAACCACAATTTGATACCATTTCATACCTTGTAAGATGTTACAAGTTAAAAAAAAAAACAAAACCCTGAAACTGACAATACCAAATGCTGGTGAGAATTTGCAACCACTGGAATTCTCATATATTGTTGGTTGGCATATAAAATAGCAAAATCACTGTGGAAAACTGTTTGGCAGTTTATTCTAAATTTAAATATACTCTGTGATTATATTCAGAAATTTCACTCTTAAGTAATTTCTAAGAGAAATAAACATATATGAACACACAAAAACTTGTACAAAATACTTCTAGCAATGATATTTATAATGCCCCCAAATGTTAGCAACTCAGTTGTCTATCAGAAATGTTAAGAACTCAGTTGTCTATCAGTCAGAGAAAGGCTAAACATATTTTGATATATTTATAAATGAAATACATTTTAGCAATAAAAAGAAAAAATAAACTGCTGATAGATGTGATGAAACAGATGGAGCTCAGTGATGTTAAGCTGAACAAAAGAAACTAGGCACAAGAGAACATACTATATAGTTGCACATAGATGAAGTTCATAAATACATATTGTGGTAAAAATTCTTTTTAAAAAAGATTTTATTAAAAAAAAAAAAAAGAAAAAAAAAAAAAGATTTTATTTATTTGAGAGAGAGAGAGAGAGAGTGAGTTAGGGGGCTGTGCAGAGGAATAGGGAGAAGTAGACTTCTGGCTGAGCAGGGAGCCCAACGTGGGGCTCAATCCCAGGATCCTGGGACCATGACCTGAGCCCAAGGCAGATGCTAAACCAATTAAGCCACCCAAGTGCCCGTTGTGGTAGAAATTCTTTAAAAATTTTATTAGTGGCTTAATTTCTTTATTGGAATCTGAATAGATTCTTTTTTTCATTTTTGAATCTGTTGACTTCACTAAGGTATGATCATCATGGGTCACTTTTTCCTGGACTGCACTATGGCTTTCCACTCTTCTTCAATGTTCTTTTATTTCTGGAAAATTATCTTAAATTATACCTTTAGATATTTGCCTCTTATATTATTGCTTTTCCATTCTTCATTTCTTTTTCAAAGGTACTAATTATGTATCGCCTCTTTTCCTTATTTATCATTATTTTTCTAATCCCTTTAAACTCTGCTCATTTCCGAACACTTGCTTTTATGTAAGTCTGTACCCTAATATGTTTCTAGCCTCATCAGTTCTCCCTTTTGCTGCTTGCAATTTGGCCTTTCTCTGTTGATTTTACTTTCTCTGTTGATTTTACTGTGTGCTTCCATTTCTTTACTAAGCTCTGTCAACTCACACATCCATGCTTTATCTTCTTTTGTTTTAGAATAATTATTCATTTGACAGTTATTTATTGAGTCTTTACTACCATGTGTTAAGTACTATTCTCTCAACTATGTCTTTTTTTTTTTTAAGATTTTATTTATTTATTTGACAGAGATAGAGAAAGTGAGACAGGGAGAGCACACAAGCAGGGGGAGTGGCAGACAGAAGAAGCAGGCTTCCTGCTGAGTGGAAAGACTAATGTAGGCAGATGCTTAACCAACTGAGCCCCCAGGTACCCCTCAACTATGTGTTTTCTATGTGACATTATTTTATAGAAATCCTCTTTCACTCTCACATTTTCTCTAAATATATATCTATATCTATCTATATATATATATATATACACACATACACACACGAACAATTTAATAGCAATGTGGTTGATTAAAATTTTTATGATAGTATTTTTCTAGTGGTGTTATTTGAACTGACTTCCTTCTTTCCGGCTGCCCCTTGTTCCCTCCCCCTTTCCTTCTTCCCTTCCTTATTTGCATAGATTTTGTGTTCTTTTTTTTTTTTTTTTTAAGATTTTATTTATTTATTCATGAGAGACACCGGGGTGGGAGAGACAGAGAGAGAGAGACAGAGAGACAGAGAGACAGAGAGAGAGAGGCAGAGACACAGGCAGAGGGAGAAGCAGGCCCCATGCAGGGAGCCCGATGTGGGACTCCATTCCAGGTCTCCAGGATCATGCCCTGGGCCAAAGGGAGGCGCTAAACCACTGAGCCACTCAGGGATCCTCCTCTTTTGATTCACATTCATCTTTGAGTGAAGTGAGTTCTTCTTGGTGAGTTACTTATTGGAGGTTTGTATGAGGGTAGAGTCAGGATTTTGTTTTAGAAATAATAGAAATTCTCTTTTTGTCATGAGGTTGGATATGTGAATGATTTAGACTTTATTTCTTTATTTCTTGACTTATTCAGCCAACCTAGATTGACTCTGCAATGTTGTTTTAATTTTGTTTTTTGTTTTTTTCCATATCATTATTTTTAATGTCCAACGTTTATAATATGAGGCCAGAGCTTTCTCCCCAACTCATGTTTATAAATTTTCTTCTTTTTTTTAAAAGATTTTATTTATTTATTCATTCATGAGACGAGAGAGAGAGAGAGAGAGAGAGAAGAGAGAGAGAGAGAGAAGGCACAGACACAGGCAGAGGGAGAAGCAGACTCCGTGCAGGGAGCCTGATGTGGGACTCGATCCCGGGTCTCCAGGATCAGGCCCTGGACCCAAGGCGGCGCTAAACCGCTGAGCCACCCAGGCTGCCCATGTTTATAAATTTTCAATTGGCTTGTGAGACCAATAGGGATACTTATTGTCTAATTTGGTTTCCGGGAAGACTTTATTCAGGTCTTCCATTGTTACCTGATCAAATGGAATTATGTTCTTCATCTTCTCCAGCTCTTTTTCATATTCCTCAATCCTGGCCTTTGAAAGAGACAAAGATGCAGCACAATTTTCACACCTTCTTCCTCAGCATCCACCTGGACAGTATATTTATCCTCTGGCACAGGAACCTTCAGGGCATTAAACTTCTTTTCAAAGGCATCTACCAAGCCAGCCTTTGCCACATTGGCCTTGTAGTAAGTGCAGCTGATAGTGGGTGGTTTCTTAGGGAGAATAGCTAACCATAGGGTAAACTTCTCATTCCAGGATTTCAGGGGTTGGCAATGGCCTTCTGGTTTTGGGGTATGATCTCCCCAAAAGCTACCCAGTCAATTGCTTTTAGAGCAAGTTTTCACCCAGCCATCTTAAGATCCTGCACTGACCCTGGTGGCCCACAGTCCACCTGTTGTTTTTATTTTGAATTGTACACGGAAATATACTCTAATCTTTTCAGTACTTAGGGATTCTACAGATATTAATTTCATCTTGCAGTCTCCTCAAACCAAGCTTGTACTTCTATAACTTTTTGGAGACATTTCTTTTCAGAGGTAATGACTACTTGATTTCTCTGTTTAATAATCACTGCTCAGTCCTTATCTTGCCTGATCTTTCTGTGTCAGAAGACCACGGCTATTTTGTGCCTCATCTTTTTTTTAATATTTTATTTATTTATTCATGAGAGGCACAGAGAGAGGCAGAGACACAGGCAGAGAGAGAAGCAGGCTTCATGCAGGGAGCCTGATGTGGGACTTGATTCTGGGACTCCAGGATCACACCCTGGGCCGAAGGGAGACACTCAACTGCTGAGCTACCCAGGCATCCCTGTGCCTCATCTTTAAAACTTCGGACAACCTTGGTTTCTGTCTCTATTATTTCCTTATTTTTTTCCTAATATTTTTGAGAAATCCTTTTGGTCTTGTTACTGATCCTACTTGAAAAAAAAAAAAGATCCTACTTGAAATTACTTTCTTATTGCCACAAGAATATATTTTCTAGAGTGCAGAGTTGAATATTTTAACCCTCAACCCACAATTCTTCAAAAACATTTCCTACTCCCATGCTTAATGGGATAAAGTCCATACCATTTAGCATTATATTAAAATATCAACATGTTCTGTCTCTTACACATCTTCCCAATTGTGTTTTCCACTGCTCTTCATCCTACAGATTCTATTCTTTGGAGCCACACAGACTAGATATAATTCACCAAACATACCAAAATGCCAAATGTCTCTGTGATGTTTCTTCTATCTGGATTAATTTTCCAATTATTTTTCTTTGAGGAAATCTATTCAGTCTTCAAAACTATGAGCTTGTATAAATCTAAGATCCTCTTATTTGTGCTAATTAATAACCCTTTCCAGGTGTTTCTTCTGTACATAATACAAAACACTCATTACTGCCCACTCAACACTGCAGCATCTTAGAACGTGATCTCTTTGGCAGCCAAACTGGTGTCCTTTGTTAACAGTTCCTGTCAAATACTAGATCTATACCTCTCCTTAACAATTTTTCTTTTAAAAAAAGAAAGAATGATTATCTCATAAGATTTAGGCTTGAGACCATCACCTCATTTCCTGTCAGGCACTTAAAAACATGACCAGATAGATAATGGAACAGGAGAACTCATAGATACAAGTTATGGATCAAGACATAGTTTTCTCTATGTTCAGTCTTAGTATAGTTTTAGATTTAATACATGCTTAACAAATTATAATTGTTGTTTTATTGCCATCTAAGCAAAGATTAAAAAAATAGCAATACTACCTCAAATCATCAATAATATTTCCCTAAGAAGTGAATGGAAGACCTGTGTAAACTTTGCATTTTGTGTTTGAAATCTGTTCACATTTCTACAAAAATCTGATCTACATTCTCATTATATGTGTATATGAGCATATAGTATAAATGTATTATTTCTACAACACAGCTGGTAGAACAACTATTGAACTTTTTAATCTGGACTGGCTATTGTTAGGACAATGATCTGTTTACAGTGACAATCTATAAAGTAAGGCCAAAAGACTTTTTGTGATGCAGATGTTGTTACATAGCTTTATAATAAAAGAGAAAAAGAGATTTTGCTTGGTTTTCATTAATTACTGAGGGGAAATGTTCTATATTATAGTCATGGCTGGAGAGTAACTTATCAGTATTTGTTATTTCTTATACATAAATAGACTCTAGTGGATTTGGGATTAATGTCATTTCAGACATTGTATTATTTTCTCATCTTACGATCATCCTTTTGTGATGATTGTAATGTTATCTTGTAAGATTCATTTTGACCCTCATGCTCAGAGCCCTGGAGACTTCTTCCTCAGTGAAGCAGTTGTTATGTTCTCTTGGTAATAAGAAAATTCAGACATAAATAGCTCTAAAGCAGAGTTATATAAGGTCTTGTTATTTCAGTTATGCTTTCTAAAAGGAGGGAGGTTAAAACTGGGCATCTTTGTGGTAAGATGAAGAGATAAGACTTAAAGGAAGTATTTTGATGAGATTGTGATTTAGCAAATAATTTAATGAGGACCTTAGGTGCAAGACCCTTCCAGGCACCACTCACTATTTCATTTAGTCCTTACAATAGCCCTTTGAAGTGGGAGACATTGTGCCTCTTTTTATAAATAAGAACACAGTCTCAGGGAGGTCAAGTAAATTGCTATATGTACCACAGAGTTGGAATCTCCACCTAGAGTTTTTTGAATTTACTTTCAGAGAGCTTTCCTTTATACAACAACTGGGTTGCACTGGATACAGCTTATACTAGAGAATCTGCAAATTCCTGTCACTAATACCAGAAATATGTTGCTTCCATCATTCAAAAGTATTTTAATATTTTAAAATATTGGTCATTTATGATTATAGCAATGTCAGGAATATATACAGCAAATAATCATTTTTCATCAATAGAAGCACAAGATTAGAGGGATCAAATGACTTATTAAAGATCCCATAGTCACTAATGCGGCTCTTGTGGGTGGCTAAAGATCAGTGAGAGGACATCTCGTTTCATTTGGAATTATACTTTCCTTCACCTTTCTAATAAAATCGCACGTATCTTACCAGAGCATGATTTAGATTTACCTTCTCTGTGAAGTCTTTTCTGGTCTTCTAGGCAGACTTCTGGAACCTTCCTGTGTGCTGCTGCAGCACCTTGAAAGTATCTCTGTCATATAATTAGTGGTATGAACTCTCTATTCCCACTCTACTCTACTGAGGCTCTGCAGTCCTTGAGGATCGGAGTCATGCCTTTTCCTCTTTGTCTTCTCAGTGTCTACACAGTACATGGCTCTCAGTAGTGCTTAGTGAATGGTTGTTGTATAAATGAACGCATTCATGGATGCCTGAGTACGTGAATATATGAATTCATAAGTAAATTGCTTGGTGCTGAAGCCTTGTGTATGTGAGTTAGCATGCTCTCTAATATATGAATAAGCCTTTGCCAAAAACAACACAAAATAAAACAAAAGCCTTTAATTTAGAGGCAACGCATGAAGGCACTGTAGTGGAAGAAGAAACAATGGACTAGATCCAGATTACTGGAATTTTAGTTCGACTTATGCCACTCATTGGGTGAATGCCAAATCAGCTTTTTAAGGGCTCTGTGTTTCATCTGTAAGATGAGGGAATTATATATGGCAAAAGTTACAAAAATGGTACTTGAATAAAGTTTGCAAACACTGTTCGAAGGCATTTTATAGGGGGGGTATTATAGGAATATTATAGTATTAAAGGGTATTTATGGTGATGTTATAGGGAGTACTGTAGTGGTTTTTAAATTTTTCTTTTTAAGGCGCAGAACCTCTTGTCAAATAAAATCTTACAAAGAGACTCAGAATGTGAAATATATAAAAATTGAGATTTTGTGGCTGCCAAGCCTCTTTATTCTCTAATACCTACTCCTTCTGTTCTCACCTCTTATGTATCAGATGTATCAAATGTTTGCTAAATTCATGAGTGAGTCCATTCTTAGGGTGAGGCCTAATTTTGCATCTTTAAAAATAAGGAAATCATAGTTTCTGAATATAAAGATACTTAAACACCAATAGCAAATGTTTACTTATGTTCTTTTATGCCATATCAAAACAATGTAATATAGCATTCTGGTGTCACCAAATTTAGTTGCAGCCTTCTGTTTGTGAGGTTTTTTTTCTTTTATATATCCACCTGTATTTGGATCCCTGATCTTTTAGGAGGTCTGGGACAACTTGCCCTAAATTGAGTGTCTGCTTCTAAATAAGCAATAAACATACCCAGTTAATTCAGTTAAATCATCAAGTGCCATACCATTAATTCATTTGAGGTCCTGGGAAGATTCCTCACAGTTTTTGGATTTCCCTCATAGGAAGTCTATGATATAGTATTTATATTTCCGAGAAGGGAGCACATGGGGGTTTTGTATGCTTACTTGCTCAAGACAATAATGAATTGCTGCACTTTGTGATTTCAGTCTTCTTAAGGAAAGAAAAAGAATTAATTTATGATCAGTGTCTGGGGTCTTTCGGCCTAAAAGAAAGACCTTGATCAAAAGCCTTTCTATCTCCCACATGTCCCATGAAGCATGTTTGAAAAGCATTATACTTGTGGACAATTTTTAAAAGCCTGGGGATGTAGCACTTGTGAATGAATATCAAGGGTCTTCTGTATTAACCTAAAATAATTTTAGATATTGAAGCAAAGATAGAAAAAGAAAATACTTGTGAATTCTTGCTCAAGCATGAGAGAAAATAGAGGCCTTTTTAGTTATGTTTTATACACATAGTCTAAGTTTTCCAACTTAATGTAAATCTGTATAAGATTACATAAAAGAGTAGCTTTTCTTTTTTTTTTTTTTAAGAGTAGCTTTTCATAGGCTCTGTATGTTCTGAAAACAATAGAATCTCTTTTTTTGTTTCATTATTTTAAGAATTATCTGGTTCCTTTCTTGTCCTGAAATTCCACTTTTATTCCCAAGTATCCTCTGTATCATGGCCCTAACCCATCTTCATTTGCTCTTGCTCTCTGATAATAATGCTTGTTTGCCTCTTCCAAGAGGCAGTGGGGGATAAAGCTTAATTGTGTGAACTCTGGAGGCATAGTGCCTCAGTGTGAATCCTGTCTCTGTACTTTGCTAGATGAGTTTGCTTAGACAAGTTATTTATCCTTCCAGTGCTTCAGAATTCTTACATGTGCAATGGAGACAAGAGTAGTTATGAGAATTATATGAAGTAATATATTTAGAGGCTATCAGATAGTGCTTACCACACAGCTATTAGTATTCCCATCACAGGAGTAAGAACATATATTCTGTCAATATTGGTTATTTGTGAGGTGATATTTGTAGTTTATCAGGCATTCTGGTTCAGTCTCCTGCCCCCTCCTATCTGCTGCTCTTGGATTATCACACTTTTAGTGTTTCAGGGAGAGGCATAAAACATATGTATTTTATTCATTCAAAATTTTTTTAGAGTAAATATTTCTTGCTTGGGGCAAGGAATATAGTGACTAGCAATATTCACTATGAGCTTCTGAAAGGTACAAAACTATGCATTCTTACAAATAAATACAAAATTATGATAAATACTGTGAATAAGAAAAAAGTAATAGTGTGGTAAAACCTTGTGACAAGCAGAGTAATTCAGTAAAGATTTTTCTGAAGGAAAGATATTTAAGCTGAAAGCTGAGGAATGAGTGAGCCAGGCAAAATCGAGGAAGTATTACAGTGTAGGAAAAGTCCTGAGGCAAGGAAGGCATGTTGGGTAAACCTCAAATGCAATTTGGCTAAAGATAAATGAGATAAAGGGAACAGTGATGTGAGATTAGGTTGAGGAAGCAGGTGGAAGCCAACATAAGATGGTGAGACTGCAAAGGCAAGGGGAGACCATATCTGCAGGGACTTGTATGACATATTAGGGTTTGGATTATCCTAAATGTAACAGGAAGCCATGAAGAATGTAATGCAGGGAAATAATATAAGGAATTCTGCACTTAAAATCACTTTGGAGGGACACCTGGGTAGCTCGGTGGTTGAGTGTCTGCTTTCAGCTCAAAGCGTGATCCTGCGTCCGTGGATTGAGTCTCACATTGGGCTCCCTGAAAGGAGCCTGCTTCTCCCTCTGCCTATGTCTCTGCCTCTCTCTGTGTGTCTCTCATGCATAAATAAATAAAATCTTTTAAAAAAAAAGCCACTTTGGAGAATAGATAGAAGGAGAGTAGAAGGGATCCTTTCTTTGTTCCTTAGCTACAGTACCTGTAAAAGAACTATAACCTCCTCTATGAAGCTTTCTTTATAATTTTTGCTTGTAGAGATGACCTTCACTCATTTGTTCACCTAATGAACCCAACCTCTATTCCTGTCATAGCACTTTTGACACTGTGCTGTGATACTGACACATGCCAAGGACACATTAGGTATTGTTGAATGAATAATCATTTATTCATTGCTCTGAAAACAAGACTGTGGGCACATTAAAGTCAAAGGCACTTTTATAAGAAACTCTTAACTATAGGAAACAAATTGAGGTTGGCTGGAGGGGAGGGAGGTGGCGAGGATAGGGTAACTGGGTATGGCCATTAAGGACGACAGGTAATGTAATGAGCACTGGGAGTTATTAGCAACTGATGAATCACCAGAATTTACCTCTGAAACTAATAATACACTATATTTTAATTAATTGAGTTTAAATAAAATAAATTAAAAAAATAAATTCAAGGAAGTCATTTAGCACCTAATTTTGGGCTGATTGGAAGTTAGACCTTTAGGCAGTGGGGATGGTCTTTTTATCCCTTGCTATGGAGGAACAGTTCACCTAGTTTTTTTTTAAAGATTTTATTTATTTATTCATGAGAGATGGGAGGCGGTGTGGGCTGAGAGAGAAGCAGGCTCCATGCAGGGAGCCCGATGTGGGACTCAATCCCAGGACTCCAGGATTACGCCCTGGCTCAAAGGCAGGTGCTAAACCGCTGAGCCACCCAGGGATCCCCCAGTTCATCTAGTTTTTAGATATTTTTTGGAAGCAAATGATCATCAATATGTAGCTGTTGGTTTGATGTGTCTGTGGGAGGAGGAGTTCAGGATCTTCTTATGCCTCCATCTTGTGGACGACCAGTAAGGCATTACTTATACAAGTAGAAACCTGGGAATAGTTTGTTAGTTACTTTCTGCATGTTCTGTTATTGTGGGAAATTAACATTCATCCAAACAAATTGTATACTAAGAATTTTTTCTTTTCTGTCAACATGTGTACTGATTTCAAGTTTGTATTCTATTAGTAATTTACAGAGAACACATTTTATAGTAGAAATTGATTTTAAATGGTTGTTCAGGGGACACATTTTACTCAGAGCAGCATTTAGCCTAGCTACTTTGCAGTCTGATGACTATTAAAAGAATTCCATTATCTCTTTGTTACTTATTATTCTCTCAGGCTTAAGCTCATGGTTTAAGTTCATATTAATTCTTAATACTCTTCAATTTTTATCTCAAAAGTCATTGATGCTTATTGCCTAATTAAACAAACTGATTTTCTCTCCAGAAATGCTTATATCTAAGTGTTGGGTGCTTAGAGTCTTAAGAAGTTTTACACAGAAAATGTATTACATACACATTTTTTCCCCTACAAATGTCCAGAGTTAGGTGGTGTTAACCTAAAAATTAAAAGTTATTCTATCATCAAAAATTTGGGAGTAGCAGAGAATTGCAATTCAGGACACGCAAGCTATGGCAAAACCAGAGTCAAGTCAAACAAGCAAAGGAAAGGAATATTATTTTATAGGGAAAGAGGAAGTTGGAGGGGGTTGTTTTGAATAGAAGTCCATTGGAAAAAAGCAAGAGTTTAGGCTGATGACAGTTTCTTACTGACAGAATTGCAGGGGTAGTCAATTTTTTATAGGAGATGTAATGTACATCTTTCCCTATTGAGAACTGTAATTAATGATTTTCTCCTGATGATAATTCTTCAGTTGGAGTCTGTAATTGATGGTCTTCTTATCTGACATTTGAGTGTAATTAATGGTCTTCTTATTTCCCCTTTCTATGCTCCCCTATCTGGCCTCCCAACTCCATTTTAGTGAGGTTTCCCTTTGATACAGGAGAGCTAAGTTCTTGTCTCATGTAGTCAAAGAATGAATCTCATGGACAATGGAGCGTGAGCAAAGCAATAGAAGTTTATTAAGCAGAGATACAGAGAAAGCTCTGAGAAGTGAGAGGAATCCAGATAGGATTGCTACTGAGGGCTTTTCATGGTAGTCTTTTATTGAGAACCTAGCCAGGGAGCCCACAGGCTTGAGATTCTTGTGCAGTCTTGGTTTGAGCAGGAACTTGATGACCTATTTCTTTGTGGTCTGCTGAGTTTCTGAGATTTATTAGTAGCCATCAAAGGGAGACATTCCCTAGCATTTTGGAGCTAGGGAGCCAGGTTTATTTATTTACTTATTTATTCATTCTGTTTTAACTGTCTTATCTCTGTTTTCTTGTGATGAGTAGGATCCTGACTCTGGGACCTCTCAGTGTCCTTGGGGTTTATGGGTGCCCACAGGTTCCTGGGAGCCTGACTTTGGGCCATTCCCTTATCTTTCCCTGCCTAGCCCCATCTGCCCCTAAGTCGTTCCTATATCACCTTTGTTAATTTTCACAGTGGATAACTATAGTGAGGTGGTAATGTGCCTCTGAAAAGAGACAGAAGTTTAGACTCCTTTTTGTCTAGCATTTCATCCCCAAATGCATACTATATAAGATGCTAGCCCAAACCAGAAAACCCTCTTTTTCTAGAGCTAGACTTTATGCTACTTATTTTAATAAGTTAATACATTAACTGATCTGGTACAAAGGATCTTAGGTATTTGTACTTTATGAGTCAGTAAAATTTTCAAAGGATCAGAGGACTGATAGAGTTGCCAATGTTTAATATTCTCAGTTGAGGGGATCCCTGGGTGGCTCAGCAGTTTGGCGCCTGCCTTTGGCCCAGAGCGCGATCCTGGAGTCCCGCGTTGGGCTCCTGGCATAGAGCCTGCTTCTCCCTCTGCCTGTGTCTCTGCCTCTCTCTCTCTGTGTTTATCATGAATGAATAAATAAAATCTTTAAAAAAAATTCTCAGTTGAGGCTGAGAAACAAAAGAAAAAAATGCTCATGCCCCATACATTATTATCATTTCATGGAAGGAAATTTTAACATCTGAAAGAATGATGAGTAGGAGTTTTCCTGTTAAGCTACAAATAACAACTATAATCCAGAAGAGAGGACTAAAACCATCAAAATATCTGATATTCTCTACAGAGAGCTGTATACAAAAGTGGTTAGGCAACTCCTTGTGAGAAGTAGCAGTTGGGTTACTCCAGCAACCTCCCAATGCCCATATAACCACTCTGGGTGGGGAGAGCATGGCTGTGGAGAGGTTTTGGAGAAGCGAGTTATTGGCCTACTAATGATGAAAAACTATTTGTAGAGATCAGGGGTATCTTCCGCAAAAGGAAGGTTAGCTTCTGTATCCCTTAGATTCTAGTTAGGGATTTAATACAAGAGATTTATTATGCAAGTATTGAATGATGAAAATGAAAAGAGGTCTGCCAGGTAACCCAAAGAATAATGAAGAGACTTCCATTCCTAGGGAAGTGGGCGAAATGGTTTTATGAGATCTAGGCATGTAAAAGAGGATTCACTACCATAAAAGCTGGTACCACCAAGGGGTCACTCTGAAACTAGTGAGCAGACATTTGATGGGGATATTGTGTGGATGGTTCTGAATCTGAAAAAATGGAGTGGCAAAGTTATTTCTACTCTTGGAAGGAGGAAGAAAGTACCTTTTCCCCAGCTCTCTTACAGCTTCCTACTACTGATTCCCATAGTCATCACTTAAAGGAGGCCAGCTAGCAAAAGAATCTGTAAATGTAGTTTGCAAAGTCTCTGCCTCAGCATCACAGAACAGGATTTAGAATGATTGGCTTGGGGCTGCAAGATATTTATAAATAACTGACATAGTATCTCATTTCTCCATTGATCACTTATGCAGAATACTTTCTAATCTCTTTATGACTTCTTGAGCAATGGAGAAAGAGAAATGGAGAGAAAGAGCAGGGCAGAGGGAAGAGATAGTAGCAAAGCGTCCTATACTCTCATCACTTGATGTGACAAGGATGCTGGAGCTTATTTGGGATCAAGAGCATTGTAGCAGAAATGCCTGGGTGGCTCAGTGGTTAAGTGTCTGCCTTTGGCTCAGGGCATGATCCTGGGATTCTGGATCAAGTTCCATATCAGGCTCCTTGCAACGAGCCTGCTTCTCCCTCTGCCTATGTCTCTGCCTCTCTGTGTGAAAGAATTTTCTTTCACGAATAAATAAATAAAATCTTTAAAAAAAAAGGCATTGTGGCCTGAGCCGTCTTGTCAGTACTTCAATCAAGATAGTAGACTTTTGCACAAGGGAGTCCTACCAGCAAGAGTTTCAATGTGTATCAATAAGTATGGGAGCTGATGAGACTAGAATGTTTATTTTCCCAATAGGAAAACTCCTACTTACCCCTAAGAAGAGAGTGAGCATTTGGACACCCTATAGAGAGGGATTTTTTGTTGGAAAAATAGCAGCACTCAATAGAGCTGCAATTAAATGCCCAGTTAAGTAAAAAGACTTTTGCTCCTTTTCATTAATTCTTCCTCTCTGCTGCAATGTGGAAAGAACTAGAACCTAAAATAAAAGAGTAGACCATTCCCTCTGTCCACTCAAGTCCTAAACACTGCCACTGAGTGGTCCAACAGAGGCTGGCCATTGAGCTGGAAAAGAGAGATGTGATTTAAAGCACGTATAAGCTGCAGTAATGGAATCAGTCTGAACTGTTGTTAAAGAAGAGAAAATGGATTTGACATTGCAGATGGAAAGCAGTTACTGGAGAATAATTAAAGCTAGTACATATCTGTGCCCTACTGAGTTCAGATTGTTTAGTAAATCAATTACACAAATAAAAATTAAACTTTTGGACATCATCTCAGAATAAAGGGTAATCTTTAAATTGGAAAAAGTTTTCTTAAAAACTCAAAAATATTACCTTATTTTTCTCATTTCTTCATGGTTTGATATAGCATGTGTCCATGGTGTGGAATTTTAAAATGATTATCATTAGTCATTGAAATTTTTATCAACCAAGGATTACTAGTATTGAAAGCTATAACCTGTCAAAAGAGAAATTCATACTTAGTGCTACAGCAGGCAGGATTCTTTCCCTCATTTTAGCTTTTAAATCTCTGTGGCGAGAGGAGGAAGAAAGATAGGTGAAATTATTAAAGAATACTGTAGTCTTCGAACATAAGAGAATGTTATGAATGAGTAACATAAGTTTAAAAGCATCTTTTAGATGGTGAAATGTAAAACCATAGGAAAACTATTAAAATATGCCAGAAATGGAATTTGTAGTCATCATACTTACTCATCACCTTAGAAATTCTTAGAAATATTTTGTTTTAATGAAGCATATGGTGTTCTATGTATTGAGAAGCAAATTTTGCTAATGGAAGAATAATCTCAAATGAAGAGAACTTGATCTCTTCTCTTGCCTATATTTGCCTTAAATTTGAATCACTTAAAGACTTCAGTATTTTTTAAAAGGTAAAAAGATTAGGGAGCATGGTTCCAGAAAGCTGATTAACTTAACTTGTATTTCCAACATCAGAAAATGAAGTACAAATCACTTCATTTACTACTACCCTGAAAAGATGTGAATAAGACCCAATCAGCTGCATAGGGATAGGTTAAGAGGCTTTGCTTTAGAACCAGAACATTCTGATCTGAACCAGCAGAGGGTGTGACTTTAAGCATATTTCATTGCTATTCCAAGACGTGATTTCCTCACCTGTCGCTATTATGTGCCTACCTCCTTTGGTTGGCTGCTCTTATGAAGCATATTTCAAATCATAAATGTATGGTGCTTAAACTGGCATAACTTGTCAATCTCTGTTAGCCTAAATGAAAGACAACTGACACTAACAACAATAAAATGATTTGTAAACTCCTATTCTCATATATATATATATATATACACACACACATATATATAGTCCAGTATATATATATAGTTATATATATGACATATTATATATCATAATATAATATATTCAATTATATCATATATTATATATATATTTAGCACATTATAACCTTCTCAGAATTTCCAAATAGAATCACTATTGCCATCAAAGAGTGAAGACAGGGATCCCTGGGTGGCACAGCGGTTTGGCGCCTGCCTTTGGCCCAGGGCGCGATCCCGGAGACCCCGGATCCAATCCCACGTCGGGCTCCCGGTGCATGGAGCCTGCTTCTCCCTCTGCCTGTGTCTCTGCCTCTCTCTCTCTCTCTCTCTGTGACTATAATAAATAATAAATAAAAAAAAAACAAAAAAAAAGAGTGAAGACATAAAACTGTTTTCTGCCTTACAATAGCAACTTGAGATAATGCCTGACCTTCTTTTCTAAAAGCCATGAAACCATTTTAAAACTCCCAACTGCAGTTATTCATTATATATATATATATATATATATATATATATATATATATATATATATATATATATATATATATATATATATATATATATATATATATATATATATATATATATATATATATATATATATATATATATATATATATATATATATATATATATATATATATATATATATATATATATATATATATATATATATATATATATATATATATATATATATATATATATATATATATATATATATATATATATATATATATATATATATATATATATATATATATATATATATATATATATATATATATATATATATATATATATATATATATATATATATATATATATATATATATATATATATATATATATATATATATATATATATATATATATATATATATATATATATATATATATATATATATATATATATATATATATATATATATATATATATATATATATATATATATATATATATATATATATATATATATATATATCATATATTATAATAATATTGTAAAGTAATCTATTAGCACATTATAACCTTTCTCAGAATTTCCAAATAGAATCACTATTGCCATCAAAGAGTGAAGACAGGGATCCCCTGGGTGGCACAGCGGTTTGGCGCCTGCCTTTGGCCCAGGGCGCGATCCCGGAGACCCCGGATCCAATCCCACGTCGGGCTCCCGGTGCATGGAGCCTGCTTCTCCCTCTGCCTGTGTCTCTGCCTCTCTCTCTCTCTCTCTCTGTGACTATAATAAATAATAAATAAAAAAAAAACAAAAAAAAAGAGTGAAGACATAAAACTGTTTCTGCCTTACAATAGCAACTTGAGATAATGCCTGACCTTCTTTTCTAAAAGCCATGAAACCATTTTAAAACTCCCAACTGCATTTATTCATTCATTCTTTGAGCAATTATTTGTTGAGAGCTTGCTTTGTGTCTGTCACTGTACTAGGCACTGAGCAGGGATATTTCAAAATTGCCATCTGGCTTTGTAAAGTTTTTGGAGCAAATCTGTTGTAAGTCAGGATCCCAGCAGGAAATAGTTTGTGCTCTCAAAGGGGTGACAGAAAGGTACCATTTAATGAGGCACTATTTACAAAAGGTGTGGGCAAGGTTGAAGATAAGCAGAAAGGTACGATGAAACAGCACAGCCTACATCTGAATTGTCAAGTGAAGACATTAGTTAATGGAACCTAGGGACCTTCAAAGACTGGTGCCTGACTGTGACCTAGAGTAGAAGACTTTAACCATTGCTACACCATGGCCGGCAGAGAGGGACCTCTCTATCCTCTTGCCCTCTCGTCTACTGCCTCTGTTTCTCCTTGGTTGAACAGGAGCCAGAGGGCTAGAAAGCCCGTGGACTGTGTCCAGGATGGAAAAGATGGAGGGGTGGATCTCTATTGGAAAATGAGGACTATACAGAAAATATCTCTCCTATCCCTTTTTTGTCTTTTATATAACAGATGTTGTGTTTTATTTCTGAGTATAAAAGTAAAAATATTTTTAATATATAACATTCGGAAATCTGTCTTATAACTTGAGATCCCGCTTTTCCTAGCCAGGACATGCTCTCAGTTAAAGGCACATAAATTTATCCAGTAAGCTCTCACACTCAAAATGTCATAAAATATAAGTTTATTTCCATGGCTTAGACCTCTTAAAAGTACTCTTGCTTGCCAGAAGATCTACTGATGTTACCCTGGAACATTTTGTCTTTCTGCTTGTCATAAATTTCCTTAGCATAGCATCCTTCTGCATGTATCATACTCTTAGTATATCAAATTCCATTCCATATTTTTGCACACCATGTTATTCTTCATAATCTCCACTAAACAAATCCTACTTATTATTTAAGGCTAAAAAAGAAACCTCATTTCCTTCTCAAAGCCTTCCCTGAAACCTAGCACCAACAACTTCATTTCAAAGAAGTGTTGAATCTACACATAGGATTTCAGTATTTAATTATTTTCTTTGATATACTAATTTTACAAATATTTTTGAGCAGCTACGATCTACCAAGTAAATATTTAATATGTGTAAGTTTTTCCTTCCAAACTAGACCTAAAGTTCTTGGGGGCCAGATTTGCTTTGAGCATTTTTTTAAAATACTTTTTTGTATTTGAATGTAGTTGACACACAATATGATATTATTTTCAGGTGTACAGTAGTGATTCAGCTTCTGTATATGTATGCTGTCTCATCACAAGTATAGCTACCATCTGTCACCATATAATGCTTTTATAATATCATTGACTATTTTCTCTATGCTGTGCCTTTTATTCCCATAACTTGTTCATTCCATAACTGAAATCTTATATCTCCCATTCCCCTTCACCCGTGTTGTCCATTCTTGTACCCTCCTTCCCTCTGGCAACCATTGGTTTGTTCTCAGTGTTTATAAATCTGAATCTTCTTTTCGCTTGTTTTCTTATTCATTTGTCTTGTTTTTTAGATTCCACATATGAGTGAAATCAAATGGCATTTGTCTTTCTCGGTCTGACTTATCTCACTTAGCGTAATACCCGCCAAGTCTACCCATGTTGTCACAAGTGGCAAGATCTCACCCTTTTTCTATTGTCTATGCATACCACATCTTCCTTATCCATTTGTCTTTGAGTGGACCCCATATTTATTGCAGCATTATGTGTAATAGCCAAGATATGAAAGCAACCTAAGTATACATTGAGCTTCATCTGAATCCCATCATACTTTGTGTAAGCCTGAGAAGGTATTGTTAAAGTCTTTATTTCTGCTGGGAAAACTTTATCATTGTCCCTCCTTGCTGAAGATAGCTTAGAAATTTCTACTCTAGTTGCAGTGTTTTATCCTATTTTTAAGTATAGTTCTTACCAAGCAAAATGAATGTAAGATAAAAAGTAAACTTTTGCCTCATAGATTTTTCCCACTAATTTAGTATATGAAGCCATTTGTTAGAGATCACTTTGGTGTTCTTATTTTCTTTCCAGACCCACACTCTACTAATTATTGTTTTTTTAATTGACTGCACATAACATTTGCATCTTGATAATCCTTTATTTATTTATTTATTTGAGAAAGAGGGGGGTGGCGAGGACTGAGGGAGGGGGAAGAGAGAATCTCATGCTAAGCATGGAGCCTGATGAGGGGCTCAATCTCACGATGCTGAGACCATGATCTGAGTCAAAATCAATAGTTGGATGCTTTACCGATTGAATCAACCAGGCACCCCGCATCTTGATAGTACTGATGCCAAACTTACCACTTACATGTGTTTGCACCATTGTATGACATAATGCTGCATATATTTTATTAACTGTTCAAATTCATTTGGAACTTTCCTAATAGTTATTTAAGAGACCGTATAATTTATCATCTAGCTGTGGCCTAAGATTTAAATCCTACCCTGTCACTGTTCTTAGTTTCTTCATCCAAGATAAGTAGGTATCATTTACTTCACAAAAAGGTAGTCCCCCAAATATATGGCAGACTAAGTTTTGTAGAAATAAAAAAACTTTAAAATAAGTTAATATTCTTATGCATTTTGTGGGTCCTTATTGTATGTATATATACACATTAATATATTATACATAATATAGTATAAAATAATGTATGCTAAAACATATTAACATATATACAATAATTATAATATATAATAAAATATATATAAGATTAGCTTTTGGTTCATTAAATAATACATCACAAAAAATTTAGGAAACATAGAGAAAAAGAAAAGCCTCTCATAGAACGTTTACATGATGTTCACTGTTACCATTTTACACAGCTTCTTCATATTTTTCCATACTTTTATTTTTACAAAATTATAATCACTGGAAATATCTAATCCTTTATCTTGAATGTAAAACTTAAATTTTGAATCTTTTTTTTTTTTTAATTTAGGAGCATAAACTTTTTTTTTTCAGTCTACCTTATGGAAGCACTCAAGGTTGGAGATCACTTTGTGAGAAAATGTTATTTGCCTACTTTTGTTAGATGTCAAGAAACTTTTGAATAAAAGCTCTAAAATTCTGGCTACTCCAGTTTGGTCAGCCTTAGTAAAGTTCAATCATTCCTTGGTGTATACTGAAAAAATTCTTTTCCTTGGTATATTAAATCAACTCCCTGAAAAGCCTATGGGATGGATTCTTTCCCTAGAACATTTACAAAGGCAAAGTTTCTCCCTACCCCACTCTCTTATCCACCCTGTCAGTTCTGCTGCCAACTTTTGCATAATATAGTCAAATTATGTGTTCGAAATTCAACCCTGGTTTCCTGGGTGATGGTACAATGCCACTACTTAGTATTCCTAGTCACATAGCTACAATTCCATCACGCTCTTAATCTATATATATCTTCATGTTCGAGAAGCAGACATTTCAAATCAGGCATGTATTGAGAGTTTAAATGTACAGGGTGAGGAAACATAGAAGCTTCTTGAGCTCAGCCATGATGCAGGACCCCTTTTTTACCAAGATTGTGAGAAACCACCATATGGACTAATGCTTCTTGGATTCGGTGATTTCGGTAATATATCTTTTCCAGTTCAATTCTGCAAACAGAATTCTTTATATTCTCTTGTAGACTATTGAATGCCTAAACTTTAAATTTGGACCCCTGGGTTTTAAAAACAAGAGATTAGTTTTTCTCTGGAGTTGCACAACCAGGTTATTAACATTATTGAGGTTCTTTATTTCTGCAGTGGCTTCCAATTATCTACACAAAACAAATTTCATGAATTGCAGCACTTCTTTTTCAAAATGGCCAGGTTTGTGATTTAGACCAGGTAATTCTAGCTCTCTCTAACTAAAATTTTCTGTGATAAATATTTCATATGTGCATATATATATATGTACATATATATATGCACATATGTATAGGAGATTTAAACTGATGGCAACTTGAAATTAAGGTTTTTGTGGCCATATATATTTTCTGTATTGGTTTGTTTTTCCTTCTTTTTCTTTTTTGACCATAATATCAAAGCTATGAGTTCCTTAAATTCTAAATCCACCAAAAAGAAAAAGATTCTAAATCTGCCATATTTTAACTGTGTTATCTTGGTCCAGTTATTTTTCTGATCATTTATTTCCTCATTAGGAAAAAAATGGAAATAATCTCACAGACTGTTATGGGGATTAAATGAAATATTGAATGAGAAAGTATAAAGCTCTTCACAAATATGTATAATTTCAATATTCTTAATGATCATTCGTTACTTGGGAGCCTAAGTGTCGCCCTCTATTCTGTTCTCTCCCCCTGAGAAGCTTTGCACTGATTTCTTGGGATTTTTGTATTTTGTGAACCTCTTTTCTCACATATAAGATGGAAAAATTGGTGTGGGAAATTGTCATATTTACTTATACATGTACATTGTATCCATTCAAATATTAGTCTGAAGAATACAAATAAACCATGTGTTTGTATTCAACTAAGGAAACTGAACTCTTTTTTGTGTATGTGTCTCTTTTTTCTCCCCCATAGGTCTTAAAAATTGTCAGCAAAACGTGCTGAACAACAGACATCCTAAGAGGGGGATACTTTCACCTCTATAATGAAGAAAAGCAGGAGTGTGATGGCAGTGACAGCTGATGATGTAAGTTCCAAAAGTCAGAGTTGCTCGATTCCACCCATGTTTCGTCTCCTCAGTGAAGAAGTTGCTCCATAATTTTATCCAAAGGGCAAGCAAGGTTGTTGAACACCATCACTTTGTCACTAGTTGTTCCTGTGACCCAGGCATCACCAACACCTGGATCCAGAATTCTGGAATTTAGACAGCAGGAACACTGCCCTCTCTGCAGCTTGGAGATGGTCTCAGGTTGAGTTTTATGGTTTCATTCACAAAACCTCCAATCTCTGATGGATGTCTACATTCTGGCTCTTAGAAGCTCCTCTTTCTGCATTACTTGCCTTATTAGTTCCCTGATGACTCCCTTCCCTGTCTTTACCTAGGGACAGCTAATCCTTGAGAGTCACGTCTTATGGTGGGGTCTTTGACGACTGCTCCTAAGAAGCTTGTGATGTACACATCCTGTAGGTCTTGGTTACTCAAGTGTGATCCTCAGAGCAGCAGTATTCCCTAAGTGTTTATTAGAAACACAGAATCTTAAGCTATGTCTTAGACCAACAAATCAGACTATATTTTAGCAAGATCCCCAGGTGTTTAGATATATGTATTCTTTTAGAAACCCTGTGCCAGGTCATCTGAAGGTCTGTAAACTCCTCATCTCATAACTTTGCATCTTGAGCAACTGAGATTAATTCTCTCCTTTGTTTTCAATTGACCCGTCCCCTATTAGTGTGTCTTTAATTGTCCAGTTTTTACTGTTTCTGTTTGTAATTGAGCCAAAAATCATATGCCACTAATCTGATGTGCAGAAGGAAGGGAGGGAGGTCGGAAAAAGAAGTAATTTTCATTTCTGTAATAACTCATCTTGTTAAACTCCTAGTTCAACAGATGGGGGAGGGGCTGGGAGGAACTTGAACTTGGCAGTTTATATAAAATTCTGTCTTTTGGGTAAATAAATGCTCCATCTTTTGGGATTCTTCCCAGTTCTAACTTCTCCCCTTGAATTGCATGGCATTGGACAAAGGGATTTAACACTAATTATTAACATTGTGGTAACAGATGTGTGGTATTGTCCTTATCCTGTATTGCTTCTTTTCCATGCACATCTCCTGTTACTGAGTTGAGGAACAGCTCATTCCCCCAGGTCTTTGGTTGTCAAGTCTCTGTCCTTGGTCGTGTTGCTTAGGCATGTGACAGGAGCACCAGATAATGATTGCTCTCACCGTGAGCAGCATACCTTCTTAGTATACTGTGAGTTTGACCTTCTTCTCCACTGCATGGACTCCAACTAACCTCTCAGGGGGGCTCTGGTTGTTTAAAAGCTTTGCTTTCTCCCTAGCCCTTACCCTCAGTCTGCTCACCCCACAGACTTCTGTTCACTTTGCCTCATGCTGAAGCAAATCTCTTAGCAAACAAGCTGAGGCTAATTCTCAGCTTCTTACTGTATCCCTCAGCACTTACTGTAAGTGCTTGTGAGATCTTGAAGCCACAAGTCCAGAACAAGCCTTAGCTATGCTATGAGGCTCTTGCCCTGCAAAATGCACCCCTTTGTCATTTCTACTCTAGATTAGTGTTCTAGTATCATCACCTATGACAATATTTCCTTTCTTTATTTCCCCCTTCTCTGTTCCCTGACCACAAGGGAAATTCCCTTAACTCATATTCTAAGTTTTAGTACACACGATAAAAAGCGATGTTCAGATTTCCATGCTGTGCTCCAGACATCTAAAGGAAAACTTCTGGAATTTATAAATAATTTTTCTTAAGATAAAAGAAGCTTGGGATTCTCTCTTAATACTATCTGTAGAGTGCATGCTCCAAATTTTTTTTTTGGGGGGGGGAGAATAAAACTAAGCAATGCATTCTGTCTATAAAAGATGGACAACCATTCTGTCTTTTTCATTGCATCCTTACCGTAATAATCTGAATCCTCCCTTGAGGCAATTGGTTGCCACAGTCAAAATACAAAAGATGGGGGTTTTGCATACAAGAAAGAAAATCCAAGAAAGAATAGCACATTCAAAGAATATTAAGCCGATCAGAGTGGGTGATCGTTACCTAGATTTGCACTGTTCAACATGGTAGTACTAGCTTCATGTGACTCTTAAGCACCAGTGTGAATGGAGATATGTAAAAATAGATCTTGGATTGTGACTATATAATAGTACAAATAGAAAAGAATGTAAAGTGTGCCATTAATAGTTTTTGATATAGATTACATTTTGAAATGACAATATTTTGGATGTGCTAGTTTACAATATACTATTAAAAGTAATTTTACCCTATACCTAAAATAATGTAACACATCAACTATACTAAAAAAAAAGTGATTTCACCTATTTCTTTTTTACTTTTTTAATGAGGCTACTAGAAATTTTAAAATTTAATTTAATACATTTGGCTTCCATTTGTGGCTTGCACTTTATTTCTAGTGGACAGTGGCGACCTGGAACTTTTCACAGTGCACCTCCACTCTTTGAGTACAGTGTGAAAGCTCATACTTATTGTTACACACAATACCTCTTTCCTCACAACAAGAGCAATTTAGCAGATTTTACATTTTATATGCTACCCTCTTGAAGTAATATTTCACCCTTAAGTCAGGAAGATTTGATCATATATCCCTTTAGTTTAATTCAGCATTTACTAAGTGATTTAAATATTCACTTAGTATTAATTTAGCACCTGTGTTATTCCAAATGCTGGTTAGGTTCTAGAAATTCAATAGCACAGTGTTCATGTCCCTTTGAAGCTTATATTCCAGAGAAGAGGTGGAAAAATCAATAGAAAATTATAAAATAACCACAACTATGATGAAATATATATAGAAAAATGAAGTTGGTCAGTGGACAAAGAATGCTTGAATGGTAAGAATATAGAGTGTTTATGGAGGGATAATGTGAGGAAATGACATATAGACAGGACATATGGGCAGTGAGGAAGTGAGCCCTCTGAAAATCAGGGGGAAGAGTCTTTCTTTCTTTCTTTCTTTCTTTCTTTCTTTCTTTCTTTCTTTCTTTCTTTCTCTCTCTCTCTCTTTCTTTCTTTTTTTCTTTCTTTCTTTCTTTCTAGAAAAATATTTCTGGTAGGGGAAGGACTTCTGCAAAGACTTTTACTGCATGTAAGACACTGTGTTCAGCTCTGTCAGAATAAGCTGTGACTTATGAATAACTGTGACTACTGTGTTTATATACAGTTATTTGTTGTACACAAATACCTTTAATGGGAGAATTAATATGATGAATGACATTGGAACAGTATGTATTAAGTTTTGCATCTGGGAGCTAAGTCCCTGAAGTCAGTAGTAAATTAGTACTATTCAGGTACTGAACACAGCAATTAATTATAACTCTAGGGATTTATTATTTATTTGTTTATTAAAAATTTTATTTATCCATTCATGAGAGACACAAAAAGAGAGAGGCAGAGACATAGGCAGAGGGAGAAGCAGCCTCCATGCAGGGAGCCTGATGTGGGACTCCATCCCAGAACTCCAGGATCACACCCTGAACCAAAGGCAGATGCTCATCCACTGAGCCACCCAGGTGTCCCATAACTCTAGGGATTACAGGATAACTTAAAGAGGTGGGACTTGCTGGTTTGGGGAGGAGTTGAAAAGGGGAAAATGGCTAAAGAGAGTCAGAAAGAAGAACCAGGAAATATGTGTATGGGAGACACACACACACACACAGAGGGACCGATTTTATATGTAAAATATATTACTTACCTCTGGGCAAACTACTCATAATAGATGTCGATTGCCTATGATAAAACTATGTTTTTCAAAGGCAAAATTACTTTTATTATTGTCTCATCGAACCTCATGACATATTTAGTCTTCCTAGGAACCCTAGTGTCACTTGATGCTTTCCATAATTTCCATTTCCAGTTTTATAAGATTTGAAAAGCTCTGTCTTATGGTCCAGATTGAATTGTACCCAAGCACACTAGATGTCCTTGGAAATATCCAAACACATTTCCTTACCAGGAGTTTAGTCAGAATTCAATAGTTGGAGCAAGCTCGAAAA
Organism: Vulpes lagopus; assembly: GCF_018345385.1. NCBI lineage: Eukaryota > Metazoa > Chordata > Mammalia > Carnivora > Canidae > Vulpes > Vulpes lagopus. The sequence continues at coordinate 70,919,831 of NC_054833.1, read as the reverse complement.
AGGGCTGGGATATACTTAACCAAGGTAACATAAAACAACAGCAGTGGCAACAAAGTCATAACTACTTAGGCACTGCTATGCCTCAACTGTGCATTTAAGTGGTCCTACTTGGATTAGTTTTAATTTGGAGCTAGGACAGAGTACCCCTGGTATCCCCTTCCCTTCCTCCCTGCAGAGTTTTCCCACTTAGGTGCAGGGTTTCACACTAGCTTCTCTTTTGTGATAACCTTTTGGAGTTATATTGGCAAAAATATTGATTTTTTAAATAGCTATCCAGGAGCATGAGGATAATCCCAAACTGGGTTATTTCCCTTGGGGTTATAGAGATATTGGGTGAATTTGGGGCAGTATAATACATTTTAAAATTTGCGATTTCTAGAAGTAACATTCAAATTAATGTTCATTTTCCCCAGATCTTTAATCTGATGAGTGGGTAGTCAGCCAGAATCAGGCTAGTTAAAATTGGACTATAAGTCTAAGATCTCAAATTCAGTAATTGAGAATTGACTGAATTAGGTTGTTCCTTGAGGATGCTAGTGATTTGGGGGGAATGCTGTACAGATATGAGTATGAGAGAGTTTGAGATAATTATGAAAAGCTCCACATGGGTTAATGAGTATTTGTAATATAATATTAATGTTTCCAGTATTTAAGTTAATTTCTAAAAAGCCACCCTATTGTGTTCTTTTGTGACAATGCACTTTCACATTAACTGGGATCTTTTTTAAAATTTATTTATTCATGAGAGACACAGAGAGAGAGACAGAGATACAGGCAGAGGGAGAAGCAGGCTCCATGCAGGGAGTGTGGGACTCTATTCTGGAACTGGATCCTGGGACTCCAGGATCACGCCCTGGGCCGAAGGAAGGCACCAAATGGCTTAGCCACCCAGGCGTCCCTACTGGGATCTTTAAAACAAGTTCTTTTAACTCAAAGAATGACTTCGGATTTGTAATTTAAGCCTGTTGACAAATCAGTGTGGGAGATATTTTGTGGTAGGTGGGACTTTGTTACTTTTCAAACAGCAAATGTCAAATAAGTACCCATTTAGTTCATTTATGACAATTAAACCTAGTTGATAATACTTCATTTTTCTAAAAGAGAAAAATATCCTATAACTTTATTAAGGAGTCTATACTGGTTGGTGGTTTAGCTAAATGATATCCTTATTTCTGTTTTCTGGTACAAAGTCTCTTGCATAGGTAAAGTATATACTCATGACTTGCTTTCCAGATAACCAGTACTTTCTTTATATGAATATTTAGAACAGTCTGACTTATAGTCATGAATTCTGGCTCTTAATTGTTTTTGAATCTCTTCAGCAAGACTTTGTGTATTCTGTTTTATTAATGTGATGGTATCCCATTTCATGTAAAAAGAGTGGGGCCCCTGAAAATTGTCAGACCTATTCATACCCAAATTTCCTTCATCAAAATGTCTTGTGTGGATCAGAGAAGCATAATCACTAGAATAGAGGTTTCTTTGAGCATAAATACTATGCTTTCTTTTGTTGTTGTATCCTTCTTAAATAGCACAGTGCAAAACTATAATAGATGGGCAACAAATATTTGTTGCATGAACCCAGGTAGACCTTGAAACTTGAATTGTTCTTGTATAAACTAGGATAGGAATGCGTGGAGTGGGCGATAGAGAACTTCTGTTGTTTAAACCTCTGGAGGTCTATTCCCAGATTCTTCTAAATCTATTCTGAAAGGCTAGCAGGAAGGCCCTGTCTTTTTAGGGCCACAGAATGACTTTCAGGTGAAGCACCTTGGTCTGGTGACAGGACTTCCATTATTCCATATTAAGATAAGAGTAGAGGGTGACAGTTAAATTTTTTTAGCTCCAAGTTGCTATCCATGGGTATTTGCCATGCTATGACATTTTCTGTCTTTGAACTGGTATGAATGGTACATAGGCAGTGGCTCATTTGGGGCTCCCTCTCCCAGCAGTTCCAGGAACCACAGTCACTAAGAGATACAGGAAGAATGAATAACTCTTATCAGTGGTCATAAAACAATGTCTTTATCTTCTAACAAGTAGTTCATTCATGTCAGCATTAGGGTATGTACTGAACACATGCAGTTCAGTTCAGGGTTGGATAAAGTGTGCTCTTCTTTTTCTGAGCTCTTATAGAATTTTACCAACAACAAAAAGAGAGAGAGAGAGAGAGGGAAAGAAACTTCAACCCTTCAACTCTGAGGAGGTCTTTTATGGGAACAGGTAGTCAGTTATCCATAATTATCAACATCTTTCTGTCCTAAGATAGAAAATATTTTTGTTTTAAAACACTGAACAAGAGAGTATATGCCTTAGCTAATACAGTTTTTCCCCATGTTGCAGAATGGTAACAATGATTTCCAAAATATATGTTCAATTATAAGCTTTCATTTTAGCAAGTTAAAAAAAAAAGGAAGAGAAGAAAGAAAGAGAAAGAAGATAGAAAATTCTCTAACTCACATGCTATCATTAGTAGCCTATAACTGGGATCCTAAAACTAACCAAGAATATGCAACTGATATGTTTAATCCAAAAGTTGAGACTTAGCCACCCTGCCCACTTCTTGTTTTCTCTCAAGGTTTTGTCAGTGTTAGATTCTGATTGTGAGATCAGGACTTTATGACTGATGACTTGATCATTTGGATTCTTATTTCACTCCACTGTACATCATTTTAAACATTTGAATTTCATTTTCTTTTTTTTTCTTTTTTCTTTCTCTGTGGTCCCTCCAGAATGTTAAAGATTATTTGGAATGTAGCTTGAGTAAATCCTATAGTTCTTCTAGTAACACACTTGGGATTGACCTCTGGAGAGGGAGAAGGTGTTGCTCAGGAAACTTACAGCTACCACCACTGGCCCAAAGACAGAGTGAGAGAGCAAGGACTCCTGAGGGAGATGGCATTTCCAGACCCACTACGCTGCCTTTGATGACACTTCCAAGCATCGCTATTACAACTGTAAGCCAGGAGTGGTGAGTAGTCTTGCAATTAAATTCAAGTCTAAATTTTATTTTCTGATTATTCCAACATAATTTCCTGTTACTAAAATGTTAGTTGTTTATGGAATAACTAAGGCTATTGACATTTTGAGAATTTGTTTTCTTTGGGGTAGTAAGGTGAGGCCTTTTCAACAGTGGAAATATTTTCAACTTGTTAAGATTGGAAGGAGCCTATTGAGGGAGGAATGAAATACATTTTTATTAATGTCAAGGGAAAACAAAATTACTGCCTATGATCTGCTGTTTTTAAAACTATTTGGTGTGCATCAATATGTTTCCATTTAGAAAAGCACAATTGTGTCAGAGTACCTAAAGGAATTATGTATGTATATATGACAGGAGATATTCTTATTGCACTGCTCGACATATAATTATTCATAGCTTCTTTTTGTTATAATACCACTTTACTAATCTCAGTTTGTGATTATGTATGAAATAAATTTTTCATTATAAATAAAAAAAGGAATGAAAATTATATCATGAGAGATGCTTGGATTGTTTTTGCAAAATCTGTATTTGTAAAAAGAGGCTTTTTAAATCTAGGGTTGAGAAGTTAATCAAGTACATATAATCTTATAATTGTGGTTAAAACTGTGCCCTGATGCTGCTTCAAATGTGTGTTTTATCATATATTTAATAATTAGCATTTTATTTTTTTCTCTATGCAATTCTCAAATATTTTCCAAGAATAGCCTGCTTACATAACATGAAGTTTTATCATTAAAATGAAAGATATTTCCTTTATATTTTGTGTAGTTTTAGATTGTAAAATTATGGTGCACCTTTTGTTTAAATCATTTATTAAGTAGAAGGACTAAACATATTCAGTCATTAAAATCTGATTTTTATGGTACCCTTTCCACATGCTGAACTCTGCAGTGCTGATGAGTAGCTCAATATATATCCATTGAATAATGCAGGGCATTTTTTTAGTTGTTGCTTCTCAAATACACTCAGAATTAGATCACTGAGACTATAGCTATCCCAGTTATTGGCATGAAATGGTTCATCAGACAGTGTGTATGTGATAGAGAAGCGTGATAACACATTGTCGGGAGAATGGGTTAAAAATTTGAGAAGCACTGATTTACCATCTTCTGTTGAACTGAATTAACATTCGAATAGTCATAGCCAATCATTGAGAACTAAAATGGGCATATCACTCCCAGATTGCTTACTCAATTGCATAGCTTCTGTATGTAATTCATCTTGGTTATGCTTCTGCAGAATTGCAGATTTGGAGTTGTAAAGAATTCCACAGATTTATTTTTCAGCAAATTGGCTCTGGTACAGTTGTACCAGTTGTTACAATATTGAAATGCTTTCATACCAGTTGGTAAATGTATGCTTTCCTGAGTTCTCTGATTGCCCTTTCCATCATCCCAGACTCTTTTCCCAGAAGTAAATTCCTCACAAACCAGCAGCTAAAGAGGTGATGACCAGCACAGCGGGGTCTGGTTTTGGCAGGTGTTGATGATGTACTTTTTAGAATAACAATCTGGATAAAATGTATCTTGCAAATTTTGAGTTTATTTATTTCAGGGACACCTTGAGAGTTGTTTAATTGTCCTTCACAAAGAAGTCGCAAATCCCAACTGACATTTGGGACATGTTTCTCTCTCTCTCTATTGAGTATATTAATCTGTACAGAGACAGTAATAATACCTCATAGGCTATTGTGATGATTAAATATGGTAATCTCTATAAGGTACCTATCTTAGTAAAAAGCACATTAGGTTACCAACAAATGTTAGTTTCTCTCCTCTTGAACATTATCCAGCGAAGGCTTTTGAAAACTAGTAAACCATGTCTCAACTATTAGTGGCCTCATGCTGGGTGTCCTGTAGTTTAGATTGAAATGGAGGATTTAGCTATTATCCAGAGAGTTTATGTTGTGTAATCGGTAATACTACATATTAGTAGTTCAGTCATAACATGGATTTCATTTCAATTACCTGGATACTTTTTAGTATATGAGAAAATATCAGTCATTGACTCTAAATTTAGTTTTAAATATAAATAACTGAAAGCATTTATATATATTCCTTAAAAATGCTGTCACTGGAATATTGGTAGTTGCAGACTGATAAAATTGCTGGCTGAGGAATCTGATTGAAAGACATTTGATTAGAAGTGAGGAAGTAGAGTTCCACCTATCATTATTGCCATCAACTTGATACAAGTTCACGAATGTAAGAGATACAGCCTATGACCATATGAGAGAAAGAATTATACTGACCACTTAGAGCACTGAGAATATGGAATCAATCTCGTCTAAACTAATAGTGAGCAAACTTTCTGTGAAAGGCCAGATAATAAATATGTTTGGCTTTGTGGGCTTTGAGTCTCTGTCACAATGATTCAACCCTGCTGTGGTAGTGTGAAAATTGCCATAGATAATGCATAATGAATAAAAGTAGCCACGTCCCAGTAACATTTTATTTACACGTACAGGTAGTGGGCTAGATTTGGCCCGCCAGTCAGTTTGGTGACTCCTGATCTAGACTGAAAAAGATCTCTAGGCTATAACACCCAGTTACAACTGGGTGAAACTGATCTTGAGCTTCTGGTTGGTGTGGTAAATGTGCCATAGGTATAGGGCTGTCTTTTTAAAGCAAATGAAGAACTTTGAGTGAGTGCAAATGAAGGGTGGTGCCCAGTATATAGAAAGATCAGTTTCTTGCCACGTGCACCTCTCCCTAGGGTTACTCATGACATGGCAATTTACTTTTTCTAGAGCAAGCACTTTGAGAGAGAGTGACAGACCAATAGAGGGTTAGATAGAAGTCAAAATACTTTTACAGCTTAATCATGGCATCTCATCACTTTTACATATTATATTCATTAGGTCTAGTCCATACACCAGGGGAGGGATTGTACAAGGGCAGGAACACAAGTGGGTGGGCATCACTGAAGATCAATTTAAAGAAAAAAAAAAGATCAATTTAAAGGCTGCTTACCATATTGCAGATATTTTCAAACATTTAAAAATTTATTGGAATATAGTAAAAATAATTATTTTGCCTCTTTGCTCATTTAGGTATGTGAAATTTCCATAGATCTTTTTTCTGGTATTGCTATTTTCTGATGGTTCTTTTTCATACTTAAAAAAAAAACCTTTTTATTAAAGTATACCCACATACAGAAATGATATACATAAGGGTACACCTTGATAAAACTCAACACAACCACATAATTAGCACCCAAATCAAGACACTGAATTTTACTAGCACCCCACAAGTCAGCTTTTTTCTAGTCACTAACTTCTAACAACAATGATCAATAATGTTTTGTCTTCATATAAATGACACGGCACAATACATACTTATTTGGGTCTGGCTTTCTTTCCCTCAGCATTAGATTCATGAAATGTGCTTAATTTGTTTTTTTATTGTGTGCTGCTCATTGTCATTGAAACATTATTTGTAGGCAAATTTATTTTTTTATTTATTTGCTTATTTTATTTAAATTCAGTTTGCCAACATATAGTATAACACCTGTGGTCATCTCATCATGTAGGCAAGTTTAAAGCCTAAAGTTTAAAGAAGAAGGTGTGCTTAGTTACAGAGAATTTGTCTTTGATTCTATCAGGTTTATAGAGTCACTGGGACATTTCTAGAGTGATTTGAGTTTTGTTTTTTTGTTTTTTCAAACATCCAGGCTGATGGTCACAACCTATTAAGGACATTCCCCCCTCTGCTCTTCTGTTTTGTTTTTTGTTTTTTTTTTCCTTTCTCTTTTACATCGACTCTGAGCAAATTCCCCTATGAAGTCCTAGTTTAATTTGGGAGGACTTTCCTTTTGGACTTCCCACCACGGCATGTCTGAGCTTTGATTGCAGTTCCTCTTGACTCACAAGGCCATCAAACTAATGTTCACATTTATTCACTGTGACAAATGTCCTCAGGGCAAATCAGCATTGGTGTTTATCATATAGCTCTGGTGAGACACTTCTCTTTAGATTTTGGCTTGTCATTTCCTTACTAACTGGTCACTTTGGTGATATTAAGGAGGTAAAGAGATACTTAACCTTTTTAAAGCAAAGGGTTAGTTGAAATAATCTAGTTCACTATTAGCAGAAACACTTCATAGCTATATGTAATGGATTTCTTAGACTCCTTCATCCCACATTTGTTTCATCTGTGAAATTTCCTTCAGTGCATTTTTTAATAGAAGATTTTTTTCATATTACTGAAGGTTATGCTCCAAGAGAGCTAATGTGGCCCCGTTTCTTTGATTTAGGCTCCGAAGACAGTCTTTGCTTAGGTTAGGATTCTCCAGAGAAACACAAGCAAAAGGATATCCAAAGGATATATATGAGATTTATTATAGGAATTGGCTCAGGCAATTATGGAGACCAAAAAGTCCCATAATATGTCATCTACAAGCTGGAGAACAAGGAAAGCCAGTAGTATAATTCAGCCTAAGTCCAAAGGTCTGAGGAAAGGAGAATTGATGTTATAAGTTCCAGTAGAAATCTAAAGGTTCAAGAATGGGGGGAAGAGGTGTGATGGTGTAAGTTCCAGTTTCAATCTAAAGGCCTAAGAACCAAAAGCACTGATGTCCAAGGGCAGAAGGAAATGGATGTTCCAAGCAAGGAACAAATTTGCCCTTCCTTTACCTTTTTGTTTTATTCAGTCCCTCAAATGTGTGGACAATGCCACCTGCATTGGTGAGAGTGACCTTTATTCAGTCTCCCAATTCAAATGATAATCATTTCTAGAAAAAGCCTCATAGGCACATCCAGAAATATGCTTTACCAGCTTTCTCAGCATCCCTTAGTCCAGTCAAATGGACACATAATAATAACCATCATGTCTTAGAATCTGAATATTCTTGACTTTGAGTAATAATATTTCTTATTTTCTGTAAGAGACATTAATGCTGCTATTGTTTCATGTCCCTTTCATGAAAGACCATCTGAGTTTGTAATACTTAGATTACAAATCTGATATTTTAGTATGTATATATTGGGATTATTTTTTTAAATTTTCTCTTTATTAGTTGATCTCTTTGTTATTTAATATACTCTTAAGCCATTGAGTTCTGGATTTGTTATTTCCTTTGCTTTTCTCTCAAGTCTTAGTTTCATATATTTTTTTGAATGGGGGTTAGAGAATCCAGAGAGTCACAGCTGAGATCTGCCTCCTTGGAGCAGAACCTGCTAGAGTCATACATTAGTGTGGAAACTTAAATGGTAGTTACAAGGGAATCCTTGTATGAAGGCTGTGGACTGTTAAGAGAATGAGAAATTCATGGGGGTTGCATTGTTAGGGAGCTTTACTTCCTGTAACCCCAACTGTTTCTCACGGTAAAGAACTTTGAAAGGCCCCTTTTTGGCTCTGGCACAGGGAGAGGAAAAGTAACCACTGTGAAATATGCCTACACTGTTCTCCAAAACATCCTATTCTTCAAGGGAAATTACTTTACTGGAACCACATCCCACCTAGGGGGAGGACTTTCTCCAACCCCAGACCCGTTAGCCTGCCTGTTTTAAGTATGGGAGGAGAAAGCTAAGAAGCACTTGTGACATAGTTCCACTAAAAGAGTGATGTGTGTAGAATCAAAAAATTATGGAGTAATTCTTCTTCTCTCCAATCCCTTTCCACCACAGCAACATTCCTTCAAGATAATAAAAGTGAATTACAGCTTAAAAAGACTTTACCTAAGGAAGAGTTTGTAGGGAAGCTCATAGAAGATAAAGGAACCAAAAGAAAGACACTAGAGGAATTGGAAGTCTCTAGCACTAATGGTCACAGCAAACATGGAACACAGCCCAAACCCTAACCAGATCAAGACCAAACTTCACATTAAAGGCCTGCTTGTCAATTTCTATTAACTGATATGTCATGCTTGGCTTTTAATGACAAGAACAAAATTACAAAATATGCTAAAAGCATGAAAAGAACAATTTGAAGGCACAATGCAAGAATCAGAATGAGACTCAGATATGACACATATATTAGAATTATCAGAAAGGGGATTTAAAGTGACTGTTACAGGGGTGCCTGGGTGGCTCAGTTGGTTATATGTCCAACTCTTGATTTCAGCTTGGGTCACGATCTTAGGGTAGTGAGATCAAACCCTGTGTCAGGCTCTGTGCTGGGCATAGAACCTTCTTAAGATTCTCTCTTTCTCCTCTCTCTCTGCCCCTCTGCCCTTCTCTTTCTCTATCCCCCTCTCTAAAAACTAAACAAACAAATAAATAAATGTGACTGTTGGGTATATTAAGGGCTGTAGTGGAAAAAGTAAACAACAATCAAGAGGTCAATAGTATAAAGCAGAGAAATGGAAACTTTAAGACAAATCAAAAAGAAATGCTGGAAATAAAAATCTCTATAACAGAAATGGAGAATGCCTTAAATGAGCCAATTAGTAGAGTGGATAAGGCTGATGTAAGAATTACTGAGCTTGAAAACAAAAAGTTTGCAAACTGAAATGTAAAGAGAAAAATAAAAACAATAAAACAGCTCTACCAAAACCGTACAAACAACAGAACATCCAAAAATCTGAGAGAATTTTCAGAGGTGTCACATAAGTATATGAGAAGTGGAATATGAGAAGTGGAGAGATAATGGAAGAGATTTAAATATGTAAGTAATATTGAGAATTTTCCAAAATTGATGACAGATACTCAATAATAGATTTAAGAAGGTTAGAGAATGTCAAGAAGGATAAATACTCAAAAATCTATACCTGGGCAATATCATATTCAAACTACTGAAAACCCAAAACAAAGATGAAATCTTGAAAGAAGCCAAAGAATGAAAAAAATGTATATAGAGAAACAAAGATAAGCAAGAAGCAAACTTTGTTACAAAATTATGAAAAGAAGAAGAGAGTGGAGTAAATTGTCTAAGACTTTGAAAGAAAGCCTTCACTAACCTAGAATTCTATAACCAGCAAAATTATCCTTCAGAAGTGAAGAAGAAATTAGGATTTTTTTCATACAAACAAAGCCTAAGGGAATTTATTGTCAACCTTCCTGCCCCAAAAGAAATGATAATAGTTCTTTGGTGAGAGGGAAAAATATAGGGCATAAACTTGGATCTCTATAAAACAAGGAAGAGTGTAAGAGAAGAAATAAATGAAGATAAAATAACATTAATTTTAAAAATATTTTATTTATTTATTTTGAGAGAGGGAGTGGGAGAGAGAGAGAGCATGTGTGAGCATAAGCAGGGAGAGGGATGAGGGAGAGGGAGAAGCAGACTCCCTGCTGAGCATGTCGCCAGATGCAGGGCTTGATCCCAGGACCCCAAGATCGTGACCTGAGCTGAAGTCAGAGGCTTGACCAACTGAGCTAACCAAGTACCCCAACATTAATTGTTTTATACTAATCTTTTTTTTATTATACCAATCTTAACTATATAAAACATGAGAGGAATAAGAATGTGTCGGGGGATGATTATATATGGATAAGTGAAATAAATGACAGAAATGTCATAATGGACAGGAGGGAGTAATTGGGGCTATTTTGTTTTAAAGTACCTGCCCTACACAGTGAGGCAGATTTGGATTATTTTGAAATGTATATTGAAAACTCTATAGAAATTACTACATTAAAAATAATTACAATTGATATGCAGAGAGAGGAGAAACATAGAATCATAGAAAATGCTCATTTAAAACCAGAGAAGGCAGAAAAAGGGGAGGAGAACAAATAATAAAAGCCACGAATAGAAAAAAGGCAATAAATATCAATATCACCATTTCAGCAAATGACAAAACAAACAAGCAGAAAAATCATTACGGATATATTTGACTTAAGCAGTACTACCAATTAGCTTGATTTAATTAAAATTTTGTAGAATATTCCATCCAACAACAGAATTCTCATTCTTCATAAGCTGTGTTGAATGTTCATCAACATGCATTGACTCTGAGCTATAACATACACTTTAACAAATTTAAAAGAATAAAAGTCATACAAAGAATGTTTTCAGACCATAATGGAATTAAACAAGAAAGCAGTAACAGGTAGATAGCTGGAAAAAAACCCCCAAAATTTGGAGATTAGATAACACAATTCTAAATATCAGACAGATCAAAGAGAAATTTCAAGAGAAAATTAAAAATATTTTGAATAAGTGAAAATAAAAACATAATTTATCATAGTTTGTGGGATGTAGTAAAAGCAGTGTTTAGAGGGAAATTTATAGCATTTGTATATATTTGACAAGAATAAAGAGATAAAATCAGTCACAGGAAACTAGAAAGAAAAGGAACAATTTTAGACTAAAGCAAGCAGAAGAAAATCAATAATAAAAATTAGGGCAGAAAAAAAAATTAAAAAAAAAATTAGGGCAGAAATCAATGCAACTGAAAACCGGAAAACAATAGAGGACATCAGAAGGACAAAAAAAAAAAAATGGTTCTTTGAAAAGATCAATAAATGCATTGATAAACCTCTCTTCAGCAAGAAAACACACAAATAACCACTTTTAGAAATGAGAGGTCATCACTATTAATCCCATGGAGATTGAAAGAATAATAAATACCATGAATAACTCTATTCCTACATATTGAAAATTTAGATAAAATGGACTAATTCCTTGAAAGTCACAAAGTACTAAAATGCACTGAGGGAAAATAAATAACATGAATAGGCCTATGTTCATTAAAACATTGATTAGAACATTCATAACCTACTAAAAAAGAGAGCTCCAGGCCTAAATGGTTTTATTGATGAATTTTGCCAGACATTGAAGGAAGAAATGATACCAAATCTCTACAATCTATTCCAGAAAATGAACTCATTCGATGAGGCCAGAATTTCCCTAATAACTAAACCAAAAACATTATAAGAATGCAAAATTATAGGGATGCCTGGGAGGCTCAGTAGTTGAGCTTCTGCCTTCAGCTCAAGGGATGACCCTGGAGTCCCGGGGTCCCAGGATAGAGTCCTGCATCAGGTTCCCTTTAGGGAGCCTACATCTCCTTCTGCCTGTGTCTTTGCCTTTCTCTCTGTGTCTCTCATGAGTAAATAAATAAAAAATCTTAAAAAAAAAGAATGTAAAATTACAGACTAGTATCTCCTTTGAACAGAGATACAGAAATCCTCAAAAAAAATTAGCAAATAAAATTGTGCAACATATACTAAGAAATAAGTAAATTGGGATTTATTCCAGATATGCAACACTGGTTTACCATTTGAAAGTAAATCAGTGCAAGCTATCACACCAACAGAGAAGAACAATCATGCATTCTTCTCATTTGATGCAGGAAAAGCATTTGGCAATATCTAATACTCATTCATGGTAAAAACGTGTAGTAAACTGGAAATAAAGGGAAACATCCTCATCTCGAAGATTTCAGCCTATTGCTAACATATTTTATAGTAAGAAGCTAGATGCTTTCTGTCTAAGGTCAGGACCAAATAAGAATGTCCTATCTGACCAGTCTTATTCAAAACTGTACTAGAAATCCTAGCGAGTACGATAAGACAAAAAAACAATACAAAACAACAACAAAAAAGGAATGAAGGTAAACAGTTTGGAAAGGAAGAAATAAAACAATTTTATTTTCAGATGACATGATTGTCTGTGCAGAAAATCCCAAGAAATCTATGAAAACAAAACAAAACAAAACAACATCAAAAATTCTTTTTTTATATGTATATTTTTTATTGGAGTTCGATTTGCCAACATATAGTATAACACCCTGTGCTCATCCTGCCAAGTGCCCACCTCAGTGCACATCACCCAGTCACCCTGTTCCCCCACCCACCTCCCTTCCACTACCCTTCGTTCGTTTCCCAGAGTTAGGAGTCTCTCATGTTCTGTCACCCTCTCTGATTTTTCCTACTCATTTTCTCTACCTTCCCTATAATCCCTTTCACTATTTCTTAAAAAGATTTTATTTATTTATTCATGAGACACACACACACACACACACACACACACAGAGAGAGAGAGAGAGAGAGAGAGAGAGGCAGAGACACAGGCAGAGGGAGAAGCAGGCTCCATGCAGGGAGCCCAACGTGGGACTTGATTGTTTCACTATTTTTTATATTCCCCATATGAGTGAAACCATATAATGTTTGTCCTTCTCCTATTGACTTACTTCACTCAGCGTAATACTCTCCAGCTCCATTCACGCAAAGCAAATGGTGGGTATTCATCGTTTCTAATGGCTAATATTCCACTGTATACATAGATACAGCTTCTTTATCCATTCATCTTTTGATGGACACCGAGGCTCCCTGCAAGGTTTGGTTATTGTGGACATTGCTGCTAGAAACATTGGGGTGCAGATGTATTGGCTTTTGATTGCATCTGTATCTTTGGGGTAAATCCCCAGCAGTGCAATGTCTGGGTCGTAGGGCAGATCTATTTTTAACTCTTTGAGGAACCTCCACACAGTTTTCCAGAGTGGCTGTACCAGTTTCCACTCCCACCAACAGTGCAAGAGAGTTCCCCTTTCTCCACATCCTCTCCAACATTTGTTGTTTCCTGTCTTGTTAATTTTCCCCATTCTCACTGGTGTGAGGTGGTATCTCATTGTGGTTTTGATTTGTATTTCCTTGATGGCCAGTGATGCAGAGCATTTTCTCATGTGCTTGTTGGCCATGTCTATGTCTTCCTCTGTGAGATTTCTGTTCATGTCTTTTGCCCATTTCATGATTGGATTGTTTGTTTCTTTGCTGTTGAGTTTAATAAGTTCTTTATAGATCTTGGATACTAGCCCTTTATCTGATAGGTCATTTGCAAATATCTTCTCCCATTCTGTAGGTTGTCTTTCTTTGAGTTTTGTTGACTGTTTCCTGTGCTGTGCAGAAGCTTTTTAACTTGATTAAGTCCCAATAATTCATTTTTTGCTTTTGTTTCCCTTATCTTCATAGATGTATTTTGTAAGAAGTTGCTGTGGCCAAGTTCAAAAAGGGTGTTGCCTGTGTTCTTTAGGATTTTGATGGATGCCTGTCTCACATTTAGATCTTTCATCCATTTTGAGTTTATTTTTGTGTATGGTATAACACAATGGTCTAGTTTCATTCTTCTGCACGTGGCTGTCCAATTTTCCCAGCACCACTTATTGAAGAGACTGTCCTTTTCCCAGTGGATAGTCCTTCCTGCTTTGTCGAATATTAGTAAACAGAGAGTTGAGGGCCCATTTCTGGGTTCTCTATTCTTTTCCATTGATCTCTGTGTTTGTTTTTGTGCCAGTACCACACTGTCTTGATGACCACAGCTTTGTAGTACAACCTGAAATCCAGCATTGTGATGCCCCTGGCTCTGGTTTTCTTTTTCAGTATTCCCCTGGATGTTCAGGGTCTTTTCTGATTCCACGCAAATCTTAAGATGATTTGTTCCAACTCTCTGAAGAAAGTCCATGGTATTTTTATAGGGATTCCACTGAATGTGTAAATTGCCCTGGGTAGCATTGATATTTTCACAATATTAATTCTTTCAATCCATGAGCATGGAATGTTTTTCATCTCTTTGTGTCTTCCTCAATTTCTTTCAGAAGTGTTCTGTAGTTTTTAGGGTATAGATCCTTTACCTCTTTGGTTAGGTTTATTCCTAGGTATCTTATGCTTTTGGGTGCAATTGTAAATGGGATTGACTCCGTAACTTCTCTTTCTTCAGTCTCATTGTTAGTGTATAGAAATGCTACTGATTTCTGGGCATTGATTTTGTACCCTGCCACGCTGCTGAATTGCTGTATGAGTTCTAGCAATCTTGGGGTGGAGTCTTGGGTTTTCTAAGTACAGTATCATGTCATCTACAAAGAAGGAGAGATGACTTCTTCTTTGCCAATTTGAATGCCTTATATTTCTTTTTGTTGCCTGATTGCTGAGGCTAGGACTTCTAGTACTATGCTGAATAGCAGTGGTGAGAGTGGACATCCCTGTCTTGTTCCTGATCTTAGGGGAAAGGCTCCCAGTATTTCCCCATTGAGAATGATATTTGCTATGGGGTTTTCATACATGGCTTTGAAGATGCTGAGGAATGCTCCCTCTATCCCTACACTCTCAAGAGTTTTGATCAGGAATGGATGCTATATTTTGTCAAATGCTTTCTCTGCATCTATTGAGAGGATCATATGGTTCTTGTTTTTTCTCTTGTTGATATGATCTATCACATTGATTGCTTTATGAGTGCTGAACCAGCCTTGCATCCGGGGGATAAATCCCACTTGGTCATGGTGAATGATCTTCTTACTGTACTGTTGGATCCTATTGGCTAATATCTTGTTGAGAATTTTTGCATCTGTGTTCATCAGGGATATTGGTCTATAATTCTCCTTTTTGGTGGGGTCTTTGTCTGGTTTTGGAATTAAGGTGATGCTGGCCTCATAGAACGAGTTTGGAAGTATCCATCTCTTTCTATCTTTCTGAACAGCTTTAGTGGAATAGGTATGGTTTCTTCTTTAAACATTTGATAGAATTCCCCTGGGAAGCCATCTGGCCCTGTACTTTTGTGTCTTGGGAGGTTTTTGATAACTGCTTCAATTTCCTCCCTGGTTATTGGCCTGTTCAGGTTTTCTGTTTCTTCCAGTTCCAGTTTTGGTAGTTTGTGGTTTTCCAGAAATGCATCCATTTCTTCTAGATTGCCTAATTTATTGGTGTATAGCTGCTCATAATATGTTTTTTAAATTGTTTGTATTTCCTTGGGATTGGTCTGATCTCTCCTTTTTCATTCATGATTTTATTAATTTTAGTCTTTTCTCTTTTGTTTTTAATAAGGCTAACTAATGGTTTATCTGTCTTATTAATTCCTTCAAAGAACCAACTCCTGGTTTTGTTGTTCTACAGTTCTTCTGGTCTCTATTTCATTGAGTTCTGCTCGAATCTTTATTAACTCTCTTCTTCTTCTTGGTATAGGTTTTATTTGCTGTTCTTTCTCCAGTTCCTTTAGGTGCAAGGTTAGCTTGTGTATTGGAGTTCTTTCCAATTTTTTGAGGGATGCTTGTATTGAGATGTATTTCCCTCTTAGGACTGCTTTTGCTGTATTTCAAAGATTTTGAATGGTTGTATCTTCTTTCTCATTAGTTTCCATGAATCTTTTTAATTCTTCTCTAATTTCCTGGTTGACCCTTTCATCTTTTAGTAGGATGGTCTTTAACCTCCACATGTTTGAGTTTCTTCCAAATTTCTTCTTGTGATTGAGTTCAAGTTTCAAAGCATTATGGTCTGAAAATATGGAGGGGGAAAATCCCAATCTTTTGGTATCAGGTTGAGACCTGATTTGTGACCCAGTATGTGGTCTATTCTGGAGAAAGTTCCATGTGCACTTGAGAAGAATGTGTATTCAGTTGCGTTTGGATGTAAAGTTCTGTAAATATCTGTGAAATCCATCTGGTCCTGTGTTTCATTTAAAGCTCTTGTTTCTTTGGAGATGTTGTGCTTAGAGGATTTGTCATTTGCAAAAAGTGCCGTGTTGAAGTCTCCTACTATTAGTGTATTATTATCTAAGTATGTCTTTACTTTGGTTATTAATTGATTGATATATTGGCAGCTCCCACATTAGGGGCATAAATATTCATGATTGTTAGGTCCTCTTGTTGGATAGGTCCTTTAAGTATGATATAGTGTCCCTCTTCATCTCTTACTACAGTCTTTGGGATAAGCTTTAATTTATCTGATATGAGGATTGCTACCCCAGCTTTCTTTTGAGGACCATTTGAATGGTAAATGGTTCTCCAAACTTTCATTTTCAGGCCAGTGAAAATGAAACCTAAGGACACCTCATTTTCAGGAGGTGTCCTTAGGTCTAAAATGAGTCTCTTGTAGACAGCAAATAGATGGGTCTTGCTTTTTTATCCAGTCTGAAACCCTGTGTCTGTTGATGGGATCATTTAGCCCATTCACATTAAGAGTAACTATTGAAATATATGAATTTAGTGTCATCGTAATACATAATCAGTCCTGTTTTTGTGGATTATTTCTTTGGACTTCCTCTTTCTTTTACAGGGTCCCTTAAAATTTCTTGCAGAGCTCGTTTGGTAGTCACATATTCTTTCAGTTTCTGCCTATCTTGGAAGCTCTTTATCTCTCCTTCTATTCTGAATGAGAGCCTTGCTGGATAAAGTATTCTTGGCTGCATGTTCTTCTCATTTAGTACCCTGAATATATCCTGTCAGCCTTTTCTGGCCTGCTTTGTGTCTGTGGAGAGGTCTGCTGTTAATCTGATATTTCTCCCCATATGAATTAGGAATCTCTTGTCTCTTGCTGCTTTAAGGATTTTCTCTTTATCTTTGGAATTTGCAAGTTTCACTATTAAATGTCGAGGTGTTGAACATTTTTTATTAATTTTGGTGGGGCAGGCCTCTCTATCTCCTGGGTCTTAATGCCTGTTTCCCTCCCCAAATTAAGGAAGTTCTCAGCTATGATTGGTTCAAAATTGCTTTATGGCCCTCTGTTCCTGTCTGTGTTTTCTGGAACCCCAATTACACATAGATTCTTCCTTCTGAGGCTATCATTTATTTCCATTAGCCTTTCCTCATGGTCTCTTAATTGGTTTTCTCTTTTTTTCCTCAGCTTCCTTCCTTGCCATCAACTTTTCTTCTATGTCGCTCACTCTTCTATGTCATTAACCCTAGTTGTGAGGACATCCAGTTTGGATTGCATCTCATTTAATTGATTTTTAATTTCAGCCTGATTGTATCTAAATTCTGCAGTAATGAAGTGTCTAGAGTCCTTTTTGCTTTTTTTCAGAGCCACTAGTAGCTTTATGATTGTGCTTCTGAATTGGCTTCTGACATTGAATTGTAATCCATATTCCGTAACTCTGTGGCAGAGAGTACTATTTCTGATTCTTTCTTTGGTGGTGAGTTCTTCTTTCTAGTCATTTTGTTCAGTGCAGGGTGGCTGTATGAGTGGGCTGAGTCAGAAATATCAACCATGAGCTAAGTAAATGTCACCCTAGATGATTCTGACGAGGTCAGAGACCAGAAAATGAAAATAAACATCAGAATAAAATAAAAGGACCACTAAAATGAAAAACAAATTGTAAAACAAAGTATTAAAAAAATAAAAGTTCAAGAATCCCAAAGAAGAAGAAAAGAAAGAAGAGAAAAGAGCAAAAGTAAAGAGAAAAAAAAAAGAGAAGAAAAAAGGGGGGACTGGGAGATGGTGGTGGTGACAAAGTTGTAGTGAAGGGAGAATGTAGTCTACCTGAGGGGTCCTAGAGGATGATCCTCTTGGTTCTGAGTGTGTTAAGTTCTGTATGTTAGAAGATGCTCAGTCCTAAATTTATATAAACCTGAAATACTTGTAGAGGGCCCCAACGTTGACCACCAAAACATAAATGAGATAAAAGAGGGTGGCAGAATGGGAATGAAGAGAGAATATAATCTCACAGAATGAACCAGCATGGTATACCACTTGCTTCTGGGTGCATACTAGTCATGTTTTAGAGGGTATTAACTTCCACCGTTGTAGAAAAAAATGAGGCAGAGAAACCAAAAACACAAAAGAAAAAACATATCTTTATATCTCCCAAAATTAAATTGAGTATGTTGAAGGGAATCTAGAAGTGGAAGATATATCTAAGACATGTAATTGTAGAAATATGAAAGTCAAAAAGGAAGAAACTTAAAAATGAAGAGGTGGTAAAATATTGTAGTTAAGGTGGGAAAAGAGAAAAAAATCGGAAATTTTTAGTCTGTTATAAAAACGAGTTGTACTAGAAAAAGGTCAAAAAAGGGGGGAGACCTTCTAGCTCTATATACTGTAAATCCCTCGACTTCCCCTGGAGCTTTCCAGCCCTGCTTGGTCAAGAACTTGCTCTTTCCTTATCTTCTGGGGGAGGAGCCTGCTGTGCAGATTCTTAGGTGTGTACACCTGGGAGGGCTGCCCCACGCCCCCGCCAGGTGCCAGGCTCAGTGGAGCTGTTTACCCCGTGAGGCCCCTGTTCTCTCGCGCCCCGATCCATCCTAGGCACAAGGAGGAATGACAACACTGGCCCCCGCCAGCACTCCAGCCCTAGAGTCAGCTCCCGGCAGTAACTACCGCAGCTCCCAGTCCGCACTGGCCTGGATGCTCCCAGGGCTGGGGGGCACTGACCTGCACAGCTCGGGGGCGCCTGGCAGCAGGAGAGTCCTCGCTCTTCTGTGCCCTCCCTGCCCTCACCTGTCCCAGGGGTACCACAGGATCGCTGTGTCCCCTCAGCGCTCTGGGATCTGGGCCTTGTGCTGCTGGAGTCACGCTCCCGAGGCCACCGCTCCCGAAGGCAGCAGGGTGCAGCCCCCTCCGCCCGGAGCCCCCGCCTGACCGACCATCTTCTCCCTGAGGTCCCACCAGCTGCGAGCTCCAGCCCTTTACCAAGATCAGCCCCAGCCAGTGTGTGGGGCACTATCCCCCGGGGGGCACTTCCTCTATTAGTGACTCTGGGAATCTGGAGGCTCCACTGTCCCTCCTGCAAGCCTGCCCAAGTTCCCTGCGAGCGCTTTCCATCCAGGGAAAATTCCATGCAGGTTTTTAAAGTTCTTGCTTCTCCGGGGCTGGGCTTTCCTGTCCCTGAAGCTCTCCCCGCCCAGCCTTAGCCCGGCTCCTCGTGGGGGCCCCTTCCCAGTTTGATTCTTTTTTATTTTACTTTTTTCCACCTTCCTACCTTGTTAGAAGCAAAAACCCTTCTCTCTGTAGTGTTCCAGCTGTAGTCTCTTTAAGTCTCAGGTTGAATTCGTAGGTTTACAGGATGATTTGAAAATTATCTAGGTAAGTTGGTGGGACCAGGTGAGGTGAGGACCCTACTCCTCTGCCATCCTGCCTCACCTCTCAACAGCAAAAATTCAACCCAGTTTCAGGAACTAATAAATGAAGTAGAGCAAAATTGCAGATTACAAGTTTCATATATAAAATTGATTGCTTTCCTATACACTGGAAATGAATAATTAAATTTGAAATAGATAATAGATAATATTTACAAGAGCGTGAAAACAAAAAGAAATATTTAGATATTTTTAGAAATATGTATGAGACATACATGCAGAAAACTATGACATTCTGATGGAAAAAAATCAAAGAAGCTCTAAGTAAGTAGATATACTTTGCTTGTAAATTAAAACATTCGAAATTGGTAAGACACAATTCTTCCCAACTTGATCTATAGATTGAATGCAGTTGCAATAAAAAATCCCAGCTATGTTATAGGTATTGACAAACTGATTTTAAACTTTATATACAGGTCAAAAGATTTAGACTAGCCAACACAACCCTGAAGAAATTGGAAGATTCATTCTATCTGATTTCAAGACTTAATATAAGCTGCAGTAATCAGGATAGGATTATACTGGTAAAGGAATAGATGCTTAGATCAGTGGAGCAGAATGGAGAACCCTGAAATAGACCTATAAAATATAATCAACTGATCTTTGGTGGAGAAGTAAAAGCAATTCAGTCAACAGAGGATAGTATCTTGAACAAATTTTGCTGGAATAATTATCTATCTATATGTAAAAAAAAAAAAAGTTAATTTTAGACAGAAAGCTTGCACTTTTCACATAATTTAACTCAAAATGGGTCAGAGACCTAAATGTGAAATGCAAAACTATACAACTCCTAGAAGATAAAAGCAGAAAACCTAGGTGACATTGGATTTGGCCACCAGTTTTTGGAAACAATACAAAAGTGTAATCTGTGAAAGAAAAAACTGGTAAACCGGACTTCATTAAAATTAAGAACTTCTGCTCTGTGAAAGACAGAATTAGGAGAATGAAAAGACAAGCCCCAAACTGGAGGAAAATATTTGCAAAACACGTAACTGATAATGAACTTGTATCCAAAATATACAAGAAACTTAAAAAATTCAACAATAAGAAAACAAGTAATCCAATTAGAAAATAGGCCTCTGATCTGAAGGGGCAACTAAGCAAAGAGAATACACAGATGGCAAACAAGCATTTGAAAAGATATTCAACTTTCCTTTTAGCCAAAGGCATACATTGTTCCAGATCACCAAGCATGAGTCTTTATCTGGGGGTATTTCTTTTTTCTATGCCAAACCAACTGACCTGTATTGGAATTGAACTCCCAGGTATTAGAAAACAGTACTCCTTTATGAATGCTTATATCTTAATAATGCAATAGAAATATTTTCAGGTGCATTTTCAGTTGGATAGGAAGAAGCTCAGAGATTTAAAAAAAAAAAGGCAGGGAATCTTATTTTAGGGTTTCCTCATGGTACACTTTTTCTTAAGAAACAATCTGGGAACGCCTGGGTGACTCAGTGGTTGAGCGTCTGTCTTTGGCTCAGGTTGTGATCCCGCTGTCCTGGCATCAAGTCCCACATCGGGCTCCCTGCAGGGAGCCTGCTTCTCCCTCTGCCTGTGTCTCTACCTCTTTCTCTGTGTTTCTCGTGAAGAAATAAATAAAATCTTAAAAAAAAAACAATCTGACTTCTTTGATATTCCCTCAAAGAAGATTATAAATATCAGTTTGCTTGTCTCCCATCTCCATTTGCCTGAGAGCTGCGCTTTACTTCTCTAAATGTTTCAGTTGTAAACAGGATGATTCTATTTGTGCATCTTTAAATGAGATGTGATGTCCTCAATGTTCACCATCCCAACTTTTACCTCCACTGGGGAGAGTGGTGCTGTGTGGAGGGCTAGAAGCATTTTTCGATTGTTCTCATTATCACAGAGGGGGGAAAGTGGTCAGTCTGCTGCGGTGGTGACTCAGAAACACGGGATGTGCTTTATTGCTCCTCCAGTGTGTCACAAGTTTACAGTCTGATGAGGTTTTCAATAAAAATATTTTACACTTTTGAGCTGCCTCTCAACTATAGCTCCTAAAGCCCTGTTTTAGAGATCTGAATACCCACAGATGCTGTGTGCAAATGCCATAGATTCAACAAAAGCTGGTGCGAGGATAGGAAATTGATGACACATATATCTGTTTAGCTTCCACCCTCTGGCTTTACCACCCACTGAAATTTTGGCTACAGAAACTGTATCTGTGACTTGTGCTTTGAGCACTGCTATCTACAGGTCAGCAAGTCACCAAGTACTGGCCGCCCCAGGGTCCCCATCTCAAGTATGTGAGATAGTGGACAATGTTATTTAAAATCAAACATCATCCTCTCCACCCATCATTGTTTATATATTCTATTATCAGATCAAAATTATATTGGAATATGGGAGGTGCAGGTTTTGTATAGAAAGTACTTAGGATAGGACCTACCCTTTATGATTATGATAATTGGTGTTAATACTTTATGGTATAGATAATATTCTCACTCTAATATGTTATAGTATATAATGTCCTTTTCTATTTCCTATTGTATTTAAATTTAATTCTACAGTGACTCTGTGAAGTGGGCATTATTTCTAAAGGTTAAACAAAAATAAAAAATGACTTCAAATAAAATATAATCATTGGAAAAAAGGGTTTCATAATACAGAAAGAATTTATTTTTGATGTTTGATGGCTGACAGCTTTTGATTCCCCACCTCTCCCCTTTGCCTCACATCTAGGAAAGATAAAAAAAAAATGCACTCCCCCTTTAATCATAATAAATCACTAAGCTGCTTTTCACCTTTCTCTCAACTTTTTTTCACTCTAGAGAGAACCTGAGCTCTTCTCTTGGGAAATCATTTTGCTCTTTACTATGTGAATAGTAAACTTTATTTTGTAACTGTTATTCTTATGTGTCATTCATTCTGTCATCCATAATAAATTCCTGTGCTGGAGCAGCCCAGCATCTAGCAGGGGATGTTAGGTGCCCAGATATCTTAGTTTTAGGAAAGGTGATGCTTTATTCCTTCAAGCATGTGGTCATTGCAGACAGCAACCAAAAGTATTGTGCTTAACTCATGGCTAAGAACTGAAAGATGAACAAGACATGGTTTCTTTTCTTCCCTTCAGTAGTAATAGCCCATAGAAAAGGAAGATGTTTAAAAAAAAAAAATCACAGGGATGCCTGGGTGGCTCGGCACTTGAGTGTCTGCCTTCAGCCCAGGGCGTGATCCTGGAGTCCCTGGGATCGAGTCCCACATCGGGCTGCCTGCATGGAGCCTGCTTCATTCCCTCTGCCTATGTCTCTGCCTTTTTCTGTGTCTCTCATGCTTAATAAAGTCTTTTTAAAAAATCACAAAGTAATGTCATCGGGAGTATGTACAAAATACTGTACAGGGAATGCAGGAGAGTGAAGGCTCTTCTTCCTGGTTTGGACAGTATGTGTGTAGAGACAGAAAAGCCTGAAAGAGAATGGAATGCTGAAAGAATTCTATTCAGCTTTATTTGGCTGGAGAACAGGGTGAGTGCAGTGAGATGCAGTTGGCAAGGCCCTTGAAGGCTCTGCTGGTAAATTATCCTGAGGATATTGGTGAGCTATTGAAGGGCTTTAAGAAAGAAAGAAAAGAAATAAAAGAAGACTGCTTCTATTTTAAACAGCTTTGATGGCAGTTTGGAAGACAGGTTGGAGATAGAAAACTAATTTAGACGGACACTGTCTCTGTCCAATAAGTGGTGATTGATGAAGGAGCAGAAGGCAAGCTGAGGACAAAAAGCACAAACTTGCAACCTGCAAACACCGCTCCACCTCACCCCCCATCCAAGGGGGGATCTGTGTAACATTCCTCAGCCCTTTCTGGCTGCCCTAAAGCTAAGGGAAGGAAAAATATAAGTGGTTAACTTATAGAGATCACAGTCCTGCAAGACACAAGTCTCCCTCAGTTACAAATGTCTTAGTGATTTACAAGAAAAGAGCATTCTTATCAATAACCTAACTTCCAGAGGAAAATGTAAATAAAATTAAATGTCCTTATAGGTTGCAGCTCATTGACAGATATTTGAGGCAAGCAGAGTATAATGTTCCTCCAGGAAGCTCCAGTTGTCTTAATGTTACTGTCTTCCTAGAGGGAAAAGCAACCTTAGTTTGACAATAGCAAGGCCTCTGGTATCCTGTGAGTCTTCTTTAGCATATAAAAATCCTTTTGGAACTTCCCTTATCTTTCCAGGTCCACCCCACCCGTTACAACCCTGGTGCAGCAGTTCTTTCTGCCCACAGGTCCTGTCCTCATGCTTTAATAAAACCACCATTTTGCACCAAAGAAGTCTCAAGAGTTCTTTCTTGGTCTTTGGCTCCAGGCCTCACCCCACCAGACCTCACCTACATTCAAAAACTACATCAGTGAAGATGGCTGAGTCAAAACAAGAGCAAGGAAAACGGTTAGAGGAAGGCAAATGTACCAGGTATTGTTCTAGGAGGTGGAGTATAATGGTGAAAAAGGACAGAGAAATACTTTTTTTTTTTTAAGATTTATTTATTTATTCATGAGAGACACAGACTAAGAGAGGGAGAGGCAGAGACAATAGGCAAAGAGAGAAGCAGGCTCCTTGCTTGCGGGAGCCTGATGCGGGACTTGATCCTGGATCCCGGGATCATGACTTGAGCCGAAGGCAGGTACCCAACCGCTGAGCCACCCAGGTGTCCCCATTACAATGTTTTAAACAAAAATGTGACATGATCTGACTTTCAAAAAGTAGTGTTTTGGATATGGGTATGTTGTTTAGAAGGAGCCTGATAGGGCTTGCTGCAGAATGCATGAAGAGGTCTGGGAAAGGGAGGAGTCAAGACTCAATGCTGTGCTTTTTGCGAGAGCAGCTGGGTTAAGTGGTGCCATTTGTTGAAATTGGAAACACCTGGGGAATGATTGTGGGGTGAGGGGCGGTGTGTAAACCAAAAAACCTATTTTATATTAGGAGAATCAAAAGCTTCTAAGGGATATTTTATGCTCCATTGGTCCCATAGCCAAGCCAGGCTCTTTAATTGGTTATAGCAGTTGTGAGATGTCAAAGAAGCTGGTCCTGGGTGCCATCAGGGAAGTGTTAAACTCTAACAGCACATTATACATAATTAGTATACTCATTGTTATCTTGGCCAAGAATCAGTACCTGACTTCCAGTTGTCCCTGAAGATGAGCAAGGAACTCTTCTGGGTCAGCTGTAATATAACTCTATGTTACACATTCCACCCACCTGACTTTTGGTCAGGGCTTCTTAATTATACTTTGCTCATTATCAGTCTTTTTCCTGAATCTTTTGCACCATTTATGGAACAACAACAACAAAAAAGCAAAAATACAAATGGTAAAATATAAGTTATTTGGTTCATGCAATAGAGTATAGGGATTGTTTTAAAGAAATATTTCAGTTTTCCAAATATCCAGCACAGATATGTTTGTAATCATGCACATATGCATATATTTATCAACTCTTTTACTTCCTTTCGTCACCAGAATGTGAATTTCATGTATGGTGTCAATAGGTTGATTTAGTATAAAGAAGAATTGATTGTCAAGTAAATATCCTTCTCTGGCCAATCAACTTCCATTGGAAGAACAACATAGGGTTTTTTTGTTTTGTTTTGTTTTGTTTTGTTTTTTTAATAATAAATTTTTTATTGGTGTTCAATTTACCAACATACAGAATAACACCCAGGGCTCATCCCGTCAAGTGCCCCCCTCAGTGCCCGTCACCCATTCACCCTCACCCCCCGCCCTCCTCCCCTTCCATCACCCCTAGTTCATTTCCCAGAGTTAGGAGTCTTTATGTTCTGTCTCCCTTTCTGATATTTCCCACACATTTCTTCTCCCTTCCCTTATATTCCCTTTCACTATTATTTATATTCCCCAAATGAATGAGAACATACAATGTTTGTCCTTCTCTGATTGACTTACTTCACTCAGCATAATACCTTCCAGTTCCATCCACGTTGAAGCAAATGGTGGGTATTTGTCGTTTCTAATGGCTGAGTAATATTCCATTGTATACATAAACCACATCTTCTTTATCCATTCATCTTTCGATGGACACCTGAGCTCCTTCCACAGTTTGGCTATTGTGGACATTGCTGCTATAAACATCAGGGTGCAGGTGTCCTGGTGTTTCATTGCATCTGAATCTTTGGGGTAAATCCCCAGCAGTGCAATTGCTGGGTCGTAGGGCAGGTCTATTTTTAACTCTTTGAGGAACCTCCACACAGTTTTCCAGAGTGGCTGCACCATTTCACATTCCATATGGGGGTTTTAATTTAATTTCCTGATATACTTGATCATTGACGTCCGTGTTATGATAGTTTTTTTAAAAATCAAATTATTTTTACTAATAACTTCATTATTATACCAAAGAGTAGTTACATTATGAATTAGGCTAAGATCATTACAAAATGTCAGTTAAAATTAATTTCTCGACAAGAGTAGTCCTTGCCTATGTAACAAATTATCATGGATTGGATCATAAATTTAAGGGCCAGATCTCATAAGTTCTGATTTCAAGTCTCTTATTGGCATAACCATATGTCTCCCATTTCATACTACAAGATTGCACTGATAAAATTCCCCAAAGGACCATATGTTTTAAGTGATACCTATCTTCCCCTAATCTGTAAAATTCTAGCTAACTGTTCTGTGTTTCCAGTTCTAACTAACTGCACTATTTGGATATGTTTGATTTTTGTTATGCATAGGGACTTGGCAATTAATTAGCTAAAACAAACTATGTTCTCCATTTAAGAATTTTATTCCTTGTACTTTTGCTACCAAGGCCCTGGATCATAGCCCTTTAGATACTTCTGTTTCCATCTGAAGGAACATACTTAACAGTCCCTCTTTGATCAGTATGCAGGCTGCTTTCCATATTTGTACTCTAGTAGGTTAACTATCTGTTTAATTATTATCCATTTTTATAAAGCTGTGTTCTCTCCAGGCCACTTGCTGTTCTTTTCCTTATTCCCGAAATAGCATTCCTTTTAAGCAGCAAGTATAGGCCAATAAATCTTTATCCCTAGTATGACTCATTGTATTAGGGTCAAATTTGGCTTGTCTTATAACTTCCAGATCTATGTCAACTTTCTCAATATTCATTTAGAGCATTTTGACCAGTACTAGTTCCTTGAACAAATATGTTATTATCATAGAATGTGTATTGCTTAACTACAGGTTGAATATATATTTTGGAACCAAAAATGTTGAGTTCCCCATATAGGTACTAGTAATATCCAAATATATTTTGAGTATGTGCATCTTTGGGTGGAGGTCCAATACACTGTCAGAATTTTGAAATGTTAAGAATTACTGTTCCCAGGATCATTCCTGGCATCATTAATGCCAGTTGTTTAGTGGATCACTCATTTCTCAAATATCCATTGCCATATTACTTTCCAAGATTGAGAGTATTGGAGGAACATATTTATGTGGGAAAAAAATTATGGCCTTGGGGCATTGTCAAGCAATAGAAAATATTAGTCTAACTCAGGAGCAAGATTAGCTGTAGAGATGCTGATTTGTAGTCTTGAGAGAGAAAATGATAGTTGAGTTTTCTATAGATAGGAAAATGGAATCCCCAAAGGAGTTTCTAGAATGAGAAAAGGACAGCATTTGAAAGGAGGAGGAAGACAAAGAACAAGCAAAGACAATGGAGCTTGAGCAGCCCTGATAATACAGGAAGAAGACCTGAGTTAGAAAAGATGGAGCAGTTAAACTTAAAGCTATAGCTGCTATCTGGTCACTTTGTTTTCCTTTTGTCAGTAGACCAGTAAGCAAAAAAGATGTTGCCATATTGAAAAGGTTAATGGACTTTAATCATTAAGATAATTTAAGACTACTGCTAACTAATGGGTTAGGAAGCATAAATACCCTAAACAGGTCACAGAGGAATGAATGGTGAGCAAAGCCACTTCTACTTCTATACCTTGGCTCCCTGACACATGTATTTTCCTACCTGAGGCTATATAACCATGTAGCGGTGTTTGATTTAAAGTGTATACCTCATCCTAAAGGGTAATGCCCCATCCTACAATGGTGTCATCTCCCTACTGGCACCTCAGTGGCAACCTAGAGTCCATTCCTTTCTAATGGAACTTCTAGACAGTGTGGTAGTCGTAGGAGCAGTGTACCCCTCAGTTATTTCTTTTCCACCATTTCTCCTCTGCTGTAAAGTGATTCCTTGGTCCAGGTTGATATTATGTGGGATTCCAATCTGGTCATCAATATTCAAATTCTTGAGTATTGTGGGTAAGGCAAACCCAGACCAAGAGTGTATGTTTGTCCTGACTAGATTAAATACAGATTTTTCCTGAGTGGAAAGTGTCCTATATAGTCAATTTGCCACCAAGTGGTAGGTTAGTCTCCTTGAGGGATGATTTTTGCAATGTTCTCTGTTGCTGCCAGGTCCAAAATAAAGCAGCAGTAATTACTAGATAAGCTTTCAAGAGGAGGAGTCCATTATGCAATTAGATCCATTCATATTCTCCATCTCTACCACTCTGGCCACTCTATTTATAAGACTGTTGATGCATCTACAAGATGATGCATCTACAAGATGGCCACAGAGTCTGGCTGACATTTACTGGCTAAATCAGCTTGATGTTTTTAAGGTTTCTTTTGCAGTGGATTCTCTCTGGTTGGCATAGAAACATGCCATAGGACAATTCCACACTTGGTATCCATTCCCATGGGCCCATCCACATGCCTTTTACCCAGACCTTCTTATACCTAGTCTTAAAATATTGCTTGTTCCAGGGTCCTGATCAGTCAGACAGCCAAGTTCATTAGACCATATATCCTAATGCCAGGCCACTTTTTCTTTCCTTAACTTATTTTTCAGGGCTACTCTGTAGTGTAACAGCAATTTATTTTCAGCTTACACCCACATACTGGACTCTATTCATGTATCAATGTTGGAGTTTTCCATTCTTCATCAACAAGTTGTACAAAACCCTCCATGAGTACATAGGTGTGAAATAGGGGAGAGACATTGCTATAGCAGTGACAGATGACATGGGAATTAGGAGTACAGATTTGTGCGGTTCTCTTGTGATCTCTGGACCTATTCAAATTTGATCCCAGGTGTGTCACATCCCTATTATGGTGGATTGCTGCTAGGGCCACCTGACCTTATCATTTGTTGGGTCTGTTAGTATCACCAGTGTGCCAGTAAATGTTTAATTATCATCTCTGAAAAAAAAAACAACACCTTAGTTTGTGGCTTTTGCTGAATTTTGTATTGTAAATATTCCCACCCACTGCTGATTTCAAGCTGCCAAAATGGTGTCACGGAGATGTGCTGGTATAAACTCTCTCTAGCACATCACTATATCTCACTGGTGATAGAGGTTTTGGCCACTTGATGTCACTTGGGGTCCTGTGGTTTGATGCTCAATGTCATGGTAGGAGTGGTATGTCAATAGTTGATACTTTTCTGCCACAGATGTCATAGCTTTTCTCTAGAACCCTGGGAATGTGTACTGTATATAACATATTTTGCTACCACAAACAATTCTAGTACTGTGAGTGATGTGGACCAATCAAGAATCCTAGACCTTATGCAGTACCTTTCCTTACCTTGGGTTCCACTCAAAACTAATAACTTTCTACATCATCTGACAAATGGGTCATAGTAGTATTTTCAGACATGTTAAATGCTGCCTCTAGGCTGTCTTAAGGAAGCCTGTCAAGCATTTTGGTTCGTTTTAGTCCTAGGAGTTGCAAAGTAATAACTTATGCTTTATTTTTGAATATACCAAGAAGCCCAGAACACTGGGCCCCTAGGAACTATACCTATGTAGCAGGATTCTAATTCTGGGTTTTGTCTCCTTCTGGAACATGCATGTCTACTTTCTAAGTAGCATGTCTTGCTACTTCCTGCTTATCAGGTAGACTAACATGACATCATCAAGATAGTGGGCCCATGTGATTATTTGTATAATGTTCAGATGACCAAAGGCTCTCCTGACCATATTGTGACAGAGAGAAAGAGAATGGACATAGCCCAGCGACAAGACTGTAAGCGTGCTCTGTTATCAGTCCATGTGAATGTGAGCTTCTTCTGATTCTTTTTCCTTGATAAAAATGAGAAAGAAAACATTTGCCAGTTCAGTGGTGCCATACCAAGTAGCCAACACTATTAAGCTGATCTGGTAAAGATACCACATCTGGTAAAGCAGCTGTAATTGAGATGAATGCTTGCTTAACTTGTGGTGGTCAGTTATAGTCTTCTTCCTGTAGACTCTTTAGTTTCAAAAGGGACAAGACTAGTACATTAATAGGGCCTTACTTGGGACCACCACTGCTATATCCTTTAAGATTTTGAGGGTGGCACTGATTCTTGCCATCTTTTGAGATGCTATTGTGGGTTGAATTGTATCCCCCAAGAGTTGTTTTGAAGTCCTAACCCCTTGTACCTATGAATGTGATTATATTTTGAAATAAGGTTATTCCAGGTGTAATTAGTTAAGATGAGATCATACTGGAGAAGGGTGGGCCCTTAATAGGAGAGATGTCCTTATAAGAAGATGGAGATTTATTTATTTATTTATTTATTTATTTAAATTTATTTTTTATTGGTGTTCAATTTGCCGACATATAGAATAACACCCACTGCCTATCCCATCAAGTGCCCACCTCAGTGCCCATCACCAACTTACCCCCACCCCCCGCCCACCTCCCCTTCCACCACCCCTAGTTCATTTCCCAGAGTTAGGAGTCTTTCATGTACTGTCTCCCTTTCTGATATTTCCCACTCATTTTTTTCTCCTTTCCCCTTTATTCCCTTTCACTATTTTTTATATTCCCCAAATGAATGAGACCATATAATGTTTGTCCTTCTCCAATTGACTTATTTCACTCAGCATAATACCCTCCAGTTCCATCCACGTCGAAGCAAATGGTGGGTGTTGTTTCTAATGGAAATTTTGACACAGATACAGACATTCAGGGAAGATAGGTAAAGGGGAAAGAGACTGAGGCAGAGACTCGAGTTATGCTACTACAAGCCAAGGAATGCCTGGGGGCTGCCAGAGCTGGAAGAGGCAAGAAGGGATCCTGCTTTACAGGCTTTGGATGATGGCTCTGCTGACTTCGTGGTTTCAGACTTCTAGCCATTGGAACTATGAGAGAATTTCTCTTGTTTAAATGCACCCGGTTTTTGGTACTTTGTTATAGCAGATGTGACACAAATATTTTTTAAGAATGATTATCCTCCTGAAGGGATGGTAGGAGTACTTTCAGGATCTTTCACATGGCTTTCCTACAACAACAGCTCTGACTTTCCAATTCAGAGAACAAGGTTAGAATTCTGCTAATTGCTAAGTGTATTCATTCCAATTATATGTTTGGAAACCAGGGAAATGATCTTCAGTATTCACTGTAAGACAAATGTCGTTGGGTCTCAGTTTCTTAACTAACTTCCATATACCTCTACTTTTAATCAAAGGTCATGATAGTATTTAGGATCTTTGGCTCTCAGTTCAATTTGTATTAAAGAGTTTTCAAAGATCTGAGCAGTCTATAGAACTAGCTGTGGTATTGCCAGATCTTTCCTTTTCTTTAGTTGATGTGTTCTGGGTCAGAGAACTGGGTGTGTGAACACAGATCTTCATTGAAGGTGGCTGACTTCAAACTTTTGCTCATGTGTTCTTTTTTTTTTTTTTTTAAGATTTTATTTATTTATTCATGAGAGACACACACACAGAGGGAGGCAGAGACACAGGCAAAGAGAGAAGCAGGCTCCATGCAGGGAGCCCGATGTGGGACTTGATCCCTGGACCCAGTATCACGCCCTGAGTCAAAGGCAGCCGCTCAACCGCTGAGCCACCCAGGCGTCCCAGCTCATGTGTTCTTGATCGCCATTGCATGTATGTGTGTATACACACGTGTATACATGTACATATACACATGTACCTTTTATTGACTGTGTATCTATCTTGGTCTTAGGGATGAAATGTTTTATAAGCCATTTTCATAAATTTCTATAGTCAGGCCTCGCTGACTCATTCTGAACTTGTTGCAGTTTATAGTAATTTTTTCTGCTTTCCTTCTAAGGGGTATATGCTGCCACTGACCTCCGCTATTCTTGGATTCTATCATCCCCATTGCTATTAGGGAATGCTGTACTAAATAAGATCTCCTGTCATTATTCCCAGCCTGTCATTATTTCCATTATTCCACATTGAATGATGTGATGTCTTTCTAACCCCTCTGCCTTGATATAGGGAATGTCTCCTTTGACTTCCTAAGGACCATGGTCAGCCACAGGATTTTTTATCTGATAGAGTGGACCTTATGCATGCTTCTCTGAGCTTTTAAACTTTTCTCCATACTTTGATATAGCAGTTGTGGCATCTCTATTTTGTTTAATATAGGCCTTTGCTTTTTTCAAATGTCCAAGGGTGATTCCAACAGCCTATTACAACTGGCATCAGCACCTTTTCTGGGGTATTGAATCTTGTATCACTGGAAAGTACCACGATATTGACAATTCTCCCTAATTCAGCTTTATTTCCTGTTTCCTCTTGACCTAGCCCCCACCGGGAACCATTCCTATTTCCTGATAGTGGGATATCCAGATTGGGATCATTTTAGGCATATACTTCCTTTGCTTTAGCTGGCTCAGCATTTCCTAAATCAGGTTATACTGAGATTTGACTTTAATTATGAGCCAAGAGAGAAGGTGAGGCAAATCATGTAATGGGCAAGAAATATCTTCTAAGGCACTTGCCTCATTTGAGGCCTTTGTAGAATTTCAAGCATGTGTGTGTGTGTGTGTGTGTGTGTGTGTGTGTTTAGCTCTATCTTCTGATAAGGAGTAACATGCTGGCCATTTCTTTAGGTCCGTAGGATTCAGAATTTGAGATTCTTTTGTTTCTTTTTTCTTTTCTTTTCTTTTCTTTCTTTCTTTCCTTCTTTCTTTCTTTCTTTCTTTCTTTCTTTCTTTCTTTGAGAGAGAGAGAGAGACACTGAGCAGGAATTAACAGGGAGTGGCAGAGGGAGAGGGAGAGAGAATCTGAAGTAGGCTCCGTACCCCACATGGAGCCAGATACTGGTCTTGATATCACAGCTGTGAGATCACGACCTGAGCTGAAATCGAGTTAGATGCTTAATCACCTGAGCCACCCAGGTGCCCCAGGATTTGAGATTACTAATCGTGTCTACACGGATAACCCCTTCCAAGTGTCAGGTTCCCACTTCTTCCTTTTAAAGGCTCTGAGTTTGTATAAGAGATTTGTCAGGTCTGGGATTCCACCTTTCCTGAGGCTCTGCTAACCATTAAGTCCTGTTCTTATTCTGCTGTGACTGCTATCCCACTACAGGAGCAGAAATGCACTTTAAATGCTGCTATGGAGTCCCTCTTACCGTTACACTTTGATTTAAATTGTTCATTATACACCCGAGCCTACCATTTTCTCTTTTTAATCAGTGGTACCTAGCAACAAATAACCAGTTCCACGGTTCTTACAGTTATTACTTTTTCATACCTCTAAAACACCCAGGATATTGTTCCAGCTGTTGTGGCCCCTTCTACTTTTATCCTATCACTGATTGTCCATGTTTTGCATATTCCTGGTGATGGGATTCTCATTGCTGTCCCAGCCAGAAAATGGTCCAATCCTAAGATTCCTATACTTAGAGTCTGCTTCCTAGGAACATTTCTGGTATTAACTGTTTTAGACTGGGTTCTTAGAACAAACCTGAGATAAGAATTCTTGTTTAAGTGCTTATTGGGAATATGCTTTTAGGAAAAGAGAGGTGAGGGAAACAGAGCAGGGCAGGAAAAATAACAAGCACGAATGTGGTCTCAGGAGAGATTGGTTTCAGTCTGATCCCAAAGATACTCCAGAGTACAAGTGGGATGACAAAGCCAGTGCTCTCACACTGGAGCAAGTGGGCTGACTTTTGTATTCCATGCCAGTGGGTCATTGGCCAAGTCAACTCTGGTTGGGAGTGGGGAGAAGCATAGCTTCTCCAACAAGGTGCTCCCATTCGGTCCAGGACATTCCTCTATATTTTTATCTCCAACAATCACAGCAAATGGGACAGCAGTACACCAGCCAGAGGAGGGGATGGGGCAGACATGGATCCACAGCATCCACCACAACAATGTAGAGCTATTATGAACTGCAATGATCAGCAAATTTTTGGAGTTATTCTGTGTCTAAGGTAAAAAAAATGTATTTCTTTAAACTGTTTAGAAATCTACTCTAGGCGTCAGTAGGAAGGTTGTATTTATCTACCCCTCTTTTCAGTGGAATTACACTCTCAATCCCGCTGATTATAAAACCCAAATTTCCAAATCACCATCTTTGACTAAAGATCCTCATGCAAATGAGATCTCCCCTCCTAGTCTGCTGTCAACTTGTAGAGTCCCCAAATTGAGAATGTTATTTCCCACTGTGACCTTGGTTTATTTCATAATTTTTTCTCTTCCTCTCCCCCTACTTAAAAAAAATTTTTTTATTTATTTATTTGAGAGAGAGAGAGAATAAAAGAGAGATTGATAAAGAGCAGGGGCGAAAGGCAGAGGGAGAAGCAGACTCCCTGCTGAGCAGGCAGATGCCTAACCAACTGAGGCACCCATTCTCTCCCCTTTTTATCTCTGTTTTTACTATATACTGATTGGAGTGAGAGATTAGGAGAACCAGTTTTTTCAGATACCTTGTCCCATTTGGAATGGCCTTTTTGCTTTCCATGTGCTAGTGAAAATGTCTCCATACTAGGATATATTATTTCTGAAAAGGGAACAGAAAGTCAAAAAGAAAAGCTGAAGGGGATGATCCAAAAAGTAAGGTACTAATGGTTGAGGATGAGATTTTTATTTCCTATATTTTTTAATCTGAGTTTCAGAATTTGTGGGGTTTTTTGCCAGAAAAAAATAAAGTGTAAATTCAGCTCAGGGCTTCAGTGTTTTTGAAGGGTTTATAAATAATCATTGTCTCCTCAGTTGCCAAAAAATAGTATATGATTAGAACCATCCTGTTCTTTATTCTCCAAAGCTCTGAGAACACTGTGGAATAAGTAGCCTATGCTCCAAAAACACCAGAAAAATGGTGGTGCATGCTAATGTTCTTTGAAAACTGCAAATTTACATAAAAATAAGGTATTAAGAGATGCCTGGGAGGCTCAGTGGCTGAGCGTCTGCCTCAGGTCATGATCCTGGGTCCCTGATTGAGTCTCACATCAGGCTACCCTCAGGGAGCCTGCTTCTTCCTCTGCCTATGTCTCAGCCTCTATCTGTGTCTCCCATGAATAAATAAATAAAATTTAAAAAAAAATTCACATTGTATCATAACTTCACCCCATATGTAAATCCCTTGTTCCAGCCTGAGATTCTTCCTCCCACTTGCTGCAATCCCCTTTTTATTTTCACCTTCTGAGGTATCAAAATTTTGCCCATAATTCTGGTTTGAATTGCTGCTGTAGGAAACAAATTCTGATACTCCAAGATTTGACAACAGAGGGTGCATCTCACTGTGGGGAAAACCATGATGAAAACCTGTGGGCTTCACTCTTGTCTACTGAGATTCTCTTTCCACATGGTATCTCCTTTCCTTAGGATGATATCCTCAAAGTGTGTTTGCCAAGCCAGAGTATTAGCATCAGTAATGAACTTGTTAAAATGAAAGTTATTGGTTCTAACCTAGTCCTATTAGATTAGAAACTCTGGATATGGGGCCCACCGTCTGTGTTTTAAAAACATTCCAGGTAATTCTTTTTTATATATATATATTTTATTTATTTATTCATGAGAATACACAGAGAGGAGAGAGAGAAGCAGAGACACAGGCAGAGGGAGAAGCAGGCTCCATGCAGGGAGCCCGATGTGGGACTCCATCCTGGGTCTCCAGGATCACACCCCGGGCTGAAGGCGGCGCTAAACCGCTGAGCCACCGGGGCTGCCCCATTCCAGGTAATTCTGAGACCTGCTAAAGTTGGAGAATCACTCTCTGAGGGACTCTCTTATTGATCACCTTTGATACCATTTTTTTCTGGCCATGGGAGTGCTCCCTTATTGAGCACTCAAGCCAAATAAACCCTTAATTGCCATGGCACAGTTGGAACATTTAAACTAACTTTCCTAATGGTTTGTCCATAATAAAAGGAAAATGAATTTCTAGAGTAAAGTATAATTAGACCCGATGATTCATAAAATATAGAAATGTGTTATAGTGGTTAAAAGCACCAGTTTTAAAGTCAGACAAACTATAGCCTTTGAAACCAGCTTATTACTTAATCATATTAAGGGTCTGCATCTGTTAAATGATGGCAATAGTAATGCCTGCCTTTTAGAGTTGTAAAAATTAAGTGAGGTAAAGAAGGTAAAGCAATTAGCAAAGCTCCTGACTTATGCAAGGTGTTCAATAAATAGTAACAATTGTATTTTGCTCAGTCGTCATCAGTACATAGCTCCTATTTGCAGTGGATCTCAGCGATGAGTTCTTAGGCCACCTCCACAGGGCACGGAACATTTTTACTCTTAGAGTTCAGAAGCAGCCCTAAGCATGTCTTAGGGTCCTTGGAGTCTAGGCCAAAAGAAATGCAAGGATTCTCTCTCCCTTGTCTGACTCTTATAGTACAAATTGCAGTTCACAGTCTCAATACCCTCCTCTTACCCAGGCTATTGTTTTTGGGAAACATCAGGCCCATCCCCACCATTTACAGGGAGGGCTTGGAGCGAGAGTACAAATTAAAGGCCCACACAACATATATTTATAGTCATAATTTACAGAGCAAGCTAAAAAATGTTTTATCCTCTGTATAGGCAGGATAACAGCCCCCACAAGCCCTGGAACCTGTGACTATGTTACCTTACATGGTAAAGGGAGTTTGCGGATGTGATTAAGTCAAAGACCTTGAGATGGGGAGATTATCCTGGATAATCTGGTCAAAATGTAATCACAAGGGTCCCAGGGTCTTTGTAAGAGGGAGGCAGTAGAGTCCGAGGAAATGCGACAACAAGCAAAAAAGTTAGAGTGGTACGATGCCATGCATGAGAAGTGCAGGCAGCCAGTAGATGAGAGAAAAAGCAAAGAAATAGATTCTCTTCTGGAACCTTCAGGTAGAATGCAGCCCTGCTGACCTATTTTGGACCTTTGAGCTTCAGAATTGTTCGGGTAATACATTTGTGTTGTTCTAAGCCACTAAGTTTGTGATAATTTTTATAATAGTATTAAGGAATCCATAATCCTTCTGCTTTCGTAACAATGAAATAAAAAGAAGTGTGTACGTATGCTTTTATAAGACTGCAAATTGGCAAAATATCAATGATGATTGAGTTTAATGATTATTTTGTGTAGTGAATGGTGTGTGAATGACCCAGTGATACTTAAGTGAATACTAAAAAGAAGATATAATTCCTCAATTATTTTTATTCCATTTCATTTATTTTTCTTGCCTTTATTTCAGCATAATTATGCATTATGTTGTTCAGAGAATTTGTTTTTAATAGACAGGATTGGTAAATTAGACCACTTTTCTTTAGTTATTGTAAGTTATCTTATGATTTAGAGAAATTTGGCTCTACTAGGCAGTAGCAATAGAATTGTCATTAATACTCTTAAAGAATCTAGATTTAGAAATAAACTATTAATTTATATGTCATATTTACACATTTTAAGGGGATAACAGATGATAAACTATTATGATATCAGGGAAAAAAACCAAAATATTTAATTTAAGCAAATAGATGTGTTTTCTGACATTTATAAAGCAATTTCTAGATGCAAGGAGCTTTATTTAAATTCTTTTTTTTTTTCTAATTTTTTTCAATCCTGGGATATTAAAAGAAAATGTAAAAAATAGAGAAGAATGACGCTTACTTTGTTCAAAACTTTGATTTCAAGTGCAGCTATAGGATGACCTGGAGTGGCAGAATATAGTCTCAAGATTATTTGTACACAAATCTTCTTCATTGTTATACAAATATTTTGATCTTCTTTTTCTGATTTTTAAGTATTTTATTGGACTGTCGCTTAGTGGCATATTTCACATGCAGTTTATTTTAATTTGGAAAAAAATTTTCAAGAAATTTAAGAATTATTTTTATTCTTTTAAAAATGAAGTAGCCAAACCCATATCTGTGTTTGTGTTCTAGTAAAGCTTTTGCTGAATCAGCGACAGCAAGCAACAATTCATGTTAAATGATGATGGATTATTCCAAATTTAAAATTAATCACATTTTCACCAAGCATCTTGATTTATTCCTACTTGAGGATACACTGTCATTTTGCTTATTTCTTCTTTGGCATCCTTTATCATGTTTAAATAAAATTTTTGATAGAATTTCATTGGCATTCCCATTGTGTGCCAAGAGTGGTTTTAAGGATAAATTTGATATGTATCTTATTAAGATGCTTTATTTTGGGTAGACCTGTACAATATTGTATATACTATTTGAATTGCTCATAGATAGTCATTGTTAACAGCCCA
This sequence comes from Vulpes lagopus, assembly GCF_018345385.1. Taxonomy (NCBI): domain Eukaryota; kingdom Metazoa; phylum Chordata; class Mammalia; order Carnivora; family Canidae; genus Vulpes; species Vulpes lagopus. Next base: position 70,881,688 of record NC_054833.1, on the reverse strand, counting down.
GTTGTGACTGCGTCTTCCAGTAATAGGTTCATACTATGCACTAGCTGTACATGGCCCAAAGAATGCCACAATTATGTGTTGAACGCTTTTCTCTTGCCAGCTATTTAGCATGAATAGCAAAGACCTATCCTCAATAATATTTCAAATTATTTAAATAAACTGGAAATATATTTGATATCTTTGAGAATTTTATTAATTTTATTAAACATGTTGTGAAACAAAAACTATTAAAAATTCTAGAGCACAATGTTTATCTGGTTGCCAATTTAAAAAAATCTGCATTACACTTCATGCATTTTACATCTAGGTTTCCATATATACCAATTTATTGTTAATATGGATTGCTTAATATTGCATAATTCTCCATAGTTTCCACGTGCAGCTGTTGAAAATACCACCCCAGTTTGTAAGTACCTTGAGAACAATGAGCAGGGACACAGAGAGAAGTAGGAAAATGGATACTTGGTGTGGCTGGAAAATGATATGAGACTGCATTCTTTCTGTATGAGAGGATATTTTTAAGTAATTTGACTTTTCTTTTACTTAAATCCTTCTCCATATTCTGAAGCTATGTCTGTCTCAATGTCAGTCACAGATTGTTATTGATACATGTTATTGATACATGTCTCCCTGGCGCACTTGTGCAAGATTTCCTCCAAGAGGTATGCATTGGCTTCCAGGGTATGGACACATCAAACTTTACTAGAAAACATTAAATAATTTTTCAGTCTTAAGTATGAAGACACAAGGAGGTTTTATCTTCTCTTTCGGGCATGGAGTTTATGAACTACCCTCTAGAGTTAAGCATGGTATTCAGTGGGGGAACATCCATCCACCTTTTTAAGGGGTATTCTGTTCTCTACCCACAGAAATGTGTCATCCCCCTATTGCCTGCAAAAATTGGTGATGGCAACAAAGGCATAATCCATTGACTGCAGAACAACATAATGAGCCACATGGCACTTCTGTGCAGGCTAACACACACACACACACGCACGCGCACACACACAGAGTGAAGAATTTGAGTAAGTTGCTCAAGCTTGTGTTAGTAACTGTGAGACTCAGGATTCAAGCGCAGGTTTGGCTTCACACAAAGCTTGTTCTGGTACTCCAGCCTGTTTCTTTAAGAGCAGTATTTATACTTCTTTCTCTCATTTTTTTTTCTCTTTCTCTCATTTAATTGTCCAGCAACTTAGCTATACCAGTTCATATTTTGTCACTCAAAACCAGTTCATTTTTTGCTCCTTTGGGGAAGGCCTCTTGATCTCCTTTGGATTTTATAAACATAATTCTGATGTTAGCACACGATTTAGTCATCCTGTGGGTTATATACTAGCCCCCTACTGATCTTTGAGGACAAGGAGGATCTTACTCATTTCTGCATATCTGAGACCTAACAGAGTGTGTGGAATACATTAGGAGCTGAACAAACAATTTTTAAGTTAAATGGAACAATAAGAAAGTTACTGATTTTAAAAAAGAAATCTACCACCGCTGGAATTCAGCAAATACAGAATCATAAGTTATGGGCATGACATTCAGAAATCACTCAAATGTCTTTGGGTTCCGGACTGATTAGCTGCTGGGATATTTTAAGAGGAATCCTGAGACAATTCCACAGTTTTCTTCAGTTATTCAGATACGGGCTATTCCATCCTGTCAGCAATTTCTTCCTGATATTTAACCTGAAGCAGTACTTCTAAACGATGTGCAGCAACTCTGAAAGAGAGGCTGTAATTGCTAAAATTTCATTCTGACTCCTGGGGTATATTTTAAGATTTGAGAATATTAAACTCAGCACATTTTTAAAGGGCAGTATTTTTAGTTTTTGGGCAAATGGTCCTGCTTTAATTCAGGAAACAAAAGGTGTAGGTTTAACTAGCAGTGATAACTAGCACCTTCCTTTTCCTCTCTAAACATTTTCCACCAACCATTCTCCTCTTCAAGCAGAATTGTTCACTCTTTCCTTCCTCCATGTTCTCAAAGCCTTTTCATTTAAAACACAGACGTGTACGTCTGCAGGCACACACATATACACACAGATATCACATTACATATAAATGCTATTTTAGATGCAGATTGTAGGAGGAGATATAGATAATAGTTCCTTCAGTTTCTGAAGATTTCGTCCTATGTGATTCTCTAATGACTTAACACTGATGTAGAGACTTTCAGTAAATGTTTGTGAAATATCTGGATAATAAGTGAGATAAAGTGAGGTGGAGCTTGACATAAACATGCTACTTTTGTTTTTATTGTGAATGTTATTGATACATGTCTCCCTGGTGCACTCGTGCAAGATTTTCTCCAAGAGATATGCATTGGCTTCCAGGGTATGGACACAGCAAACTTCACTAGAAAACACTAAATAATTTTTCAAAGTGTGTGAAAGATCCTGCCAGCAGTGTATACAAACTCCTATTTATCGATACACTATCTGGCCCTTGATAGTGTCAGACTTCTTAATCTTTGCCAATCTAGTTGACATGTAATGGTATCACATTGTAGGTTTAATTTGTTTACATAATTACTAATGAAGTTGAACAGTTTTTCAAAATTTTTGAAATTTACCATTTTAAAAGACTATTTTTACAGCAGTATTAGGTTTGCAACAGAATTGAGATAGAGGTATAGAGATTTCTCTTATATCCTCTGTCTCCCTCCATATGCAGAGCCTGCCTCATTATCAACATCACTCATCAGAATGGCACCTTTTCTTAAACCAAGGATGAACCTACATTGACACATCATAATTATTCAAAGTCCATAATTTCCCTTAGGGTTTACTTTTGGTAAGTACATCTGTGGGTTTGGACAAATGTTTAATGACATGTATCCATTATCATGATGCCATATAGATTATTTGCCCTAAAATTCTCTATGCTCTGCCTATGTATCCAAGAGCCCTGTAGCCAAAGCCATCTCTTTACTGTTGCCATAGTTTTGCATTTTCTAGAAGGTCATATAGTTGGAATCATATATTATATAGCCTTTTGGATTATCTTCTTTCATTTATATATATACATTTAAAGTTCTTTCATGGTTTTTTTGATAGCTTGATAGCTCATTTCTTTTTAGCACTGATTAATATTCCATTGTCTGGATATCCTCGGTTTATTTATTCATTTATCTGCTTAAGGGCATCATAGTTGCTTCCAAGTTTTGACAATTATGAATAAAGCTGCTGTAAACATTATGTGCAGGTTTTTGAGTGAACATAAGTTTGCATATCCTTTGGGTAGATACCAAGGAACATGATTGCTGGATTATACAAGAACATGTTTAGTTTTGTAAGAAATTGCCAAAATGTCTTCCAAAGTGACTATACCATTGTGCCTTCCCAGTGGTAATGAATGAGAATTCCTGTTACTCTACATTCTTACAAGCATTTGATGTTGTCAGTGTTCTGGATTTTGGCCATTCTCATAGGCCTGCAATGGTTTTTTATTGTTGTTTTAATTTGCATTTTCCTGATGATACATATCTCCTCATATGCTTATTTTCCATCTTCATATCTTCCTTGGTGAGGTGGCTATTATGGTCTTTGGCTCATTTTTATTTTTAAGTTTTTAAAAAAGATTTAATTTATCTGAGGCAGAGACAGAGAGAGAGCATTTGTGCATGAGCATGAACAGGGAGAGGCAGAGGGGAAGGGAGAAAGAATCTGAGCCTGAGCCTGAGGCCGGGTTTGATCCCAGGAACCAAAGATCATAACCTGAGAGGAAATCAAGAGTCAGACACTTAATCCACTGAGCCACCAAGGCACCCCTTTGGCCCATTTTTAAATTGGGTTATTTTCTTACTGAGTATTAAGGGTTCTTTGTATATTTTTGGGTAATAGCCTTTTATCAGGTATCTGTTGCAAATATTTTCTATCAGTCTCTGGCTTTTCATCTAGTTCTTTTGACATTGTCTTTGGCAGAGCAGGAAATTTTAATTTTAATGAAGTCCAGCTCATCCATTTTTTTTTTCATGCATTTTTGTCTTCGGTGTTCTATCTAAAAAGTTATCACCACACTCAGAGTCATCTACATTTTCTCCTGTGTTATCCTTTAGGAATTTTATAATTTTTCATTTTATATCCAGGTCTATTCTGAGTTAATTTTGTGAAAGTCTAAGATTCACTTTTTATATATATATCTTCAGTTTTATCAGTATCATTTGTCAGATGCTTTCTTGGGGGGAACCTGATCCAAAACAGTCTTGTTTATAAAAGTGTTTAGAACTAACATGGCTCCTCTCCCCTCCAAAGAGTACATATTTAAAATATTTACACATGTCATAAATTTTTCCTGGGAGCCATGTAGAAATACTCGAACTTTAATCATTCTTACATCATCTTTACATCATTATTTCATTCAATGAAAAATCAAGATCCTAGAGTTGAAATAACTCAGCAGAGGTCCCAACTCAACTTTAGTCTCTTCTCACCTCCAGCTGAAGGGAATTGAACTGTAACCTTTTTTTTTTTTTTTTAATTTTAATTTAATTTAATTTTTTAAAGATTTATTTATTTATTTATTTATTTATTTATTTATTTATGAGAAACACAGAGAGAGAGAGAGAGGCAGAGACACAGGCAGAGGGAGAAGCAGGCTCCCTACAGGGAGCCAGACCTGAGACTGGATCCTGGATCTCCAGGATCTGGGCTGAAGGCAGCCCTAAACCACTGGGCCATCCGGGCTGCCCTAAACTGTGACCTTGAATGTGTCTGTAAGTTCTGTTATTCAAGCAGTCTGTGGTTCCTTTACCTTTAAGACCAAGGCACTTACCAGCCTTTAGTGCTTTGCTCCCTCTATGCCTCTTTGCTGTATTTGTTCTTTCTTTGAGTACTTCCAGAAGTTTCTTCAGCTGGTTCAGAGCTGTGACTATAAAATAAAGAGTACGGAGAAGATAGCCAAGGCATAATAACAAAGAAATTTAATATAATCTGCTTGTTTGCTTTCAGTAACATCCTTACACACAGTGGACATGGAGGTAGATGCAGGGCCAGCTTCATGAGCCTGTGATAAATCAGAGTCCCATATTTGAGAGGGCCCAGCTCTTGCTTTAGTGCTTTGCTCCTGTCTTGAAATTCATAATCATTTTTGAACAAGGAGCCCCACATTTTCAATTTGCCTCACAAATAATGTAGCTGGTCCTGGGTACACAATTTGGTATAATAAAAGGAACATGGGTGCCCGGGTGGCTCAGTCAGTTCTGCCTTTGGCTCATGTCATGATCCCGGGGTCCTGGGATTGAGGCCCGTGTAGGGCTCCCTGTTCAGTGGGGAGTCTGCTTCTCCCTCTTCTTCTGCCCCTCCCTCTGCTTGTGCTTGTGCTCTCTCCCTCCCTCTCTGTCAAATAAATAAAGAAAATCTTAAAAAAAAAAAAAAAAAAGGAGGAGCATAGCCCTTAGAAACCTGTAAGATGTAGAATGGAATCCAGCCTTTGTTCCCTATGTTGTATGGCCTTAGACAGGATTCTTAAACCCTCTGGACCTCTTTTCTTATTGAGTATATATTGATGACAGGGCTTATGCATATTGGAAATTTGCTTTAAAAAGTGATTAATAGGGATCTCTGGGTGGCTCAGCAGTTTAGCACCTGCCTTTGGCCCAGGATCGAATTCCACATCAGGCTCCCTGCATGGATCGTGCTTCTCCCTCTGCCTGTGTCTCTGCCTCTCTTTCTTTTCTCTCTGTGCCTCTCATGAATAAATAAATAAAATCTTTTTTAAAAAATAAAAAGTAATTAATAAATATCACTACACTTACTACCATGTGAAAAAAATAGAATTAGTGAGGTTAAGCTAGTGAATTCTGGAACCAGATTTGCTGGGTTGGTATTTGAGCTCTGCAATGTACCAATGGGGATGCCTTGGACAAGTTCCTTAAGCATTCTTTGTGTACTATCTGAAAATCATAGGAGTCCTCCATCAATGCTAAATGAGTGAATTGTAGCTTCTCAGCATGATACTTGGTATATAGTATTCATTCAAATGTTAACTGTTAACTGTTTTTAAGAAAGATACTCCAACTCTTTTAAAACATTCATGCTATGGAATAAAATAATCAAAAGGATTTTTTGGAGAAAAAAGGCTGAGAACACATGTGAATAACATCGTACGGAAGGACAGAAAGCTATAAACCACAGACTAAACTGTGTGGCCTTGTCCATGTAAATTCTGCTTAGCATTCACCTCTGGACCAGTCAGTGTGTCCTTGAGAAGAAGGGATGATCTCTTATCAATATGTCCTGGAGAGTTAATTCTGGTGTACTGTTTTACATAGTGTTACCTTTGTAATAGAAAACCTGTGAGCACAGCTTCCCCATGATGCTTGCAAGCTCATTGTCTTCAGTTTTTTTTTTTTTTAATTTTTTTTTAATTTTTTATTTATTTATGATAGTCACAGAGAGAGAGAGAGAGGCAGAGACACAGGCGGAGGGAGAAGCAGGCTCCATGCACCGGGAGCCTGATGTGGGATTCGATCCCGGGTCTCCAGGATCACGCCCTGGGCCAAAGGCAGGCGCCAAACCGCTGCGCCACCCAGGGATCCCTGTCTTCAGTTTTTTTTTTAAAGATTTTATTTATTTATTCATGAGAGACAGAGAGAGAGAGAGAGAGAGAGAGAGGCAGAGACATAGGCAGAAGGAGAAGCAGGCTCCCTGCAAGGAGCCCTATTTGGGACTTGATCTCAGATCCTGGGAACACTCCTTGAGCCGAAGGCAGACGCTCAACTGCTGAGCCACTCAGGCATCCCTGTCTTCAATTTTATATTCTCCACACCTCATTAGAGGAACAAGACTCCTTCAGTTATAATTTACCTCATTAGTCATCCCAAAGTGAATCAGAGGTCAGGATAAGCTCTGAGAGGGATGTCCAAGCCCTTGCAAAATTTTTCAGGATGGTCCCAAGTTATAATACAGTGAATAACCAAACAAAAGGAGAATAAGAATCTTTGGTTTTGTTTTAAGGCAGACTTGTCCTTCCTCTAAATTACTCTATCCCTGCTGTGGACTGAGCTATATTCCCCTAAAATCTGTATGCTGAAACCCTAATGCCCACTGTGGTGGTATTTGGAGAGAGGGCCTTTAGGAGGTAATTAGAGTTAAATTAGATCATAAGTATGGAGCCCTCGTGATGGGCTTAGTGGCCTTAAAAGAAGAGGAAGAGAGATATTTTTGTCTGCACATGCCCATACTGAGCTAACTGAGGAAGGTGATCTTCTGTAAGCTAAGAAGAGAGCCCCCACCAGAACCCTACTGTGCTGGCATTCTCATCTCATGGGCTTCCAGCCTTAAGTACTGTGAGAGAGAAAAAAAATTGTAGTTAAACTACATAGTCTGTGGTATTTTGTTATAGCAGCCTGAGATAAGATTATCCCCCAACCAGTTTTTTTTTTTTTTTTTAAGATTTACGTATTTATTCATGTGAAACACAGAGAGAGGCAGGAGGCATAAGCAGAGAGAGAAGCAGGTTCCCTAGGGGGAGCAAGACTTGATCCCAGCTCAACCACTGAGCCACCCAGGGACCCCTAAGATGATTCCTTTTGACAATTTTCTTCCATCATGTATTTTTATTTCATATTCTCATTTGGATTGATGTTCTCTGAGCACTAATTGATTAATTACTAGAAAGATTCAGGAAAAAATTGAATGGATCTTCCCCTGTAAGAGTGTCAAGAAAGTATTTCCTTTCTGTTGTGGGTTGAATTGTGTGCCCCAAAACATAGATCGAATCCTAAATCCCTGTATCCATCAGTGTGACTATATCAGAAATAGGGGCTTTGTGGTTGTAGTCAAGGTGCTGCCCTAATCCAATGTGACACCTAATCCAATGTTACTTGTGTCCTTATAAAAGAAGAGGAAAATGCCACGTGAAGACACAGGCAAGTGGAGGAATGAATGCCTTGTGATGACAGGCAGGTATGGGAATGCTGCGGCTATAAGCCAAGGAATCCTGAGCATCTATGGCCACCATCAAAAGCCAGAGAGAGGCAAAGACATGTTTCACCTAGAATCTCAGAGGGAGCCTGGCCCTGCTGACATCTTAATTTCAGACTTACAGCTTCCAGAACTGTGGAGAACATATTCCTGTTTTAAGTTACCTGGTTTGTGGTACTTTGCTATGGAAGCCCTAGGAAATTAGTACACTTGCCTTCTCTCATTCAAGCAGCTTTTTATTCTTGTTTTTAGCCTCTTTTCTGGAGATTGTCATCAGTAGAATTGCTTTCAAAGGAGTAAGATACACAGGCTTGAGGACCTATTAAATCCTCTAGACATTTAGTTTTGTGGAATAAAAGATGACCTGGAGAAAGGTGTTGCAGTGGGTATAGAACTCATACCACGATGCTACGTACCCCAGACCCCACACATTCTTTCCCTTATTAACTAAACCCAACTGACCCCAACAAACAAAATGTACATATATATTTGATGGTATATGGGAGGTGATTTCAGTCTATTTCTTGCCAAGTGTGTGACTGATAAAAGGCCACAATGTGTAGACCACCCTCTCAGGTGTAGAGGGAGGTGTATAAACTAGAAAGGACAGTAGACCTAAGTGGCAATTTATATTCCAGATGCTTTTTATTTATGAACTCTCACCCACAATTGCAAACATGTTCTTCTAAAATTTTTTACTGAAATATTTAATTTTATTACTGTATGAGAAAAGGATTATGGAGTATATTTAAATCATCATTTAAAATTTGAGGCCATTTTCACAAGCAGAAATAAATATTCATTTGTTTTATTTTCCAACACAAGGGGGCAGCATTGCCGCACCGTTCATTTCCCAGAGGCCTGACTTGGCTAGGCTATACTTTCTGTAGGTTTAATTATATAGAGCACCTCTTTCAAATAGAGAATCATTTGAGCATTGCACAAAGGTAGATCCAGGATATTTATGAGCCACATAAAATTCGTTTTAGTGCTAGTTTTGAAACCAGTGCCCTTTGATGAGCATTCACACAAATCTTATACATTTTATATTTGCTTCATTGTTTCTGATTCTGTAACAATCACTTCTAAAAAGAAGAATAGGTAATACTATGTTTTGTGGTGTTTACATGTGATAATTTTCTAGAAATCTGAATCCACTTGTATGGAATTTTCAATCATATTTCTGAAAAGTAGATAGAGTATCAGGAGATAGGTCTGTTTGACCCACAAAGCAGGTGAACTTCCTGTCAGATGTGATTCAACATGTCTGCAAGAGAGAGTAGAATTGGTGCCAAGTTTTCTGGCAAGTCTGAACACGTGAGTGCCCTTGGGGATGGGGAGTAGGAGGGCAATAATAATAGTAGTGGTAGTAATAGTAATAATAGGAAAAAATACCTTTTTTTGGTTGCTTGCTGTATCTTAGATCCTTTATTTGCTTAACTTATTATTCTTAATACTCTTGTAGGTATCTTTACTCTCATTTTTATAACGAGGAAGTAGAAACTTACTGAGTTAAGTGATTCACTCTTCTGTTCATGAAACTCATAAGTGGCAGCCCTGACTGCTTTTCCCACTTCTTCACTTTTGCCTCTCCACCAACAGTGAAAGAGACTGAATTCAGTAATTTGACTCCCCCCAAATCTGATTTGATATTAAGACTTCTTCATTCCCTACCCTATCCAGTTCATATGTATAGTTTAATCTAGTCTACTCTGATGATTGATTTTATGTAGTAGTTTTAATGGGCTAAGGAAACTTCAGATAGTTGGTAAAACATTATTTTGGGGGAGTCTGTAAGGGTGTTTCTGGGAGAGATTAGCATTTCAATCAGTAGATTGAGTAAAGATCACTCACATCAGTGTAGGTGGCATTCAATCTTTTGAAGGCCTGAATAAAACAAAAGGCTGAAGAAGGGTAAATTACCTCTCTAAGCTGTGACATCTCCTCCTGCATTTGGATATCCATGCTCATGGGTTTTGGACATGGATTATGGTAATCAGGCTTTTGGACTCAGACTGAGATTACACAATTGGAAATCTTTATTTCTTCTTCCTTCGTCTTCTTCTCCTTCTCCTCCTCCTTTTGCACATACATACCCATTAAATAAATAATGGATATATTTTTAAAATTTACTCTACTTTGTGGCAAGGGGACCAGCCTCTGACTCAGGCCATCTGTAATTCTCAGCAGTGCCCGTTGAGGCCACTAGGTGTCTCTAGAAAGCTTGAATTTAAGAAAAAAGATACTTGAGAACTTGCAACATGCGGTATGTATAAACTATGAGCCTTGTAAAAACAGGATAATAATGGCTAACCTCTGAACTCAGCTTCCACTTGATACATGCCTATACTTTTGTACTTATCTAATTAGTTCAAATCAATAAACATTTCTTGAGCACCAAATATATACTAGGGAAAACATGCGTTCATTTTGAAATGAGCACTGTTCTAGGCCATGGATATTCAGCAGTGAACAAAGCGAGCTAATCCTTTGCACTCCGGAGTTTGTATTTGTAAGGTTGATAGTAAAGACACACACATGTAGAAAGTTTGCTAATAACAATAGAGAAGAGAAGAAGAAAAATAAAACTTGGTAAAATGTTAGAGAATGATGGTGGTGGTTATTTTAGAAGGGATTGGCTGGAAGGCTTCCTTGAGAAGGTGAAAACTGAGCAAAAATCTGAGATAAAGGACTGAGCCACGTATCCATCTGGGAAAGTGAGTTCTTAACAGTGGGAACAGAAAGTAAATGCCTTGAAAGATGGCAGTGTGCTTATTATGTTTGAGAAACAGCCAGGTGACTGGGAGGACTATGCAATCCGATGGGTTTCCTACATAACACCTTGTTTCTAGGAGGTAATATCTGTTATGACTCGATATTATGACTCGATAGCTCCTTTCTTAAAGGTGTCCATGATAAGAATGATGGCAATAATTAATTTTTACTGTTTGCTGTGTGCCAGGATAGTCCTTAAAACCCTACCAAAGAAACATAATTATCTGCTGTTATTCAGAGAATCTAAATAGCCTTTCTAAGATAACACATCTAGTAAGTTGGTGAGACAGCACTTGGTCTTGTTTGAAAGTACAGGCTGCAGGGTAATTCAATGGAAAGACGAATGAGCGAAACGTACATAATGATGTGAGGGGGTTATGGAAAGCTACCAAGAGGGGATGACGTGTGACTTGTGTGATGGAAGATGAGGATGAGTTCCTTCAGAGAGTAGGAGATAGTGGTGGGAGTGGAGAACCTCCTGGCAGAAAGAAAGGGTTGGAGGCTTGGAAGAGCATGCTTTCTACAGGAAATAGCAAAAAACAGTTATATGTGGCTGAAGAATCTGTAACACTAAGTGTGATAGATATGTTCTTGTGCCCACAGTGCCGAGGGTCTGTTCCTGTGACACAGGGCACCTTCCAGCCACGGCTGGTTAGGAAGAGATGGAGCCCCAATTCAAATGCAGCAGAAATCTGTCTTACTAGGGACATACGGGTTGTGTGGCTTGGCTCAAACAGATTGAGTTGGCTGACTCTGATTCTTTAAGACTTTGAAGCAAGGATACCAAGACTATTGCTACTCCACATATGGCCCTGGAATAGGGAGGTTATCCAAATTGGGGCATTCAGGAAGTTATTTGAGGCCCTGTCAAAACTGCTTAGGAAGTTGTCTTTAGAAGAACAACAAAGCAAGTGCAGAGATGAGTGAAGATGGAGCATCATGAGGTCTCTGAGAAGAAGAACCTGGAGTGGAGACCATGACTCCTCATTTCTGCTGCACCTGCTGTTCTCAGCTCTTTAGGCCTCCCGAGGAAGGTCTGTTTCCTGTCCTGGATCCCAGAGATCTCTGTATCCTAAAATTAGGGGAGATCATAGAATTTATGATCCAGAATGGCACACTTTTGAGAGTAAACGTGGATACTATAAATAATAGCAGGCATAATTAGGATGCATACAATTGAGGTGGGACATGTTTAACAGCTTGCTCTCCAGGAAATAACAATGACAACAGCAAAAGACCAAAATTTGATTTGTAAGGCTTCCCCCTTTCCGTGGTATAAATACTCCCACCATGGTTGATTCCAAATTCCCAATGTGGTATCGACTGTTTTGAAAAAAATATTGAAAATTCAACAGTCAACTTTCTCAAGCTGTGACAAGCCAGCTCCAGCTCACCCTGGATGCCTACTGCCCTACCTAAAATACTCTCTTCCCCAGGCCCCCTCCCTTGAATTTGTGCTTAGGGTTTTGAGCATATTGGATCCTTGCAACTCCCAAAGTGCTGATGAGAAGAACAGTAGTGCATTTGGACTTGGAACGATAGACATTGGGAAGTCTTCCTACAACGCTCCATTCCAGCTCCTTGTCTGAAGCTTCCTTTCTATTTTCCCGTGTGCCCAGCACAGTGAGGAATATACACTAGTCGGTAAACAACCGCTCAATTCATGCTTCAGGTGTCACTCATTGGCTCCCCTGCAAAAAGGTTACCCAGTTGTGCTTTATAGTTTGTCTGCCAGCAATGGGAAGGTACCTTTGTGACAGCAAGCACAGCTTCTCAGGGGATTTTGAGCCTGGGGCTCTGACATTCTCACAGTGATCTGATTGTTGTGAACACACTAATCCCTGTCAAATGATAGCCTACCACAAGCAGAAAATGGAGTTTATTAATTCAGTTATGGATTGGTCTTACCCTTTAGCCACATGAGTACTATCCGACCAATGCTTCTCCTTAGCCTGCTCACAATGCCCTGAGGCAAGTGTTGCCAAACTGGTTCTTTGTTCTTCATTCTTCAAATAACACAATCTTTATCTTCCAGAAACTGGACTCTTCCAACCTGTTGTAGAAACAAACTGATTACCTGAGCTCATTAGTTAAGACTAGATTGTGCAAAATACATTCTTGCCTGCAAATCTAGATTTTTCTTTTCTTTCCCATCCGCCTTTTTAGTCCTATATTTGCTTGTATGTAAAATCTTTATAGATTCTTGGAGATGGGTGAAATATCAGAATTCAGTTTCTAAGTTTTCTAAAAGCACATATCCCTGTTTTTGAGAAGAGGTACGGCTAGAAGACATTTCTTCTGAAAATGCTAAATGAATTATTGTTAAGTAATTGATATTGCACCTTTACTGGGACAAAATTTATCCCAAGTCAGACACATGTGTGGTCATGAAAACACAGTCTTTCCCAGCACTTCACAGCTGAAGTGAATCAAGCAAAATGCCTTGTTACTACCTTGTATGACCACTGTCTTTTTGAAGTGAATTGCTTAAATAGCTGTTTATTTACAAAAGTCTTCCCAGTTTATGTGCTGACCAATAAAATGGTTAAATAACAAAAATTTTTCTAAGGGCAAGCATCCCAAAGTACTGTAAAAATAAAGGTACACATTCACACTTGTAACTACAGAGTGTCAGCTTTCAGTAGACATGCATTAGAATCAAGAACAAGATTCATGACTCTTGGTACTTTTGGCTGTGACAAGAGAAATTAACTTTTATAAACCATAGTGTGACAATCAATTCACCACAAAATTTTTTGTGCTTACAATGTGTCCATTAATGTCCTTGCTAGTGTAAGATGACATGAGTCTAAATAGCTTTCATAGCATAGTATATATAAAGATGTTTATGAAAGAATTGCTTAAAATTCTGAAAAAGAGTAAAAATTCTACATATCTAATAAATGAGCTTGAGTTAGTTTCAGACAGATAATGCATTGGTATCAAACCATTTGAAACCATGTTGTAGAAAATATTTGCTGCTGCAGAAAGATATTCAGAATATATTGCTAAGTAGTGAAAACTAGCTACAAAACTTTATAATTTTTTTACATATATGTGTGTCTTTTGTGTGGTGTGTGTGTGTGAACGTGTGTGTGAGAGACTAGAAAAATATATATACCAACATGATCTGTTGGCAGTGATTGTACCTGGGTTGAATGATTCAAGTCAAATTGCTTCATTTCCTATTTACATTGTTCACTGTGTTCTGTTTTACTGCCTTGAGCATACTTGACTATTTTAAAGAAAAGTTATTCTCAGTGAGCTTTCTGGATTTTTATGTAGACAGTCATGCACAATTAACTGTAAAATGAGGCATATGTGTATGCTAAATTTATGGAGGAGAGACATCAGAGTAATTCACTAAATTTCTGCCCTTCTATTTAGGGATGGGTTTTAGAATAGTGAGCAAAAGTAACCTAGAAGAATGAGAACACCTTGGGTAACATGAATTGATGTCTGCTTAAAGAGTTAAGGCATCTCATTACCCCACAGAGCAAGGAGAACAAAGCTTTTACTGTACTATTAATTAGAATTCAGCTTTGCATAGTCTGTGGTTACAAACTTCAGTGAAATTGGTGCAGGATCCTATTCTCAAAGGGTTACAAAGCACATATTGTTGTCAAAGTAAATCCAGCACGGAAAGATGGGATCCTTGATTTAATATATTAAAAATTAAATATACTTGATATAGAGCAAACCACATTAGACAGTTTTATAGGTTTAAATGTTAAACAGTGCTGATCATTTCCAGGAATCTTGATGGCTTTTTTTTTAATTTAAAAGTGAATGTATCTATTTTTCCACAAATCCAAGACAACATTTTTTAACAGTTTATCGGATAGGCAAAAATCAAATTGGAATATAAACATTGTCAACCATGATGGTTTCCAATGAATGGATCAAGGTAACCCATGCATAAATTTCTATAAAGCAAACATGTTATCTTACTTGAGTTCTTGGCATACGGCCTGATACATAATAGACACTCACCAAAAGTATGCATACTTGATAGAGCTTGAAAATGTGCTTACCTGAAGTTTCCAATTTGTGCTTGCTGTTGAATAGAATGGTGTGGAAGAAAGCATAAAGGGTCAGAGACCAGTGACTTGGGTTCTAGTCTCAGCATTTTTATTATCTCAATGTGACTTCTCTTTGTAGCTCCATTTACCTGTTTGTTAAAAAGGGGATTGGACTAGATTAACTTGAATGGGAGTTTCTTTCATATTTAAGTAGCTACTCTTCAATAGGATCCCTCAGGGTTTGTTGTTGTTGTTTTTTAATTCCTCTCCCCATTGCCAAAGCTCATGTATTTATTAATGTTTTCCACAGATGCTTATTGAATGTCTTCTCTGTGTGTCAGGCATTGTGCTATGTCATACAGAATAGGCCTGCAAACAAGGCACAAACAGTCCCTGGTCTTGGGGTCCCTTCTTTCAGTCAGAGAGTTTTGTCCCCTCCTACTTGACTAACTACATTTTAAAAATATTTACTCATTGTTTAAAACATGATCTTCTAGTAATGGGAAGCTATTCTTCTTGGAAAATTGTCATCAGAGGGCTCTCTTTGATGGACATAGGAATTCAGAAAGATTAAATTTGCAATTTGTCTTTCCTTGTTAAGTGTTTTGAACAGACCAGAACAATGACAAATTCAGTGTTTCTAGCTTTTTATGACATAAGGGTATACTTCACATTACAATGTAGACATATGTTTAAAATGCAGGTTATAAATTGTATTTTACCAATGGTCATATTTTCAGTGATAAGAAGTAATGTTTCAGTGACTCACAGTGAAGGCATATTGTCGTGTCATTATGACCCAACCTACATTTTTCTTTTACTATAAAATTTTTCTTAATGCAGATCATCTCTGTACTTGAATAAAATGGGAGCAATTATACTAAAATAATCATAGTCACATTTTGGCACAGTGTAGATCTTTTTATTACCTTGACCTAATTGTGGATGTACTAAAATATTCCACCTAGTTTTACCAAGGAAATCCCTCACTTTCTCAGGGTAAGTCAGGTAAGCCTGGTTAGGCTGTTATAAAGAAAAAAAAACCCTCCAAACTCTCAGAGGCTAAGACACTATACATTTTTTTTCCTTGCTCATACTACACATTCATCTTGGATATCAATGAGCTAGACGTAATTAGATTATAAACCTTCTGAGACTCGGTCTGAGAGCAGCCACCATCTCAAACATCTTCATGAGAGGTGCAAGAGGACGGAGCTCTGGAAGGTCTCACTCTGGCAATGAATTGTTTAGTTATATCCTGTTACACATCCATTGGTCAGAATTAGGCACGTGTTACACATTCTCACAAGGGGGCCAGGAATTGCTATCCTGCCATCTGCCTAAGAGGAAGACACCTGGGATACTTGATGAGTAACACTAATTGCTACCATACACAGCCTGAAAGGCTTGTTTTCAGGCATTAGCTCTCTTAATTTACTAGGGAATCAATTAGCTGTTGGTTATCCTAGCCACTTGTTTAGTTGAGAAACCACTTTTAAAAAAATATCAAAATTTTCTTTCTTGAAAAGATCTATTGCATTATGCTATATTTTGCTGAAATTTTATCAATATCCTCAAAATTTAGGTTTATGACAACATTTGCAGTGATGTGTATTTCTACACTTTTGCCCAGGGATATTAATCACTTTATTACTATGATTCTCAGCAATAAAAAAAGAAGTAAATTTAAGTTATAGTAGAGGTGTTTTTTTTAACTCTTATTTTCCACTTTTCATTAGACCCTTTCATAGTTTTGCTTTGAATTGCTATTTCAGTGTTATCCTATGACAATACTCTACTAGTGCATACTAGTTTTTCATTCTAATGCACTTCTGTACTAAATGTACTTTGATTTAGGACTTTGTCCTAAATAGGTCCTAAAAAGTCCAGATAGGACTTTGTCAGAAAACCATTTAATACTCACAAGACTTTTAAATATCAATTCCAAAGGTTCATTTCATTATTTAAGTTTCTTAGGTAAGTGATAAACAATCAGTGCCTTTTACTTCAAATTTTCAAACTGAAGCATCATTTTTACTACTATTTATTTATTTATTTATTTAAGATTTATTCACTTATTTTAGAAAGAGAGAGAGAGAGTGCACACACATGTGAGCAGGGGGAGGGGCAGAGAGAGAGGAAGAGAATCAGACTTCTCACTGAGCTGAGAGCCTGGACCTGAGGCTTGAGCTAAGGAATCTGAGATCATGAGCTAGCCCAAATCAAGAGTCAGACGTTTAACTGACTAAGCCACCATCATTTTTATATGCATTAATAATTTTATTCATTTACTTATTCAACAAATCTTTACTGTACTCTTAACTGTAAGCAGGTATGGAAAGTAATCTAATTATAAGGATATTACTAAAAATGTACGAGGAGTTACAAATAGCTTTGTAAAGAAGTTAGCCATCCTTTAAGGGTCATAAAGGTTCTATTCAATCAAATGAAGCTGGCAATACAAACCTAACAATAGAACATATGCTTTGGAATATGTCCAGTGGCAGGGGCTAGACTATGTTCTTTCCTGTGAGGCTTTGCAGAAGAGTGATATATACATTTGGAGGATTATTAACTGGAGTGATGGTATGGTATGTTGCTGTTAAATATTCTGGGATCCATACCAGCCAAAAGTCACTATCTGTCAAATGTGGGCCTTAGACTTTGTAGGAATTTAGAATATAAAGATCATTAAGACACAGACACATTCTCATGGAATTCACAGCCAACTGGGAAAAATAGACATGTTAATATATAATTAACAAGTATATAATGTAATAAATTTTATGGTAAAGGTGCCTACCGAAGACAATGGACATTGTGGAAAACCAACCTGGAGGTATCCACGAAATCTTCCAAGAGCTAGGTAATCAAGTGACATTTACTGGGGTTCTGAGTGGAATTTTCTTTTGGGAGAGGAGGGAGAAGAACACTGCAAGCATAACAAGCAGCATGAGTGATTAAATGCATGGAAGTGTGAAAACGTGCAGCTGGAGGGCTGAGTACATGGGTACAAGGAGTGTTTGGGGAGCGTTGGCAGGAGATGAGGCTGAAAGAAAGCCCAGGGCCAGACAGAACACGGTCTTGGCTTGGGTTTGCTACAGAAGAATATATTATTTTTTAGGATCAGAAAGGAGAGGCATTAGCTAAAGGGATTGGAATTTATCCCACGTGTGCTTGGGATCTTGAAACTGATAAAGCAAAAGAGTGACATAGCCAGGTTGATCTATTTAAGAAGATAAGATATTGTAGTGGGAAATGAAGGGGGAGAAACTAGAAATAGTGAGACCTGGAGGCACACAGAACTTAAATCTTGGCTTCATCTGCTTAATTCCCTAGTGACTAGATTCTTGGCAATTGAGATAGGTGACTAATTCTTGTACTCTAATTTATAATATTATGACTATGTGCATAGGAAATGGCAGCTGGTCCTTTAATAATTTGATTGCTTTTTCTACATAAAACATCTCCATTAAATTTTCTTTCAAGTACCAATGCATTTGTTAGAAAGCAGCAGACATGTTAATAGCACCATTGCCTTCCTCAGCTATGAAAATCTATGTGGTTCTGGATACTTATGTAGGCATTTCTATTAATAGATAGCAGTAGGTATCCTGGGGAGATTTCTAAGGGTATCATTTCATGCAGAGCCTTAAGTGACTTACATGCAAGAACACATCAGTAAACAAAGGCAAGAGTTGATGGCACACATGTAGCTATCGGCAGAGTTGGGAGAATGATATATAGTTGAAGTGATATGAAAGTGCTGGCAGTGACATTTATTCCAATTATTTTAGAAATAGAATATGATAGGCCCTGGCAATGTTCAGGGAGGATACTGTGAGCAGCTGTTTTTGACAAACCAAGAGAAAAATGAAGGAGAATGATTAGTGCCCAAATTGACTAACTCTAAGTAATCATCTCTAGAAATGCCTGAGCAGGTGTTTTGCTAAATTCCTGGAGCTTTAACAATACATAATTTGAGAGATTTTGGAAATGAGCATCACGATCAATAATGCAACAAAGTAAGTCATAATCCCTTCTTTCTTTGGACCATTAAATGCCTTGTTTTGTATCTTGTGAATATAAAGCCATTATCTGTATTATCAAGAACTATCCACCCTTGTTGCCTCTCTGTTAGGAAATCACACTTTTCTTTCTAGCCAGCCTAGGTAAACTTTGGTACAAAAAACAGAACAAAACTTGGTTAAAATGTTATCAGTATACACTTGTTGGATTTTCTGTTTCTCTTAAGGTGATTTATTTGATCTTTAAGGTTTTTTTTTTAAAGATTTTATTTATTTATTCATTAGAGACACACACAGAGGGACAGAGACATAGGCAGAGGGAGAAGCAGGCTCCCCATGGGGAGCCCGATGCAAGACTTGATCCCAGGACCCCGGAATCACGTCCTGAGCCAAAGGCAGATGCTCAACCACTTAGCCACCCAAGTGCCCATGATTTTTAGGTTTCTAAGCACTTAACTCACTTGCATGTTGGAATACAGGTCTGTTTTGACACAGTACATTTTATTTTTTATTTTTTTATTTTTTTTTAAAATGGTAAGTCCTGCTCTCTTTTATACAATCGACAATTCTATATTCTTTTATTCAGTTGACAATTTCTATACGGTCTCTCTATATTTTTTTTTTTATTTTATTCATGATAGTCACAGAGAGAGAGAGACAGAGAGGCAGAGACATAGGCAGAGGGAGAAGCAGGCTCCATGCACCGGGAGCCCGACGTGGGATTCGATCCCGGGTCTCCAGGATTGCGCCCCGGGCCAAAGGCAGGCGCCAAACCACTGCGCCACCCAGGGATCCCGACACAGTACATTTTAAGTAAGATTCCAATTGTCTTCCAAATCATTTTGCGATTTAGATGGTCAATCTCCTAAGAGGCCAGAGATTATTCCTTCAAATGACCTGCTGTGTGTGTTTGCATAGTTCTTTTAATACCATACCTTGCTACATTATGCAGAAGGTTTTGCTTTGTTTTTTGGTCATTGTGATTGTGCATTTATTACAGATCTTGAGTTCTCAGAAAATCCATGTATGTTTACCTTTTGAGCCTTAAGGTTATTTTTTTTTCTGCAATGTTTTATAGATTTAGGATTATTTGAGAAGAGGTGTGATAAACCTAAATATTTCCTTGCAGAAGGGACAATTTGTCATTTTCTAGATCAGTCTATCTGGAATTGAAACTAGCTTCAGCCAAAGAATGTTGATGTTCTTCAACTGGTTTCTGTGGAATTGGAGGAGGCAGAGTCACTGGAAGGTCATTTATTTACCAAAAGTAGTGGATACGAAAGAAAAGGTATAAGGATCACATCCTATCTGATATATTCCAATTTACTGAGTATTTCTACATGGCTATTTCTGGACAGTATTTTCATTTTTTTTCCTTTATTTATATGAATTATGCTATAACTTACTAGTCTTCTTACCTTTTCAGTAAAAGAGGAGAAAATAACACACTCTTGTTTTTAACTTCTTCAGGACCAAACATTTATTGAATGCCCACATTGCACCATGCATAAAGTTGAATATGACAAATTTTTGCCGTAGAGAATTTCTAGTCTAGCAAATATTTTGTCTTGTACATTCTTCTGGTTGCATTTAGGCAAAGTTCTAGGAACAAAGTGTTCCTCTGGCTGAAAAATCTGCCCCTCCTGTTTCTGTCAGGAAAACCCAGGGTTAACTAGCTTTGAGCATTAGCTAATGACAATATTGACAAAATAATGACAAAAATGAAGCCCTTTTTCTCATTAATTGGAAAGCCACATGGAATTATTCTTTAATATAGCCCATTTTCGGGGAATCCCTGGGTGGCTCAGCGGTTTAGCGCCTGCCTTTGGCGCAGGGTGCGATCCTGGAGTCCTGGGATCAAGCCCCACGTCAGGCTCCCGGCATGGAGCCTGCTTCTCCCTCCTCCTGTGTCTCTGCCTCTCTCTCTCTCTCTCTCTCTACGTCTATCATAAATAAATAAATAAATCTTTAAAAAAATAGCCCATTTTCATAGAACTAAACTCTAAGTGGATGGGTGCCAGAGAAATGCTTTAATTCATAGATAATTATGAATAATATATTTCCTAAGTCAATATTCAAATACAGTGTCTATTCTTATATTTATATATGTATTTTTACATGTAAAATAACAAATATATAGTCTGTTTTATAGAGTAATTGAATTTTAGTGAAGCAGACATTCCAATGGAAGAAAGAACTTTGAAGAGAGAGCTGGGTCTGAATAAAGCCTTTAGGAATCTTAGTTTTCAGCTATGAGTACCTTACCTCTCAGAACATGAGTTTCTTTTGGTATATAACAGGAGATAAAAATACATATTGTAAAATCACTGTAATATCTGCAAAGCTACTAGAACACAGTAGACACTTAGGAATTAGCTATTTTCTTTTTATTGTTGGCTTATTTTGTAATGAAGTTCTATTATGAGCAAAAGACTGCAGGAAGATAATGTGGGAGAGACACAAAGAAACCAAATAAGATCTGTCTGAAGTAGCTTGCCTGAGTTTAGATGGGGAGACAGACACATTCACACATCAGACAAGTCTGAAACAATCCATAAAACACACAAAACAATGCAAAACCTGTATGGGGTTGAAATGTAGTGCTGGAATAATTTTTATGTCATGAAGGTGGGAATTCTCTATCATCATTGCCCTCCCTCCCAATCTCTACTTAGAAATCTTGATGTAAAATAATACTTTCTTGTTGTTTGAAGACTTAATTTTTTAGGAGTAATTTTTAGGTTTACAACACAATTGAGAGGGAAGTAGAGAGATTTCCCATATATCCCCTGCCCTCACATATGCAAAGCCTTCCCCATCATTAACATCACTTACCAGAGAGGTACATTTTTACCAAGGATGAATCTTGCATTGGTATATCATAATTACTCTCCAGAAGTCTACAGTTTACCTCAAGATTCACTCTTGGTACAGTCTATGGATTTGGACAAAGGTGTTATGATATATATCCATCATTATAATATTGAAGTATTTTCACTGCCCTAAATATCTTCTGTCATATGCCTATTCATCTCTCCCCCACTGATCTTGTTGTTTTTTCCACAGTTTTGCCTTTTCTAGAATATTTTATAGTTGGAATCATACAGTAAGTAGGCTTTTCAGATTGGCTTCTTCCATTCAGTAATATATATTTAAGGTTCCAATAGAATACTTTTAATAAGCTCAAAGGTGTTCTTGAGAACCATTATTGGTGACCGATGTGTCCAACTACAATAAATAAGACTGTGCTTGTAATTATCTGGAATTGTTTCAATTCAATTCTGTATTAAATTCTCACCATTATTTCCAGGAGGCCTTCAGTCTCTAAAATTATATCTTTAAGTTAACTCCTTTTACAGGAAGTACTGTTTTTAGGCATTGGCATAATTAGAGGTGCTTACAGTTGATCACCCTACACTGCTTGAGTGCGGCCACTCCCTTCTCCCTGACCCCTGGCCAGACTTTAGTAATTGAGCATGGCATTCTTTCCCACTGAATGCAGCCTCACAAACCTTCTTATTTCATCCTGGTGTTTCAAGCAATCACAACCAAATTGATTTGACTTGACACCTGATATAACACCTGTTTGTCATTCTGACCTAAGCATTTCTGAATTTGAGAATTCTATGTTCGTTATCTTAACTGAAGGCAAATTTATCTAACCCAGTAAATCTATATTTGGGAAACTTGACTTACTATTTAATTCTTCTCTTTTGGTCTCATTATATGCTAGAATTACATGGGATCAACTCTGAAAACACGATGGAATGCCACAGTTTACAAACTTTGCTGTACATCACAATCAACTGAAAATTAGTTAAAGCACATTGCTGGGTCCCACCCTCAGGGTTTCTGATTCAGTAGGTAGCAGTCTTTGAAAACAGGTCCAGAATACGCTTTGGGAGATATAACCCAAAGTGATGCTGATAGTGCCAGTTATGGAACCATACACTTGGAAAAGCACTGATTGAATCAAGAACAAAGAATAATAGAAAAGTTTCTCAGGCATCCTTATTAGCGCTTTGATTTTGAGTAAATTAAACTATCTGGGACTGGGAAGCCCAGGTGGCTCAGCAGTTTAGTGCTGCTTTCAGCCCAGGGTGTGATCCTGGAGACCCGGAATCGAGTCCCACGTTGGACTCCCTGCATGGAGCCTGCTTCTCCCTCTGCCTGTGTCTGTGCTTCTCCCTTTCTCTCTGTCTCTCATGAATAAATAAATAAAGTCTTTTAAAAAAATAAACTATCTGGGACTGAAATTTTTCTATATGAAATTTTCTCTATAAGAAGACCTGCATCATGAAATTATCTTAAGCATTACAGGAGATAATACTTTAAGCATTTAATACAAGTAATCCCTTAACAAATGTTTATTCCCTTTGTGAATTTTTGTGTATTTTGTAATGGAATAAGACACAAACATCCAACCAGATCTAGCATTATTCTGGTTCCTATAGGGAAATGGAGATGTATTGTTCTTTCTTCCAAGAAATGTTACATATACTAATTATCAGAAACTAACTCCATGGTATTCTTACTCTATTTGCTCTTTGCTTTGAAAATCTTGTCTTAGGTCTTGAGGAGAAAGCTTTACTTTATTTAAATTTGGGAAAGTGGACAAAAGGGAACTGTACACAAAAGCTAAGAAGCCACACTGAGTCTGGAATTTCCCTCTTTACAGGGAATGCCTAAAAATGAATATGATAATGTCTATTACACTTTTTAGATCCTACTAGGGAATATTACTATCCAAATGTATGTGCCTACCAGATTGCATTGCAATGCAATGCTGTTTAAATTTTAAATTGGAGTTTGTTAATTTACATGAATTACCCTGCAAAATACTAGGTATGAACATTTGCATTTTACAGGCAAGGACCTGAGAAACAGAAAGCTTGAATGAATTGCCCTATGATGATGAAGAAGCTGGATTATGTTAAATCTCAAGGCACGGAGTCATGATAAATAATTCATTTTCTTAGGTCATTCTCCTTGATTGCTCTTCAATTTATCAGCAGCTTAATTTGTTTCCACATAAGTATTTTCACATACAGATTTTTATAGATTGCTGTATTTTTGTGCTTAGTAATCTTAATAAAAAGCACCAAGAGTACTGTTTAGGAAATTTAATGTTATCTATGGCAAAATAGTTCTTAATTATAATGCAGTGGTTCTGGACAATATAAATGATAGCTTAGAATTGAAAGGAGAATTACTATGCTTGCCACAAATCTCCTTGAAAAAAGCTCAATGTTTTGAATACTGGATCATTTAAAATTTTATACAGATTCACGAGTGTCTCGGCATCTCATTCATTTATATATATCTGGATTTTTAATATATATTCTTCAAAAATCCCATTAGCCATTATCCTTTTAATAAATATTTTTAGCCATCTAACTCAGGTGTATGTGAAATATTTTGCTATTTTTTATCATCATCATCATCATCTTCATCACCTTCCTGTTTTATTGAGCTATGAAAAACTGAATATCAAGTTCAGAAAACATTTCCATTACTTTACCAAAATGAAATTCTTTATTGGCACCCCATGCCCCACAAAAGAAGAAATGATTCACATATCTTGGGTCTTCCCACCGAAGGGACGTATAATGCTACCTGGACCATTACCATCCCCCAAATTGCTTGCTTCTCATTTTGAAATGAAAAGAAAGCCTTCTCAGCATATAGTATTCTGTACAGATTGCCTTCCTGCCTTTGGCGGAGCTCCTGTGTCCCCTGTGAATCATGCTCTGTACACAGTGTTACTATTGTGCTAGCTGGAAGAGCGAATCCTACTGGATGGTGGTGCAGTTACTCCATCGGGAAGGTCACAAGTTCATGTCTGCTTTGCCTTCTGTCTAGCAAGAAGTGTTTGGGCTAAGCAATAGATAATTGGGATATTTCTCTGCATACGGAAGGTTCAACTTTTCAATGGTCCCCCAGCAGTGGTGGCTAAAAGGTCATGAGGAGTAGAGAATTCAAGACCACTTCTCCTTGCCTTTGATCTGTCATTCTGCACATGTCTCTCAGCATCTCTTTTCAGGGATGTAGGAATGAATTTTCTTTAAGACTTGGTTGAGGTGATGGACAAGGGGATGAGTGCTTAATGAGAGTGCGGATAAGTGTTCTTATAATTTAACCATGTGGCCTTTCTTTGTTAAGCGGATATTTATTAAATACCTACTGTATATTAGACATTGTTTCAGGTGTTGGAGTCAATGTAGTAAAGAAAACTGAAGGTCTCTGTCCTCATGGGACTTTGGTTCTAGTGGGAGTGACAGACAACAAGCAATATCAGGGAGTGATAGATGCTGTTGGAACAAATCTGAGTAAAGTGAGAGGGAGGCTAGGGGCACTGTGTTACACAGAATAAGTAGGTAGAGCCTCCCTGAGGAGAAGATGTATGAACATATATCTGAGGAAATAAGGAAGGAACCATAGAAAGATCTAGAAAAGGAGCTGTCCAGGCAGAGGTAAAAGCAAATAGCCCCTTTGGTGAGTGTGCTTGGCCATGTGATGGGCCAAATTGTAAATTCAACATTTATTTAAAATAGGAAATGTTTTGTTCATAAAACTTATTTTATATGAAATACATTTGAAAAGATTCTATTAGGAAAAGGAGTCATCACCATTTTAAAGATGTGTATACAGTGAAAGCAGGAAATAATATTTTCTGTCATAAGTCTTTCCCCCTGGTGGAACCATCACAGGATTAAAACAATATACTTCATACATAATGTACTGTAACTGCTTTTTTAACAGCTGAAAATGTACAGAAAATGCTATTTTGACTGTCTATCTTTAGTCTTCAGCTGTTACTGTCACGATTCAGAAATTTGGATCTCTGCCTTAAGAGGCACATTTCCTTAGTGGTAAAAAATAATCTGATGGAATCTACAGCCATAATCATAGGCTGCGATTTTAGGGTATAAGTCACCTGCTACAAAGGGGGAGGGGTGTTCCTTTTCTTTTTTATTTGAGTCTCATTTATGTTCTCAATATGTTTCACTTTGAATTTATATTTTTCTGAAGATGAAATTTTCTTTGGCTTCTGTAAATGACAAGCAGTGCCCATGAATTTTAGTGGCTACTGTAACCCAAATTGCGTCTCAAAATGTGTCTGAAAATCCAGAAAACTGAACTAAGAACTGGTGCTAGGCACAGATTGGGAAATGGAATTAAAGAGTCTGTAATTGACTCTGGAGTAGGGGGTTGGTGTGAAGTGGCACCTTAGAGTATCTGCTAAGAATGACCTGGATTCCAAAGGAGAGAAAAATTTAAAGAGATTACACAAAAGCGGTATCTTTAAAAATTTAGTCTCACTTCTATAATGATTAAATTACCAAAAATAAAATAAAAATATTGGTTATAGCTAATGTAGCACAAATGAAACAGTTTAAAATCTGTTCCCAGAACTTGAAAATGAGTATGGATTTCATAGAAAAAT